>NW_005842095.1:1308461-1339262 GCF_000455745.1 Alligator sinensis | reverse complement strand
CTATGAACCCGTGCTGGTTTCCCCTCAGCATAATTTGTCCTGCCGGGCTCTCACAAATGTGAGCCTTGATAATTTTTTCAAAGACTTTGCCAAGGATGGAGGTGAGACTGACTGGCCTATAGTTGCCCGGGTCCTCCTTCCTCCCCTTTTTGAAAATGGGGACCACGTTGGCCCTTTTCCAGTCCTCTGGGACTTGGCCCGTGCATCACGAGCTTTCAAATATTCCCGCCAGTGGCTCTGCAATGATGTCGGCCAGTGCCTTCAGCACCCTCGGATGGAGCTCATCCGGGCCTGCCGACTTAAAGGCATCCAGTTCTTCCAAATGACCCTGCACCATCTCAGGGTCTACGCATGGTAGTCTGGTGCCTTGCTGCTGCCTCTCTACAACCCCAGTGAGAGACTTGTCGTGCCCCTCACTTAGGAACACTGAGGCAAAGAACTCGTTGAAGAGTTCAGCCTTGTCCCCTCTGTCCGTCACCAATTGTTTCTGCCCATTTAGCAGGGGTCCTATTCCTCCCTGGGCCTTCCTTTTACTCCCAATATATCTAAAAAACAATTTCTTGTTGTCTTTTACTTGGGTTGCCATTCTCAGCTCCATGGCAGCTTTGGCCCGTCTAACTGCCTCCCTACAAGCACGAGCAGAGGCTTTATATTCATCCTTGGTGATCTCTCCCTGTTTCCACTTCTTATGTGCTCCCCTTTTGTCCCTTAGGCTGCCCTGGATTTCTCTGGTCAGCCAGGGAAGCCTCCTGGCCCCTTTCCCCCTTTTGCCTCGCTCGGGGATCGTCTTGCTTTGTGCCCGAAGGATCATTTCCTTAAGGCACAAAGGAATTATACCAAACCTATATTAGCTATGAGCCTGTATTAAAGAGAAGATAATATTGTTCATCCTAAACCATTTTATTCTTCTCCATCATATAGCAATAAAAACATTCATATTATCATATTTTTATTGACCTCTTCTTCCAGAAAGAAGAAAGGTAATGTGGCCAGAAGTTGTCCTATAGAGATCATTGACATCAGTTCTAAGTCACTTGGAAGAAGGCAAGAAGGGAAGGAAATACATTCTCTTTTAGATGAATTCAAACCTAGGAAGTTTGCTTTCCATGGTTGTTAGCAAACACTACAATCTGTTCCTTAAATATTTCTATTTGTATCTTGAAAGAAGGAGGATGATACACTCACAGTCAGAAGAATAATGAAGTACTTACCAGCCCACTAGTAACTAAGGATGGATAAATATTTACATCAGGAAGTCCAGACATATGCCCTCAAGAGCTATTAAAAGAGATCTTTGGACTTATGATTTAGTATGTTCTAATACATTCTGGAATACCAGATACATTTCGGGAGCAATGCTAATATTATGTCAATATTCAAAAAGATTAAATCATATGACCTGAGTAACTAACTGTATGTCAGTTCATCCAATATCATTTTCAGAAAAAAATGAAAAGATTGATTTAGGATTAAAAATTGAAGCAGAGAAATATGCATTGGCATATTAAATATATGATTGTATCAAAAATTCCTTTAAAACAAATCTGATTTCATTGCTTGATGGACTGTACACAAGGGCCAAGCAAATGAACATGAGCTACCAGAGTGCTGCTAGAGAGAGAAATAGATAAATGAATCCTCAGATGCATAAATAAGGGAAAAATGACTAGGCGTAAAGATACCTAGTCACTGACTTTAGCAAGGCTTTTGATACAGTCTCCCACAACATTCTCACAAGCAAGCTAAGGAAGTACAGGTTGGATTAATGGACTGTAATGTGGACAGAAAACTGGCTGGATCATAGGGCTTAGAGGATAATAGTCAATGGATAATAGTCATTGTCTAGTTGACAATGTCAAGTGGAGTGTCCCAGATGTCAGTTCTGGAGCTGGTTTTGTTCTTATTGGTGGTAGATACGCTGGAGGGTAAGGCTAGAATTCAGAGAGACATCAACACATTGGAGGATTGGGCCAAAATAAATCTTATTAGGTTCAAAAAGGACAAGTGCAAAGTCCTGCACTTTGGACAGAATAATCCCATGCACCACTACAGGTTGGGGACTGACTGGCTAAGCAGAAGCTTGGCAGAAAAGGACCTGGGGATTATAATGGACAGTAGGGATGTGTGAAATGGGCCATATTCAATTTGGATTTGGCCTGAATCAGGGACGCTGATTCGATTAGTTGATTCGGATTACTGTCCCAATTCGATTTGGCCAAATCCAAATCTAAAGATTCAATGCTGATTTGGAAAATCAGTGATTTGGCCAAAGGCACAGCTTGAAAAGTGTTTTTTTTTACATACCTCAAGGTGACGGGCACAGCTCATAAAAGCTGCAATGGTGGGGCAGATGGAGTACCCCACAGGAGCATGGAGGGGGCAGGCCCACATACTCAGCAGCAAACTCGGAAGTACTTCCAGTCCACTTCAGGGTCCACTGCTAAGCATGCAGGGCCCCCCTCCAGCTTGGTGATGGACCACGGGGGGACCCTGGGTACACTCCCCAATCCAGGAGGCACCAGTTGACAAGCCAGAGGGGTGCAGGGGGGAGCCCCTTAAGTGCGCCCCAGCGGATCCAGAAGTGGACCAGAAATGCTTCTGGTCCACTTCCATGTCTGCTGCCGAGTGCGCTGGGGACCCCCCTGTACTCCTGTGGGATGCTCCATCTGCCCCACCATCTCAGCATTCATGAGCTGCCTGGTACCTTGAGGTATGTAGAAAAAAACCTTTAAAGCTGTGTCTATGTCTGAATTGTTGAATCTTTCTGAATCTCTCTGAATCGATTCAGAGGGTTCCTATTTGATTCAGAGATTAAAGGGTCTCCTGATTTGATTTGGATTTGGAGATTCAGCCACCAAATTGGCCTGAATCTCTGCTGAATCAAATCAGTGACCGCAGTTTCGCACATCCCTAGTGGACAGTAAGCTGAATATGAGTCAACAGCGTGCCCTTGTTGTGAAGAAGCCTAATGCCATACTGGGCTAACATTAGTATGAGAATTGCCAGCAGACTGAGGGAAGTGATTCTTCCCTTCTATTTGGGACTGGTGAGGCCACATCTGGAGTACTATGTCCAGTTTTAGACCCTCCAGTACAGAAAGATTGTGGACAACTTGAAGACAGTCCAGCAGAGGGCAACAAAAATAGTTAGGTGGCTGGGCCACGTGACTTCTGAGGAGAGGCTGAGGGAACTGAATTTATTTAGTCTGCAAAAGAGAAGACTAAGGAGAGATTTAACACCAGCCTTCAACTACCTGAAGGGGGGTTCCAAAAAGGATGGCGCTAGATGGTTCTTATTGGTGGCAGATCATGAGATCCTTGTTCTGTTGTCTCAAGGTCTCATGTTCCAGTACAGAAAGTTTAAGTTAGATAAAAACTCTTTCATTAGGCACTGGAACAGGTTATTCAGAAAAACTGTAGATTCTCCATCCTTGGAGGTTTTTAAGACCCAGCTAGACAAAGCCTTGGCTGGGTTGAACTAGTTGGGGATGGTCCTGGTTTGAACAAGGGTCTGGACTACATGACCTCCTTAGGTCCCTTCCACCCCTAATTTCCTATTATTCTAAGGAGGTATTTTACTCCATCTATGAAGCATTAATGAGGCTAATAGCAGAATAATATTGACAGGTTTGGCATGCTAATGCACACATGCGCGCACACACACACACACACACACATACACACACACACACATGAGAGAGAGAGAGAGTTGAAAAAATTGGTAAGAATTGAAAGAAAATTAAATGAAAAAGTCAAATTTTGGGGGAAAATGAGAGAGGCTTCAAGATCCCTGTAATTAGATTTGGTTTAAATCTAATTTGGTTTAAATAAAGAAAAAGATCAAGAGGTCATCAGATGTGCAGAAATAACCACATGGGAGAAAATCCTGGATACTAAAGGGTTCTTGAATTTAGTGGAAAAAGGCAGAGCAAGAACTAATGGCTAGAAATAGAAACTTTCTACAAATACTTAGAAATTAGGCCTGTTTTGTTTTGTTTTTTCTAATAGTGAGGTGACTAAGCATTGAAACAAACTTTCAAAGGAAGTGATGGATTCTCCATATCTTTATATCTTCAAATTAAGATTGACGATGTTTCTGGGAGGATGTGCTTTAGCTAACACAAGTTATAGGACTGTATATGGTATCAATCAATCTATTAAATATTTTGTTAATTTTTATCTGAAACAGTAGATACATTAGGATGAAAGTGGAAAACTAACAGTTTTCATTCCATTTTATTGTAAAGCTGAAAAATCTAGCTCCAATCATTCTACTAAAAACAAGCCTGAGCATTCCTATGTATTATTTTACATTAATATATTTTCCACATGTGTGAGAAAGGCAATTCACTTTTGTGAGATTTGCATCATGTTTTAAATCCCATTAAAGTAGGATGTCTCTATCAATCATCTTAGGGGATACCCAGCTGGGACACACCTGCACTCAGATTCTGTGGTGGCTTTGTTCCCAAATTTGAATGACAATTGACACTTCTTATTTCACTGGCATTAAACCAGTAGAACTGCCACAAACAGAAAGGTTAAAGAAATAGTTCTTCTGCTACCATAGCAAAGGATGATGGCATAGGGCAGCCATTCCCCAATGCACTGGTTCTCAAGCTTTTTAGACTGAGGCACTCTCACATAACTTTTGTGAACTGAGTAACACCCCATATCAAAAACCACCTTATGTATCACAGTGCTTACCTCTTTGTGGAGGATACAGGTAGTGGGGGCAGGGGCAGGGGCATGGCCAGACAGGAACTGAAACTAATCTGGCATTCACTTGCTTATCTTCTCACACTTGGCTTATCTCACAGCTCCAGTACCTTTTCAAAGGACCTTGCCAGATCACCCAGAGGTGCCAGACTCTGGTTGAGAATCTCTGCCCCAAAAGTTATATAAACTGTCAATACAGTGGAAGCATGCTAAATATTGGACTGTTAAAAAATCACATAGTTGTACAGAAGGTGGTCAGGTGTTGCATACTGGATAAGGTTAAAGTGCTAACAAGAGACCAAGGTTTTCTTAAGATTGTTGTCCTTTGTTATAATCTTACTTGCATGAGACAGAACATCAACTCATTGTTTAATTCAGGCATAAATTTAACAGCTCTGAATGACAAAGCACTTTTCACATAGTTTTTCATTTACATTAATCTTGAATTTCCATCTTCATGATGAATTATTATCATCTAGGTATGACTTCCCTGGGGAATGGAAAACATGTTACTTATTTCTCCTATCTAATAGAAACTTTAAAATAAATCCAGTAAAAGAGATCCCCCCCCCCCAAAAAAAAAAAAATCCTTGCCTCTTACTGAAATACCTAAGTCATACCTCACACTATTAATTTCCAGATTAATTTCCTTTCATTCTTCTTGCTAGTGACACATCATCACATCATACAGGTCACTAAAGAGCCACCTATCCATCATTATTTCTCTTTGTATGTCTGTATATATGATCTCTCTCTCACACACACTATCTATCTGTTCACACACACACACATAAAAACACACATACATGTACATATAAATACACACACGCTCGCGCGCGCACGCACACACACACGCACACACACACACACACTAAATTACATGCATATGAAAATGGCTTAAAGTTTTGTTTGCTGTTAATAGTTTCAACTAACCAAATTCCAGGGTTTTTTATCAATGATTTCTTTAACAACAGACAAACTGTCACACTTCTGTCAGAACTCAGAATCTTTTGTAAGGTCAGGAAGTGTTTAGTTTCTATACAAGATATTTTTGGGTTTCAGATAAGAAGCCAGCATTTAAGACACTTGTGTCCAGCCTTCAAAATAAATTGTATTTTGTTCAATATTCAATATTGAGAAACTCATGTTGATTAGACTAAAAATGAGAATACAGAGATTAAATATAACTGCTTATATTTAATCTATTATACAAAACCAATTCAATTTTTATTGCCAGAAAGTTTTACATGCATCTAAACAGTGCTCAAAAAAACCCAGTTCATAAAGTTAACATGCCATTACAGGAAGTGATGAAAGGTAGTTAGCCATCTTGGTCTGAAATTAGGTAGCAGGCAGCGTAGAGATGCACTTTATAGACTAAATAAATCAGGCATTGAGTAAATATGGTACTAACAATAGGAAGTACCTTAGTCTGTGTATTTTGTTTGCTGCACAATATAAAAGCAGTTACAGCTCTATATGTTCTAGGTACCCAGGAGAACTGCTCATTATAAATTATTACCTCTCAATAGCCAATCAGCACTCTGACTCCCCCGATGCTCTGAAAAGCTTTTATTTTGCTCAAAGTGCTGTTTTGTGCTGCTCTGAGTCTGCAGAGCAGTTCAAGTCAACTGACAAGCTGGGGAGAAAGTATTTCCAACAGGGATATTCCCACGCTTTTATGGGGGGAGGTGGGGAGGAGGGGGAGAATAGTCTAGATTAAGAAAATAAACATGCCTGCTTTATTCCTATGATGGAGGGTGAGTGGAATGACATATCATAAAAGTAATATATTGCGGTTCTGACACAGGCAAAATATAAAAATCATATAAAAAATCACATTTGAATCATACCAGAGGACATTCTTGAACCATAAAATTGTAGCCTCAACAGCAGACATTAAATTATAGTTGTGATGGTAACCTTATAGATAAGGTAACAAATATCTAACAAGATGGTTTTCTCGGTATCTTTCTCATTTACGTTATTAGTAAAGCAATTTATTTCACAAATCAATGTTTTGAGGTGTTTGAATAAACACTGAGTAGGCTTAGTGACAAACCCATTCCACCCTTAATTTGAAGCTAATAAATTACTAAATATTCTGTAAAGGACCGTCCCTTTCAAATGAAACACAACACTGGTTCTGGCAAAGAATGAATATACATTTGTGTTGCCTGCAGCAAACAGCATTTGCTCAGCCAGGCAAGTAATGAGAACTTGATATTGGCAATATTACCCTTTTTTATTTCCATGAACTTTAACCTGATATTTATGGTTACAGGTATCTAAACTACAATGTGGATGTATGCTTCTTTTTGAGGTGCTAATTGCACCCATGTTTAAAATGTTGCTTTGAGGTGTCATGAGATACAAGTAGCTGTGGGCTATATCTGTACTTATTAAACTACAGAGTTGGAAAAGCTTGTTCAAATATCCACAGAAATAAGAGTATATTAAATATAAGATTATGAGCCTCTAGCAAGCAAAGTTTGACTAGACCCTGTGTGTAGGTGTGTGTGTATGTGTGTGTGTGGTAAGGTCATCTGTATAGATGATCTTAGAAACAATCTGGTCTATGTTCCATCTTCCTCCACTTACAAATTTCAGCTAAAACTGAATGGCCATGATGCCTGCTCCCAGCATAGTGCTACTGGACTTGAATGCATTTATTGAATATGTATTATTTTTAGGGGTGCACCGATAGACATTTTGGGGGCCAATACTGATAGCTGATATTTAAGGAGGCATATTGGCCAATGCCAATCTGATTTCTGATACAGCAGCGTGCAGCTGGTAAGTCTGTTGTGGTGAAGGGAAGGGGGGAGGGAAGGGATATGGGGAGGCAGATCAATGCCCCCCATGGTGAGGGAGGGAGAGGGCACAGGGGCAGGCACTGCCCAGGCAGTATGGGGTGGGCATGGGAAAGAGCTGTGCCTTGTGGGGGGCGGGGGGGGCATCTCCCGCCACTGCACACACCCTGGGAGGGCATGGAGGGGGCATGTGCCCTCAGATCTGCATGGGGCCAGGCAGGCAGGCTGCAGCTGTGGGCTGGAGCTGGGGCTGTGCCAGGCTCTTCTCAGCAGGGGCTGGGCTTGGGGCTTGGCTGGTACAGCCAATTTTCTTTATAACAGTACCAAACTGATACCAGACCAATGTATCAGTACAACTCTAATTATTTTCTGTCCGTTATTGGTTCTGTAAATCCCATAAAGTCAAAGAATGTGACTATAAAACCATCATATTTTTACATTATAATACAATTCCTAAAAAAAGCTATTTGGATTTGTTATATAATCTTTTCAGAGTTTCAACTTAAAACAAAAAAAATGTCTTTAAAAAAAAAAAAAGCCAAACATTTCTTTGTAGGTGCATAATGTGAAATGATAAACTAAATTGGCAAATATACAATCTAAAAAAAAATGTCCAGATTAAATAAATACATTGCAGAACATAGAGAAAGAGATTATTAAGAATATTTTAAAAAACCTTGGCTAAATCATATTTAAAATATTAAAAGGCTGAGGGGGCCCAGACTTTCTCTCAAACATATCTTTCTCCTGACCTTAGAATATCTACATTATTCAAGCTGAAGATGACTATCTTGACAAAATTAAGGTTTACCACATAGTTTTGTAATCCCACAACAATAAAACTAAAAACCTGCATTTTTTGTGACCTTTAAATGGTCCTTTCCTATTTTGTTCCATTTCTGACATCAGGCAAAAGTTTCTTGACTGCTACCTCTTCTCATAAAGATGTCATGAAATGAATGAACGTGAAACAAATAAATTGATGTGTGTCTAATAAAATGAATAATAATATCTTCAGAGCAAGATTTGAATACCGTGAAGTAAATAAAGTCATATTGCCATATGCCGAACAATAAGGATAAAGCAAAATATTGGAACAACGTCACTGACTGAACAGTTTTCATCCTGTGCATTGAATACAGTAAGGCTTCTGTGATTTCATCAGATCCATCTCTCCTGACCTAATATTTCCTACTCTCTATCTGTTGGTTCTAACATATCTCTTTTTAGTCAAGGAGACTGACACAATTTCTCTTCAGGTCCTTTCAGTCCCAGTCACCAGAGACATTTTCAGTCCCAGTTCTCCTTCCACAATCACCCTTTGGTTCCAATCTTTTCCCAGGCTCTTTATCACAATAGCAACCTTAACACCCATAGTCTGGCTCTTGTCCACTCTACATTCAATTCAGGAAGTAGTGCAACCAGGTGTGGGTGAAAGGGGCACTCATCCCAGTGGTCAAGTTAGGAGGGGTGCCAGAATCACCCCTCACCCCTGTGGAGTCTGCACTCTGGTAGCACACCCATGAGAGGAGCTCCTAAACAGTCCCTGGTAGCTGCTGCTTTAAGAGCAACAGTTGGGGCAGGCAGAGCACATTGCAGTGGCAGCAGTACCTCAGCTGGGGATTGGTAAGGAGCTCCCAAGTTCCCAGCATGGGTAAGACAGCTCCCCTCCACCCCTGCTCTCAGAAACACATGCCCCACCCTTAGTTCTTGGAAATGCACTTCTCCATTCTTGAAACATACCCCCTTCCCACTCTCTTGTAGGGTTTCCACTCCCAGACATCAACTTTGCTTGTTACACTTTTCAGTTTAGAGACCCGTCTTACCTATGTTGCCTAAGACCAAACAATGAGCACTAAGAGCATAAAGACAATCTTCATGGTTGTAGTTGTGGCACCTAGACTAGGCATGTCACGACCCACAGATGTGATTGCTAATGCTAGAGTTTGTTCCATGTGGACAGAATCTCCAGAGATTTTAGATTGCTTAGGTTTGGGAGAGGAGGGGTGATCCTTTAGATTTTAGTTAAGGCAGAACAAGTCTCTCTGGAGGACATACAAATAGCATTTTCCATGGTTTTATATTCCAAGGGCCCAATTTGGAAAGATTTTAGCAAAAAAAAGCAAAAAGCACCTTCTTGATGCAATGTAACCACTGTCAAATGTCAAGTCCTTGCTCCAAGGACAAGGTGCTAGAACTCCTAAAATAACAGATTTCTGTAATATGCACAAAACATTTTCCCTTAACCTCATTTTCAGCAATACTTGAATCTCCTGGTCTGGGGAGAAAAAAAAATCCCCCCTCTCGCCCCCCTCCCCCCCCCAAGATAGATATCAACAATATAGAATTTTATCCCAAGAGGTTACACTTTAGTAAAGTTATACACAGCTGAATGAAGTGTCATATATAATACGAAGTGTCAGGTGACCTCAACCTGCAATGCTCCCAGCCTCGACTGTAATATTATCTGTGATAGTTTAGTAAGTTCTCCCAGGTGGCTGTACTAGGAATACCTTGAGAATTAATGCAATGAGACTCACTGTTAAAGTGACTATCATTTTCACAGCATATACTCATACCAATTGATATTTAAGTAGCAATTACTAAAATTTTAAGAGCTATCCCATGAAATGTAAGTCAAGGCTCTTTGTGGCTGGGAAATATCATATTTATTTTGGTTGGAAGCACGGTTTCTAGATCTTTAGCCCCTTTGAAATTTCTTTGCATCACTCTAGTTTTGCAAATGGCATTTAGAGCAGACTTAAGTTAGTAGTTAAGGACTTCCCTGGCAAAGTGGAATTCTAAGAGCATAAGAATTAAGGTCATTGCTGCTTTTCCAGTCTTGCCGGTGTTCTAGTGAGGGCTGGAGTGTGGAGGGAACATATTAGGAGCAAAATGAAACCACAGAGCATGTCCCCATGTGCAGGGGCATGCGGATGCTGCAAGGAAAAATAGCAGTGGCACAAATTTGTGCCACTGTTTTTGCCACTGTACAGGAAAAATTGACCCAGACGGGGTACCTGGGGTTCTGGGGGCCTCCCTGTGAAGCAGCAGCACTGATCTGGCCCCTTGGTTTCTGGTGGCACATACTGCTGCCACATCTGCTGCACCACTTTTTTTAGTGGCAGGTTTTTGGGGTTTATTTTTTTACAATGGGATCTTCAAGTATAAAAAAAACCCTACCGTGCAGCAAATCAGCAGCATGGTGAACACTTGCATGTGTGCCGCATGCAGTTTGTGGCAACTCAAACTGCTTTGAGGTGCCACAAACCACACATGTGCACTCATAGAGATGCCCCCAAAGAGTCAGACCACAAGTCATGGAACCTGTTAGCCCTACAGGAATTTAGAACAACTTGGTCACTAGCTACACTGAGGCCTAGATTGCCTATTAATTTAATCTAAAATCAGAGGGGGAGAAGATTAGCTGAAAGTAACCTATGTTTCTACTTTGCACTTCAGAAATGCAGACAGAAATTTTTCCAGGAATTGGAAAATTATTTTAGCTAACTATTCAGACTGTAATATTGATGTAAAAGACAGTTCAGTTTACAAAATTAATTAGAAATTTCACTTCACTTCTCAGTAGACGTAAAATTTATCATCTCATTTCCTTTTTTAATGATCCTTTTATATAATCATTTTCACAACTTTCTTTGTTTCCTTGTTTATACTTCCCAACTACTTAGATGTTGATACATAATTATTTAACATTTGATTATTTTTCAATATCAATGCTCTTTTAACACACAGCTAAGAAATATAAATAAATAAATGCATAAATAAATAAATAAAAGAGAGACTATTTTTCCAGTACATACGGGTCTTCCGAGCTGAATCTTCTACAAAAAGAGAAGAAATGTCTTCATCCACTCCTGCTTCATTCTTTGCAATACAAGTATATGCTCCCGTATCTTCATAGCGCACGTTGCTAATGTGAACTTCACTGCCATTTGCTGAAAGCAAAGGAGAATGCAACACGTGAACAACAATTTTAGTTTTACTACAGTGCTTTCAGGCTTATCCTAATTAAACTACTTTCCTTCCTCAGTTCATATATTGGACACATGCCAGACTACTCCAAAAGTATTCAGTTGGTTAGTAAACTCTACTCTCATTCATTTCACAGATAACAGGAATATCTCAACCATTTTGGATGCTTGGCTCCAGATGTCAGTCTCAGATTTTGTACTTGTTTCAGTGACAACATAGATCTGAAAAAGTGGTATGCCCTCTTCTGTAGAGTTGAGCTGTTCTGCTTTATTAATGCTGTATCTGATCATTTGCAATGCTAGCACCTTGCATTGCTGATTTAACAGAAAATGCCATGGAGTTCACAGCACATAATGGGAGAAATTTTCAGTACAATACATTCTGCAAGAGATGTATAGCTTCCAGAATATGGGACGCAACATTTAATGAGCTTCTTTATTATTCTGTATAATCGAGTTAGAAAAAAAATGATGGCCTAGTTTGCTTGCTTTAATCTCACAGTCCTTGTATGTACTTCTCAATTTAGTCAATTGTAGCACTGTACATTTTGGTGATGGGACTCATACATACAAAATGTATTTGGACAAATGGATTTTGTGCATGAGAATTTATTAATGTATGCTTGTAGCTGTTAAACTCTAAAAACACCTGGGAGCCTGTATTTCTTTGTAAAGTTCATTGCAGAAGTAATGGGCATGATTTTGATTTTGTATACAATGAGGTCAGGATGAAACTCCTTGGAAATATCAGAAAATCTACTTTTCAGATAGTGTCATCAAATATGTACTATCGCTTTAATATGCTTCCCTGCCAAAAATCTTCCTTTATTTTTATTTCTTCCCAGAAACCCTAGAGAATCATTTTCACCTGAGATGAGTGCAGAATAGCAGACAAAATGTTTATAAAATAAGACTTTACACTTTTTTTCATGTGGAGATGTGTGTCCTTAAGTTTGTGCATAAGTTTGCATATGAAAAAAAATACTAATATTTGCTCACACAAATTGGAGGTTGTACATTGACTTTGGAAGACAGAGGTAACATTATCTGATTTTACAGACATATACCTTAATCTAATATATGGCAATGCTGTAAATGCAAAATATTCCTGCTTAACTTTGTAGTGCCTAATAAAAATTGTCCTTTACAAAGTTACTGCAGAATAAGGATGAAGCAGAACCTAGAGGTTTCCTGTGAAACTTGTTACAGAACACCTTTTCTCTGAGTTCAGACTTTATAGTTTTTTTTCTCTTCCAAGTTAATGGGTAGAGGATGGGAACATCACTGGAGAAAATATATATTGCACTTATCCACATCATTAAGCGATATGCAAGAAAAAATATAACTCATTTTATTTATAACAAGGCATTTAATATATGAAGGTCCGAAGGCTTCCCCACTCTACTCTCCAAGGCAAATTGATGGAAGCCCAGGAGAAGTGCACCCTGGGAGCAATTCTGCGAAAGAGAACACTGATTGTAGTGAATGTTCTTAAAAGGCGAAATTGGATAGGGCTATGGCCAGGGCATGTGGATAAGCAACATGTTATAGGAGATCTCAGGACTGGCTGCATAAAAGTAAAAGTAACACAATCTCTTCACAGAACATTTTGCTGCCTCTCATCCATCTCTATCCTACTTCTAGCTTCAAACTTGCATTTTATTAGAAGGAATTTTGCATTTTTTTTATTCCCAAGCCTCTTCTCTGCATGAAGTAAGGGGAGAATGAGAGAAAATAATTTATTTTACTAACAGAACAAATGGTCATCAAGAGGAGAATGGACACCAAACAACTGTGGGAACTCAGACAACCATAATGTCCATTAGTGATCCTTTAGGCTGCCCCTAGCTGCTTCACAAGAACACTTCTTTAGACCCTTCTATTTCTGCTCTTTTCCCATCAAGAGATTTCCCATGTCCCCCAGTCAACATCTCATCTATTTGGTTTGATGGTGTGGGTTTTAATCCTCTCAAATTTGGATCTCCCAAATCCTTGGTGAGTTTGTTTTACCATACCCCACACCCTACCCTACCTTAGACATTTGACCATATGCTATGTAAAACCAGTATATTTTTAGCAGTACAACTATCTTCTCCTCTTACAGGGTTTTAAGAAAAAGCAGCAGCTGCCACTGCCTCGCATGCAGGGACCATAATTTAGGTATCATCTGGGAATGTCCATTAGATTCAAGCCTTTCAGGGAACACAGATAGACAGTTGACTAGTTTGTTGAAATATACATGGCATAAAAGTGAGCTAGGTGCTGAGCTGCTCAGCACAGTCAAGGCTAAGATGTCTGTATGTATGCCTAGGAGCACGACTTGACAAATGTGCTGAAATTTATAAAGGGCCTACAGAGTTGAGGTGCTGCAGGGTTAAGCAGCACATGAGTGAGAATTCTGCAAATAGATTTAAGTCCTAATCTAAAAATTTCTATTTCAGTCCCATTTGAGGCACTAAAGTCCTTTTTTGGAATATAGGCCTTAAATCGTAATCCATCTTTAAATTAAACTATTTGTTTTCAATGGAGATAAACACTGATATTGCACACTATGCCACATTCTGACCACAATTAGACTAGGATGAATATTTTTCTAGATTGACAAAGTCAGAAGTACTTTGGACTTCAACAAAACATGCCAAAATCTAATTCAATGTTTTTAGCTTTTAAAAGAACAACATTGCTACTAATTTAGGGAAATGGAAACATGGTATAATTTTCAGCAGTACCAAATTCACAACAATTTCAGTGCCTAATAGGCCTGTGTGAATAGGGAAGTATTCGATTCAGATTCAGATTCAGCTGATTTGGAAGACAGTGATTCAATTTGGAGATTCAGATCACTGTCCTGAATTGATTTAGCCAAATCAGCTTCGGAAGATTCAGCGCCGATTCAGAGAGATTCAATGATTCGGACTTGCCTGCCTCTCCCTAGGTGGGGGGAGCCATATGAGAAGTCCCCATGGCTTCCCTGACTGGACCCATCCCCTGCCCAGCCCCAGCCTAGTCCTGGAACTTAAAAAAAAAAGAAAAGCAAAAGGCGTACTCATCAGCTGCAGGAGCAGCAACTGGGTCCTCTGGGTGCTTGTAGAAGAGTCCCGTCCCCCCCCACCCCACATACAGCACAGAGCAGTGAGGGCAGCGCAGTGCAGATGGCTCCTCCCTCCCCCACCCCCCCACTTAGCACCCGTGTGGCAGCTGCCTTATGGCACAGGTACAACGTGGCTTGGCAGGGTACCGTGCACTGCCTGGGACCTGGGGTCACTGGGGCTGAGTGATGCTGGGCTTTGGCTGATTGCCAGAGCCACCCCAGCTCTGAGACAGTGTGTGGCGCCCTGCTGAGCTGCGCTACACCCACGTGATGCAACAGCTGGTATGTGGGAGCCTTAAAAAAAAAATAAAGCCCGGCACTCACCAGCTGCAGGCGTGGTGATTGGGGCCTCTGGGTGCTTGTGGCAGAGGCCCCCATGCAGGACAAGGCAGTTGGGGGCAGTCTGGATCACCCCCCCCAACTGGCACCCGCACTGCAGCTGTCGCATCGCGTGGGTGCTGTGTGGCTTGGCAGGGCACTGCATGCTATCTGGGAGCTGGGGCTGATGGGACTGAGTGCCTCCAGGCTCCAGCTGCCAGGTGGAGCTGCCCCAGCTCTCAGGCAACATGCGGTGCCCTGCCGAGCCACACTGTACCTGCACTATGGGGCAGCTGCCATGCGGATGCCAGGCAGGGGGGCCATCTCTGCTGCCCGCCACTGCCCTGCGCTGCATGGGGGAGCTCTTCCACAAGTCCTCAGAGACCCCAATCACCACTGCCAGAGCTGGTGAGTGCACGGCTTTTTTTGCTTTTTTTTTGTTTTTGTATTTTTTTAAGTCCTGGGAGGCTGGGCCAGCGGGGGGTGGGGCCAGAAAGGGCAGAAGGGAAGCCATGAGGTTTCTCCTGTGGCTTCTCCACTGGGAGTAAGAGCTCTGCCCTGCCACCACTTGCCAGCTGGTGCAGAGGGCATGGAATGTGGGCATGGCAGCACTGGGATCGGGGGCTATAACTTGCTGCCACTTGCCCCCTCCACGTGTAGTAAGCTGTGCCCACACATCCTGCCCCCGCATCCCAGCTAGGCAAGCAGCAGCAGGGCAGAGCCCCCACTCCAGGCACTGCCTCACCCACATCCCACACTCCTCCACCCCATCCTTGAGTAACATGTCCTCCCACTCCAGCTGGAAAACTTGGCCCAGCCCCAGCCCTGATCCTTCCTCCCCCCTCCCACAACCCCGACAGATTTACCAGCTGTAAGCAGCTGTCATCTGCCTGTTTAGACTATGGCTGAATCTCTGAATTGGCCAAATCTTTTCTGAATCGATTCAGAACTTTTACTTAGTTTCCTGATTCGACTCCGATTCAGAGATTCACTCCCCAAATCAGGCTGAATCTCCTCCAAATTGAATCAGCTACTGAAGCTTTGCACAGCCCTAACACCTAATTATACTAAAATCTATAAGCTTGACTGACTTACTGAGCTTACTTTCTCTCTTGAAGCAGGCTGGCAGAAAAAGAGGTGATGGCTGAGCTGAGCTTCCATAATATACTGATCATCAAGGATAAGCCATAGTGTAGTGATACGGATGGCTGGAAACATTAACATTTACTGCTAATAGAGGCGGAAGCTTTTACGTCTCCCCCCGCTATTCAAGAAAAAAGAAAGCAGGCAGGGATTTGTGCCTCAGAATGTCTCTAAGGCATGGTTTCACTTCTCTTAAGGTGAGGCAGTTCTACTTCTCACCTTCTACTTCATGCTTGTACCTTAACTTATAAATTAAACCTAAACGGATATTGAAAATATGCAAGGTGAGAATGCTGTAATGCTATTTAAAAACAATCCATTCTTCTGCCATTCGAAAGCAGCAAATATGTTCCTTTACCTTGAAGAGTTAACTGTTTGGATAACTTTGGAGTAATGTCAATTCCATTCTTCAGCCAACCAAGTTGTGGACTGGGGATACCTTCAGCATAGCATCGGAGACTAGCTGTCACACCTGGTTCCCTGGCCTGGCTTTCTGGATAGACTCGAATTACTGGAGGAACTGAATATAGAAAACAATTATCAGTCAAATGAAAATAAAATTCGCTCAACATTTTTTAGCATACAATTTCCCAAAGCAGTTGATGTTAAAGAATCCTGCAGCAATCTATAATGAGACAATGAAAACAAATGATGTGATACTACTGTCATACTTAATAGAATCTAATATTGAACTCTGTCAGACATCAATTTATGAATCAGAAAGAATATCCTTATGAGAAATACCTCTTTCTACCATCAACACCTCAACTGTACAATCCCGAATTTTAAATCAGTAGTTCTTAAGTTTTTTTAATAAGATTTGTTGGTAATTTCCTTCAGAAGAACATGGATAATTTACAATATACCAGTATCTTTCATTAAGGTTGCTAAATAATTTACTTACATTTCACAGTATGATTTTGGATATGGTGTTGCTTTTTATACTCTTTGAAACATATTTCTATTCTCCTTTCTTTTCTGTTCTCATGCATATTTCTATCTTCCCCTCAACCTTGTCATGTCAGAAGGAGGATTCTTTTCCCCTCCTAACAGCCAATACATCCATTTTATACGAACCTACCAATCTATTTATATGAACAACAAAAAGATAACATTTGGAATTATTATAAATACATTTTGAAGAGGTATAAAACTTTCTGCTTCAGGGGTTAAGCCCAATGGAAAGAATTAGGGAACTGATCACACTGTTTGCTCCATATAAGTTCCATGCCCCTCTCTTAAAACTTTTAGTATGAGTCACTTCTTATTCTTCATCTCGTACTCTTGTCATTAACCAGATGTTTTTTTCCAGAATCATGCAGAAGCGATGGCTGTTTCTGTTGCTTCAGTGAGGTCCTCCTTTGTACAGATCTCACCAAGTCATAAAATAAGCAGTTGTTCCATGGTCTGCATTTCAGCATTCTCATATCATTACAGTAGGTCCATTCGATCATGTTTGTTTTTGAACTTCCAGTTTACAGGCGCAGGCGGTTTGGTTCAGGCATCGCCATGTTGACCAGTCCATATCAGTTACTTCGGTGTGACTATAAAGTGGATGCCTGGGGTCTTTCATCTACCAGGATCTTTCTTTTTGGCTCGCTACCTTTCTTCTGATATCAGGTGGTGAAATGCCAACCAGTAAGTACAGGCTATCCATAGCTTCAGACATCCTGTTATTTCACAATAGCTGCTGTTTAGAACTGGGTCTATTTTCTTGGCATGAAGTGATTATTCCCATACTGCACATGCATACTCTGCAATGGAGTAACACAAGGCAATAGCAGTGTTTTGTAATGTAGCTGGGTTCACTTCCCATTTTAAGGCGGCCAACTTTCAAAGTATGTTGTTGCGTACTCTGACTTTCTCTTTCATCTTCTCTACATGTACTTTGAAGGTAAGTGTTCAGTCCAGTGTAACCTCCAAGTTAGGAGGGATTGGGCGATTAGTCAGTGGAATTCCACCCCGGGTAATATTTAATTTCTGCTTGGCTACTCTATAGCACAGGTGAAAGGCTGTGACTTGCATCTTTGCTGAGCTGCCACAAAGCTAGTGGCAAAGTCCTTCTCTTGAGATGATGCATAGATCATCAGCATATATAAAGCTCCTCATATTGCTCTGTATGGGTTGGTCATTGGTATATATGTTAAAGAGGATCAGGGCCTCCCACAGGGCAGCGTAGTAGCAATTTCATTGTCATCTCCAGTGGCTCCATTTCTAGCATAGTTATAAGTAAAAATGTCTATTCTCCAAAAGGGATTGGATGAGCTGCACTGGGGAGTAGTCATGTGTCATGTGGTAGTAGATTTGGCAAGTGTGTTTCAATGATTGATTGTATCATATGAGACTGCTATGTTCACAAACATCGAATCTGTTATCATCCCCTTCTCAAATCCATCTTCTAAATGTTGGGTGATGTTTAGTATCTGGCCAGTGCAGGCTTACCTGGTCTAAATCCAACTTGTTCTGCTATCAGATGTTGTTTGATATGAGGTGAAAGGCAATTGAGAATAATGTGTTCATAAAGCTTATAAATACAGCACAGGAGTGACACTAGTCTGAAGTTCTCTGGGCCAGCTTTATCAGAGCTATTATATGGGGCTTGTTCCCATAGTTTAGGTATGCTAAGAGTCAATAAGCAATTGTTAAAAGGAGTCAAAACCCTTAAATTGGTTGCAGGACCAAAGTGCTTGATCTGCTCCATGTGTATGCTGTTGAGTCCAGCTCCTTTGGTGTTCCTCAGGTGACTTATTCCATCATTGAGTTCATCCATTATGTATGACATGCTATAATACTTTTCCTCCAGATCACTTTTCCATCTAATTTGTATTTTAGGCTGTTTATTTAGAGCTTTATTATTGAGCAGAAGCTGGTAAGCCACTTGCTTGGCTGTGATGTTGTGGTATTGCTGTACTTTTGTCAGGTCATTTACTCAGCTTGCAAATGGTTAATCATGCTTTCCTTCTAGTGTGGCTTATAGCTATTCCTTCAATCAATTCTTTCCATTTCCATGTTCATATCTATTCCTTCCATCAGTTCTTTCCATCCACCTTTATTCTTGGACTTTATCAGTTGGGGCTGTCCCTGCCACAATAGTGCCTTCTGAGAAAGGGTCTCTCTGAAACATTTGCTGCTATTTTATGTATTCAGCTGCTAGCATGGAAGTAAATACTGGTATATACTCAGTTTTGTATCCTCACAGTATATATCTTTTGGAGGTTTTGTATAGTGCATTCACTAATAGCTCATAATTATCCAAGACTGGTTCAATGTGTGCCACTTTTTTGTGAAGGTCTTCAGAAAAGCCTCTCTAAAATGCTTTTCTGAAATTGAAGCATCTATGCATTGGTACCATAACTGGAGTTACGGCTGCTGTGACATTGAGAGCAATTAGTCTGTCTTGTCTGTAGGGGATAGGTTCCAGCATGTCTTTTTTTTAACATAACTTCTAGGTTGCTGTCAACAAAGGCAAGGTCTGGTTTATAGCTCCATCTCCATCGGGAACTAGTCAAAAACCCAGGTAGATCAGGCTGAAGTGGTTTGCCTCAGCCCATATCTTGATCAAATTACTATTTTCATTGTTTTCACTGTAACTCCACGTGACATTGTGGCTGTTCAAGTCACTGAAGATCACACATGCTTTTCTGTAGTCTAGGTTTCCTGGGTTTACATATGCAAAACACTTCCTTGGAGGCTTATAAACAGATGTTGCAGAGATGTTGTCTATATCAATGATCAAGATTTCAATGCCAATGTTGTGTTGATGGTGGCTCTGGTTTTACAAAGATAGAACTGCCTTATTTCTTGTGCTTCCTTTTGATGGCTAAATCTCATCCCAGGGATCAATGGCTTATTGCTGTTTGGCCCTTTGTGTCTCTTGCAAGCAGAGCATATGCCACTTGTAATCGGTGTACATCCTGGAAAGAATGTCCTATATTGGTCGCTGATGGAGGTAGAGTATTGGAGCTGATAGATCTTGGGTCTCATCCAATATAGAAATTCCAGTGTTCTTAATCAGTAAAACTGATAAACAGCAGTAACTCCTGAATATTAAACGGTCTGAAAAAAAGATTCCCTGACTAAAACGTACTAGCTAAAACAGGAGCAATGCTACACAGTATCTACTAACCCTTATTTGCTCCATAAAACATTGATATTATTAACAGAGGCTGTGTTCCTGATTTAATCGTTTCTTCTGTGCTTTTTAGGGAGTGCTTTTTCTGAAATCCTGGATATCTCTGCTTTTACATTATTATCTGATATAGTAACAATTCAATTGACATTAAATAGTAAAAAAAACCCCCAAACACAAAAAACAGATTTCATGACCAAGCTGTAATCAGAGGCTTATTGAACTTGACCAGTATGTTATACAGTAACTGGAGACATACACAATAATTTATAGCTTATATATAACATGGTGTAAAATGTAAGCTGTAAAAATCAGAGGGAGAACATTGTTTATGCTAAAAGTGAAAGCCTCCAATTAAAAATAATTATCTATTGTTCCATTAAAACAAGACTAAGCTTATAATGGCATAATTATTACTTGATATGACATCACTTGCTTTTTAGGCAAATTGAAGAGCAAAATGTATTAATTCAAAATAGCTTACATTTATAAGTTAAGGATAAACAGCCATTTCACAGGCTTACATGATATTGCTTATAGCATAAGGTATACATATTATATACTCACACATATATGTATGTACATATAGATTTTTATACAGTTTTTCATGCAACTCATAGTGCCAAACCATCAATTGCCAGAGGTATAGAACAAATTAATTTGTTGCTTTATACTGCATTGGGGGGGAGAGAATCAGCAGCACTTTTCTAGGCCTTGTAAATTTGTTACGATGCATGCTTATCAATGAAAAATCTGCTATGCAACATGTCTGTATTGGCAGATAGAGGACATGTGATATAACAATGGACATATTCCTATTGGTAATCAATGATTAAGCAAGATTTCCCAAGCTCACTAATTAGATTTTTAGCCAAGTAATTGGTGATCTTATCTGTAATTATGCATTGAATAGAAGGAACCTTGAGGTTGTTGCTAAATGAAAAACAAGCTGTAATGAAGGTTAAAGAAAAATACTTCCCATTCCCCAAAGTTTTTTTTCAATGTAATTAAAAAAAACATGGAATGCTTAAATGCTGTCTATATAATACAGCTGAATTGAAAATGAAATAACAGTTGAAAATGAAAAAAGTATAACAAGATAAAAATCAAATATTAACAATGATGATCTTGGCATGAGAATTAGTATTTGCAAAAGTTACCCAAACATTCAGAAGAAATGTCCTAGCCCATTATCATATTTCAGTACTGTTTATATAGAAAAGCCTCAACTTTCTGCATACTTATGTGTATTGCACCTCAGTATGTGTGTCAAATCAGTGTTTTCAAAGGTTTTTTAACCCTAGTATACATAGAATACATAGATAAAGGGCTTTCTGAACAATCAATGTGGAACAAATGAAAGACCTATTTCTCAATAAAATTTAAACTTGATTTTTATTTCTGAAACTCAATCACTGGCTCACTCACAAATACAAAGCTATATTAAAAGAAAATTAAGAAGATGGGATTCTTAGTTTTTTACTGACAGGAGAAGAATCTCAGGACTCTTGGGTACCATTCCAGGTTCTGGAAGGGAATATATTTTTGTGGGCAGAAGCCCTTCTACTGTTGTTCCACACAAGCCTAACTCCTTCCACTCATATGCTATCTGCAACCTTCCCCATTACTATTTCTTCCACCACCCCAAGTTTCCCAGACTCCATCTCCTCACCTCCTTATCCCTCTTCTAATTCTCCCTGATCATGTCTCAAACTTTTCTACCATGGCTTCTTGTGTCAGTCCTTCCTGGGTTTCCCAACAGTCTCCCTGCTCATCCACTCCCATTCTACCTCCCCCGGCCTGGCATGTTCATTATCTGATTTCTGTCTCCCCAACCCTGATTTTGGTACCCACACTTTTCCTCAATTCTACCTAACTGGTCTCAGTTCCTCATGTTTAGTCATCCCATCTGTGCATCCTCCCATTGCCAGCCTTTCTGCCTTGTCTCTTTATTCATTATCAGTATTTCCCCACCACTACATCCCATGCCACCTTCATTTTTCCTTTTGTCCCCCTTGATTAGAAGCTCACAGGCTCCTCTTCCAAAATCCCCTACTCCCATACCCAGTTTGTGTCTTTCTTCAGTTCTTCCAGTCCCAATCTATTCCTTCTACTGCTTATTCTTAACCTCAGTTTTAGTTTCTGTCTGCTCGGCATCTGAATCCCATGCCTTTTTTCTCCATGCTGCCTGAACATCAACAGAAGAATTACAAGTAGCACTGAAGTGACAATTTCCTTGTCCTCACTCAGCAATCAGCACCACATCTGCTACCAACTGCTGTCAGGCCCAGCTGCAAGAAAAAACTATGGTTCAGTTCCTAGTATTCTTGAGATATAGCATGCTGATTGTACAAAAAATGTTTAGGGAATTTAGCTGCCAAATCCTTACAGCTCTATTGAGCACGTGTAAGGTGATATTTTTTCAAAGGCTTACATGTGGCAAAATTTGAAAGATATTTTTAGAGAGACAAGAAAAGCCATGTGCCAGGTACGACGACAGGTTTTTTATGAGCTTTTCAACAAAATGGTTGGAATAATTTACTGTATATTTTTCCTTAATCAGAATTTCAGAAAAAAATCCAAAAAGTAAAAACAAAAGAAAAGAAAAACAACCCTTGGGATAACCAGCGTGGAAAATATCCTTTTGAGCAGTTAAATTTATAAACTGCTGAAAACAGTATCTTATAATGAAAGGGTGCCTATACATGTACACTGAGACTGCTCCGAAGCACTGTAATTACAATGCATCAGAGCAGTCTTGATTAATCGAGCAGACTCCAGCAGACTCCAGCATCACATGTATCAGCATCCCTGGGTGCAAAAAATGGTGGTGGGGCGCTTTAAGTAAAGCTTGTTCAAAAAGTTTGACTTAAAGTGCTTCCCGGCACCATTTTTTAGCTGATATATGTGCTGCCCCAGGTGCTTTAATTAGAGCAGCTCTCAGAGTCGCTTTAATTAAAGCACTGCCCCACCCCACCTCCCAGAGCAGGTGTATAAGTGCCCAAAGTGTCCAGAAACCATAATATTGGTGTTGTTACCTGCACTGCTTAAATATATGTATAAAATGATATATTAATATTGACTTTTTTCTGACCAGGAGAAAATAAATTGTAAACTCACCATGTTTAATGAAGGCTTAGTAATTATGTATTTTTGAAAAACTTATTATTGAACAAAGTCTCAAATCCCACTGACAGCTTAATATAAAAGCTTGAACTAGAATGTATATCTATAATAGTAAAAACTCAGATCTCACTATCTTAGATACATACTGCCTCTCAGAAAGAGTATATCAGACATATATGCTTGGCTATGCTGTAAATAAATTGCATATATGTTTATGGTAGTGTTGGCATGATGCTGTAGACATGGCAGTCAAGAAAATATATGAGAAGCAAGGATTTTGATTATATGTGTGAGCTATATATTTTATTGGACCAATTGCATGGTTGAAATAGACTTAGAGAAGCTTTTGAAAGAAGAATGCATTGCATTTTTCTCTGTTTTAGTGAGTTAAACATTCTTCTCTGCAGTTGTTTAGCCCATCTGGTAGTGGTCTCTGTTGCAGTGTTGAGACTCATCCTGTGTTCAAACCTTAATGACAATATGTTAACGGAAAGCAGAATCATTTATTAATAGAATATTTTGCATTTTTATTTTAATAGATCGTAGGAAGTTAGGAAAAACAAAAGCAAACAAACAAAAACTAAATAATATCTCAATGTTGGATTGTAATGGATTCCTTAATTATGAATATTTTTTTTCAGAACCTGGGAAGTGAATGTGAGGCACCCTAAGAACTGTGCAAATGAGGCATGCTCTCAGTTAAAAACAAAACAAAACAAAAAAAACCTTCGTTAGTTATTTGGTTAGTTTTTGATCAAATGAAAAATTAAGTTGGCTTAGATCTGCTTGAGGTCCTTTATTATGTGCTTCATAAAGACTTTTGCATAACTAACTTTATTTGCACAAAGGTTAAGAACATAAAAACATAAGGCCTGCCATACTATGCCAGACCAATGGTCCATCTATCCTAATATTCTGTCTCTGACAGTGTCTAGCCTGGATATTTTAGAGGGAGAGCTTATGAACAGAGTTTATGAACATGTTCCATGAACAACTGTAAGGACATGCATGCTATAGCACTTAGCGTGTGCATCTATGTGAGATATTTACTACAAAGTTGATTAATTAGCTGTGCAGTAAAACATCACCGTCCAGATATGTGATGCTATTAGGATGGAGTAAATTAATTACATTAATTAACTCTGTCATAAGATAGTACTGTCAGACATGAGTACTATCCTATAGCAGTTATTTACTCCATGGCAATGCACTTGTAAATACTAATGGGTTTTCCTACTGGCTAGCCCCACACTGGAGCACCCTCATGCCACCTGCTTGGTGCTGCTGCACACGCAGTGCTACGTTCCTGTCTGTGTGTAGCAGGCTGGGGCTGGGCTGTGTGTGGCACAGCCCCTCCCGCCGGCCTGCCGCATACCACTCACAAATTGTCTACGTACTACTGGTGGTATGCATACCACAATTTGGGAACTGCTGATCTAGATCAATCTTGATTCAGCAGACAAAAAACTGCTTAGTGCCTGAATTCATTACTCTGCAGAGGCACTTAGTTGTCTCCATGATCTATATAGAGAATCATAGAGAAGTAAGGCTAGAAGGGGCCTCTAGAGGTCATCAAATCCAAACACCCTGCTTGTGGCAGGATCATCCCTATCCAAATCATCCCATAAAACCATAATCTAAACTCTGCATAAAACTATCCTCAATCCTGACACAAAGACCCAACACCCTAACCTGCCACAGGTAAAGCAGGGGAAGCATGGCACATCCTGTTTCTATAAAATGTAATCAATATATGCTCAGGAGGTCCCAGGTAAAGTGCCACACCCTCCACTACAGAGGAAGGCAAAAACCACCATAGTCCACACCGATCTGATCATGGGATAAAATTCCTTCCTCACCCCAAATATGGTGACTGGTCTGACTTGGAGCAGAGGGGCAAGACCCTCTACCCAGGAACCTATAGCTTTGCTCCTAGCAAGAGAAATGACACACCCCATTTGAAGTCCTCAGGCTTTGTTGTAGTCAATACCCAGTGCCTCTGGGGAAGCTTAAAACACCCTAACACACAGAGCAGAAGGGGCAGGAGTGTGGGAAATATCGCTGGTAGAGAATAGGCATAACTACGCCTAGATCACGCCCAACCCAGAGCTCTCCAGCGTCTTCTTGAGATATGGGTATCTCAAGTGCCTACCCCTTTCAATTTGGGTCACCCTTCTGAGGCAAAACATCATTGTTTTAGGTGCACTGAAGCCTAAATAGAGACCCTATAGCAACATATAGATTTGGGTCTCTAAAATTGGACCTGAATCAGTTTTCTTTTACAGTTAAAGAGAAATATCTAACTTGGATGTGAGAAGATATTTAAATATAATGGATAATTCCTCAAATGATGTAAATCTGAGTAGATTCACTGCTTTACATTAAGCTAAGGTTTGGACTCTGAATTCTTTCCTTTAAATTAATAATACATCCTTCTAAGTGGGAGTTTGTCCAGAAGTCAGCTTCATCTGCCTACCGTTATTCTGCATCAACACGTGTAATCAGGAATAAAAATCCCCATGTTATGCATTACCTAATAACTTAATACACCACTTGGTTAAATGGTTTTCTGGCAGTATTTGCTTTCTTTCTACCTTTTCTCCTAAATGCTATCACAACAGATGAAATCCTTGATGTTCATATACATATAAAAATGGGTTCGCTTTCTAAAAGAACTGTCAAATCCTTATGATTGCCCTTTGGCAAAATCTGTGCGATGATATCCCTAACTAATCATTTGATATGAGAGAAGAATTGAGGTCTAAATAAAGATCCAACCTCATCTAGATGTTCTGCACAAAACTGCTATCAGTATTGAACAAGATTAGCATCTGCGTGCTTGGAGAAAATAGAACTATGAGAATAGCTAAATGTACTCAAATAACCTGGTAATTAAACAGTTAATCAAAAAAAAAAGAATGCAAATGAACTACTGCTAAGCTATCTACACAATCAGCTTTTCCCAGGGTATTTCTGAGGGCTTGTGTGTCAGCTGTGGCAGGAACATGATTTGAAGCCTATGATTACTATATATTGTTCTAATGATATCACACTCATGTAATGCTGAGAACAACAAAAATAAAATGAAACTATTTTCCACACTGGGCTTTAATAAATACTTTCAGCTAAAATAAAGCAGAATCTGCATTAATAAAGAAGTATAGATTGTATCATAGTAATGTTATGCCTGTCCCCAGGCACCACAGACAGATGGGGGGGAGGGCGCAGTTAGAGGCAGAGGGAGATGCAGGGGGAAAGTGATACGGGGCAGGCAGCAGAAGAGGTAGGGGCAACCATAGGATGGAAGGGGATGGAGGCAGGCAGGGGAGGCAAACGTCTGTCTCCTTGCCCCCCACCTTGCTCCACCCCTGCAATAATTAGATGGTATACATGGAAAACTATAAATGTGTTATAATTTATAATTTTCCATGTATAGAATCAATTATAGGGGGGAGGTGATCTAAAATGCAAAGTTTCTTTGGTTTTGGGTAAATATGGCAACTTAACTATTGGGAAATTTGCTTGCAGTTTGAAGCAGAGTTTCTATCACATTTGTGATAAACTGCTGGGCCACTGCAATTGTCTAAGTTTAGCAGAAAACAGAAGATGAATCTGAGGTAAATCATAAGCTTACTCATGAGTAAAACAGCCCAAATGTTAGAAAGTGATTTTTTTTTAAAGTTTGTCTTTGCTGCTGGCATTATTTGCTATTTCATATTGAGGAATTCTGCCATTATTTTTCCACAGATTATTCATACAGTTGCTGTAAGAAGAAAGGTTAGAAATAAACTTGAGGAAAAGAATACAAATATCTTTAAAGTACCAATGACTCACCAATGCATTTGCATTGTTCTATTTGGTGTGTTCTTTTGTCAATAAAATAAGATTTCAATGAAAAATTATAGGATTGATTTTATAAATATTTAATGGGTTAGTGAACTGGCTGGTGGCCCTTTGTCTACAGCATTATTAAAGCCATCAATTCCCCCAGGCATTATCCTAGCTCAGGCTTTCTGTATTCATGATTTTCACAATAGCTCATGTCAACAAAACAAGGGAGGTTTTTTTTATTAACATTATTGCTATCATCACAGAAACATGTCAGACTCCAACATCTAAATAATATAATCTCTATTCTATAGCTACATTAGTCCCTTAACTTCATGAGCACCAAACCTCAGAAATATTTGGAGGAAAATGAATATTTTTAAAGATCTAAGAAAGGTATTGAACAAAAGAATGAGATTTGCCATTTCATATTTTACCTTCCTAAAATCATGGAGACTAATTTTTTGGGTCAGATCATATAGCTGAGACTAATTCTCTATTTTCAAGAAGGACTCCAGTGTTCACCCAAGGTTTCCCTGAATCACACCTTCACTGGGCGACCAAACAATCTTTGGTTATTTTTGTTGAATATATGAGTTAGCCTGGTATCTCGTGCCTTCATGTTATATAAAACCCATGTCATTGGGAAATATTCTTTGGCAGAATTCTTTTTAATGCAAAGGACCCAATCCTGTGCAATATAGACTAAGCGTCGACCCATGTACCACTTTGGTCGAAAAGAATCAATTGTATGCTCAATGCCAAGAATTCAAATACTCTCTGCTTTATTAACTATCAGTATTTGCTAATGAGGATAAAATGTATTATGTACATTTCAAGTAGCGTTAATTATTAAAATAATTATTACTGTATCAGCACTACTTTGTACTGAGTTGTCTGTTCACAATATGTATGAGAAAAGGGTTAAAATGGGTTAAACAACTCTTATGGAAAGCACTATTCACATACAAATTCAGGAATATATTTCTTCTCCATAAAGTGTGACTTTTTTACAGTAATTATCTGCATTATTATTTGAATAAAGTCTTCACTGAAAAGCTAATTATTGTTACTTAATATTCAAAGCTATGATAGTAAAAAAAGCATCAGAGTTTAATCCTGGCAGAGTCACAAAATAAGCCAAAGTATAACATGATAAAAAATGTAGAAGGATTGGCCTAAGCAGTGAATGCAAATTACATGAAAAACACTTGTGAGAAAATATGGATTAATGCACACGCATGCATATTGCAAAAGTGTTTAAAATCTAATTAAAGTGTCTTCATAGTACCTTCACATTAGATCTTTAAGATCAACTAAGCCTCATTATCTCATTAACCTTCCTTTTGACTCCTCTGTAATACAAGTGTCATTATATTAATTAGCCATTATCCTGGCCTGTAAGTACTGACCATTGTGTCTGTATTTAGGAACATTACTGCTTAGATGTACAGATATAATTTATAGAAGTGCTGTACATCTGACCAGTGCTTAAAGCTTAATGCTGCCCCCTCCCCCATGTAACTGACATGCACATTCTAATGGTTTAAGCAGAACGCCATCTGATTTGATAATGCTGAAACAGATTAAATAATTATGCAAGTGAGTTTTACAGTATATAACATTGCCATTACATTAGATAGCATAGTAGTGTGAAGGCATTAAGCATTACATGTCAATTGAGTTTTTAAAGATTGGTGTTTTTTTTTAAACATAACCTAAAGCTGAAGAAAATTAAAAAGCATCCAGACTGGTGTCAGAAGGGGTCACTCCAGTGCTGACTGTTGGAGCAGCAGCTGTCTAGCCAGAGAAGATATGGACCTGTCAATTTGTATGGGAAGCTTTAAATTATCTGACAGTGGAAAGCAGTAGCACAGGCAGCTCTTCCCTTTTGCACCATGTACATATCTAATAATGTCTAAATGAATAATAAATAATAACATAGTACTGATGAACTAATCCTGTCATTTCACAGAAGTGTATGAAAACAACTAACTTTAGACATTTCATTTTTGTAAGCAAAACTTCCATCTATTTCAACAGTTTCGTCTCAGTAAAGAGGGATGAATCGAGTCCAAATGTCACGCATTTAGAACAGCAGTAGACAATTATTTATACTGTGGGAAAGCCCCTCATTATGTTAGACATCCTCTTAAGTTAGACAGTCTAGATGACACGGGCAAGGAAAATAATCTGGGCATCTGTATTTTGTATGAAGAGGAGGGACAAACGTATATTTCAGATAAAGCAAGGAAGGAGGCAAGCACAGCAGTCACCTGAGGAAATAGTGAGAACCTGGATGAGAATCATTTCTGCCTGGAAAAGGCGACAGGGGGTATTTCATATATGAGAGAAGAAGTGACAGGTTACGGACATAGCACTAATGGACATGAGGGATGAAATAGTACTAGTGAACAAGAGAGTTTTTCCTTAGTCAATGGTGCTTTCAACAGTAACAAAGAATGAAGGAACAGAGTTGATTTCAGAAGAAAAAGCAGGCATTTAGCACAGCCATCCAGATATTGGAGCCACTGGTTTCAGAAACTCAGCTAGAATAGGGGAGCAGTCTCTGAATCAAAACTTTCTCAGCTTCTTAATCATGGAAACTGCAATGGGACAGAAGCAATGTAGGGGACAATTCTGGACTCTCCTCCTCAGCATCTGCCACGGTGTGAAACATGCTACTGGGCAAGATGCATCTATGTTCTTCCTCAGTAAATGATATTTCTTATGTTCTTATGTAACAGAGAAAGGAGGTAAAAAGAAAAGAGCCTGGTGGAACCCCCAGGTATGGTTTGACAGGGGAAGTGGATGACTAACAGAAATCATTTGAAAGAAAAATCAGAGAGGTAGGGGTTTTGCATGTGTGAACAATATAAGATAGGCTCCTTTATATCCTTACAAAGGCCTTGAATATGTTATCACTTTTAACAATCAGAAGCCTAAATTGGTGCTCCTAAAACCATATTTAGGCACCAATGTAGGTAGCCTGATACTGAAGTTAATAAGCAGCCAGAAAGTCTCACTGAGATTTATGACAACCTAGTACTTTGGACTCTTGTCTGGAAAATGAGTTTAAGTATCATGGAAACTGAAAATATTACAAACATTTTCACTTTTTTTTTTTTTGGCAAAGCAAGAGAGCTAGAAAAGTGTTGTTCATAGTTCATGCAGTATAATAATTAAATTTCTATTCAAAGCAACTTTTTTCTCATAAATACTTATTGCTCTACAGATGGCATGCTAACAATGCACAATACTTAACGGTATTAAGAGTTCAGAATATAGAGCAAATAAACTGTGGACCTGTCTTATTTTTTTAAATACGTATTATTTATGTATAACTACAAATGCTATTACATTTTGTTTTTCTGCAAGCTTATTTATAGAAGGCAAACTATTAATGAAAATGTATTACCAGCATCTGCGCTTATGTTTACCAATTAAGATAAAATTTAAAAAGTGAACAAGGCTACCGAATAAAATCCAGCCATTTTCCTATGAGCTGGTAATTAGAACATCTTTCCTTACCATTCACTTGGAGAATATGAGTTTGATACAGTTTATCATAACCATCAGCATAGCAGGTGTAATTTCCCATGTGAGTAGTGGTAACCTTAGTAATGTACAAGGACCCATCATC
>NW_005842095.1:1258212-1308430 GCF_000455745.1 Alligator sinensis | reverse complement strand
GGAAAGATTAAAAACAAGGTGATCATAATTACCTTAACAGCACTACAATAATCGTGTTCTTCATCTTGGCAACAAACCTGTGCTGCAAATATCAAGTGTCTACTTTGCAAAGCAAAATATTCTAAAGGTAATGATGCTCTGGATATTGGTTGGTATTAATGAAGACAGAATTTGATTTTAATACAGTCATAGTTTTGTATTTTCCTTTTGCACATCACATTTATTAAAATAAATCTGTAAAACTCATTAAACATTTATGCTAATAATATTTTTAATTTCACCTAGATTGTCTCGATTGATTTATTTAACAACAGTAACAAATAGGGGATGTTACTTTTGTATCTCTCTTCAAATGAAGTGGAGGGGGAGAGGAGGAAGGAGGTGGGAAGCAAGCCCTGTCCAGTTTAACTGTAATACTGTATTGCAAAATTCAGCTTCTATTTATACTTATAAACTTTAATACACACATGCACACACAAACACACACACTTTTTAATGAACTTTGGACTCACTTAAATTCTACCTTCAAAAACATATTTAATCAGAAAACAGGTTCCACAGCATTAAGGTACAGAGTTAGAACATAGGTTCAGTCTCAACAACATTGACAGACTGCATGTAGAGAGAGGTCGTTAACCATGTTAGTCTGAAGTCAGGCAAAAGACAGGATAGATTTGCACCTTACAGACTAAATAAATCATCAGAACTATTTATCTATCCATCTATCTATTTGTCTATCCATCTATTGCTTTGTGCATGTCCTGTCTAAGCATCTGACCTTGGGCTCACTGAAATTAAATGCTAAGTGTAAGGCATTATTTCTACTAATAAGATAGAATTTCAAATTTAGAAGAAGTTAACTGCCATGGTAGTTATTAGGCAGACTCACAATAAAATAGCTACTCATACATATTCAGTTTTTCTTTGCATTATTTTTCATTTTCTATGGTGGTAACTTTAATACAATATTCATTTCCCAATGCATCTTCTTCATATGCCCTAAGGATTTTCAGTTACTGTGTTCAAAGTCCTGCTAGGTTACTTTTGTTCTACAACATTATCTGCCATTATTTTCTCTGATCATATAATTTCTTATTTCTTTTTATTTATGTTTACACTGTGCACACTTTTAGTAAAACAATAGGTTCTACCTGGTGTGTTTTATTTATATATATCTATATCTATTTGTCTATATAGACACTCACACACACACACACAGATAGATAAATAGAGAGATAGAGATATAAAAAGCACACACAGATATACATACTAGGCCTGTGCAAAGTGGCAAGTATTTGCTTCGGATTCAGCCGATTCGGAGGGACAGTGATTCGATTCAGTGATTCAAATCACTGTCCTGATTCGATTTACCCATTTTGGATAAGGCGTTTTGGCACTGATTGGGAGATTCAGCCATAGAATAAACAGGCAGGAATCCTCACCACGCTAGACACAGCTGCCTCCAGCTGGTAAGTCTGTTGTGGTGGGCAGAGGTGGGGGGGAAGGGCCATGGGAGGGGGCAGATCAGTGACTGCACAATGAGAGAGGGATTGGGGCTGAGGCTGCAGGCCGCCCATCTGGGGTGGGGGAACAGGGGACCCGAGGAGAGGTTCTCCCACCACTGTGGGTCACCGATCCAGGAGGGCATGGGCCCCCAAACCTGTGTAGGGTGGGCTGGGCAGGGCAGTGCTCTGGGAGGCTAGCCCCAGCTGCCTGCCCCTGGGCTGTGCTCTGCGGGGCAGGTGGGGCCAGGGCTGTGCTCTGAGCGGCTAGCCTGAGCCACAGCCTGGAGAACAGCCCTGGCTCTGCCTGCCCCACAGAGCACAGTGGAGCAGGGGCTATGGGGCGCTGCAGCCAGCCTAAAATTCTCCATAGCCCCTGCCGCCAGTCCCTCCCCAATCAGGGTGCATGCACCCATTGCCATGCCCTGCTGCTGCTCGCCCAGCTGGGGTGAAGCCATGGCTTGTCCGGAAGGTGCGGGGAAGCTGGGTGAATGAAAGGAGGGCACAGCCTCTGCTCCCAACACCTTCTGCCACCCGGAGTGCAGCCTGGCCCAGTCCACCCTGCACAGATCCAGGAGCACATGCCCACTCTCATGCCATCCTGGACTGGTGGTGCACAGTGGTGGGAACCCTTCTCCCTGAGTCCCACACCCCCCCCTGTGCCTCAGCTGGACAACTTGTCCCAGCTCCAATCCCTCCCTTGCTGTGGGGCCATTGATCTGCCCCCCCGTGCCCCTTCCCTCCCCACTCCACCCACCACAACAGACTTACCAGTTGGAGGCAGCTGTTTCCAGAGTGGTGAGGACTCCTGCCTGTTTAGTCTATGGCCAAATCTCCGAATCAGTGCCAAATCTTTTCTGAATCAATGTGAAGGCTTCCGATTCAATTTGGACCTTTTAATTGGTCTCCCAATTTGATTTGGATTTGGAGATCCAACTGCTGAATTGGGCTGAATCTCCACCAGATTGAATCAGCTGATGAAGCTTTGTACAGTCCTAATACTGTACATAGATATGGGAAATAGCAATAAAGTTAATTTGAACAAAAAAGTTCTTTCTCAAAAATGTCTAGCAGCTGGTATCTGATAGTGCACATTGGATATTTTGTGGAACCTTTTGAACATATGTCTATTAAAGATTTGCCCAACTTTACAGGAAAATGGACATGGGAGGTCATTTCCATCCTACATTTCTTTATTAAAAATGCTGACATCAACTTTTCTCCAAAATATGGTCAAGTTAAGAGGACAAAATTAGTGTGCACCATGCAAAGTACTTAAACTACAAATATATTTTATGCAACCGCAAAGAGAAATCAGAGTATGCTGATACCAGAACGGAAGCATATCCTTGTACAGCAATTGATCAAAGACATAATTACCCAGTACAAGCAGCTAATCCGAGTCAGACAATTATGTAATGATTATCCAAGAAGCCCTAGAATATATCATAATGAAGAGCTAGGTATTATTAATCATTGAGGGGCACAATAAAAGAGCCTAAATACACAGTTCAAATGCTTCATAATGAGTTCATCTAGAATTGCATCTAGGAAAATTGTCTGTTTATTTACAAAACCCTTAGTGAATTAGGATATGCATTTTCCCTGACTTATGCTGGTGCTTTCTCAGTATTTGAGGCAGAGCTGCTCCAAATTGATAAACCATTTCTTCCAGAATTAGAAAACCTCTACTACGCTTGGAACTCTTCCCCAATTTACTAACCCGAAATGTAAAACTCTTCATTTGTGAAACAGAATGGGAAGGGAAATCTGAAATATGGGTATTTAAGCTCCTAATGGCAATTTCAATGGGTAATGAAGAAAAGAGGATTAACACTTGGAGATAAAAATGTATCATCTAGCCCAGGTGTGGGCAAAATATGGCCCACGGGCCAGATCCAGCCTGTGAAGCCATTGTATCTGGCCTGTGGGGCCCCTAAATTTTTTTTGAAAATTAAAATGTATCTGTCCTTGGTTCATGTAAAAAAATGACAGAAACCGGAGGCAGTAGGACCCAGGGGAAACCTCGGTGGGCTCCTGCAACAGCAGGGCCTGCCTGGCCCTGCCCCACCAGCCAGAAACCCCAGCAGGGGCTTCTGGCCTGGGACCACGTGGCTGCCCTGGCATGGGAAACTCAGGTAAGGGTGGGGGAGGGCAAGGAAAGAGCTGGTGGGGAGCACGGGGAAAAGCGGCCCCTCCCATGGCCAGCGCTCCCTGATGCAGCCACTCACAGCCCACGCTGAGCTGTCTTGAGCAGGCACAGGCAGCCCCATGTGGGCTACGAGCAGCTGCAGCATGGAGCATCAGGCACAGGGCAGGGGAGGCGCTGCTTCCCGCCCCCACTCAGCATCAGCTTGTAACCCAGCCCCATTCCGGCTCCGGGCTTGCCTGTCAGGGCTGCACCGTGGCAGCAGCACCTGCAGCCCCCTCCCCGCTTGCCATGCTGGGCAGCATTTGCTGCTGTTGCCCACCTGGTGCTTGCACTATAGTAGGCTGCAGTGAGGCTGCCACCGCTGCCTCTGTGCAGCCCAGAACGTGAGCTCCAGGCAGGCAGCAGCAGCAAACACACCCTGGCCTGGCAAGTGGGGGAGCCACAGCTGTTCCCACTGTGGCACAGCCCTGACAGGTGAGCCTGGAGCTGGCACAGGGCCCAGTCTGGCAGCAGGGTCAGGTTATAAGCTGGTGCTGAATGCGGGGAGTGGGGGGAAAGCAGCCCCTCCCTCACCCCGTGCCTGATGCCCTGCACTGCAGCCACTTGCAGCTGACATGGGGCTGCCTGTGCCTGCTCAGGACAGCCTCATTCAGGCTGTGAGCAGCTACAGCAGAGAGCGCCAGCCATGGGGTGGGGGAGGGGCCGCTTTTCCCCATGCTCCACACCAGCTCCTTCCTGCAGGTGAGCAGAGGGTCGGATCTGTGCGGTACCCCTGCACACCTGTACCACATGGCTGGGCGGACACTGGAAGTGAGCGGGTGAGGGAGCACAGGGCCTACACCAGTGTCCCAGGGCCAGCACCAGAAGGGCCCAAAGCAGGGTGGCAGTGGTACAGGGTCCCGGCCATCAGGGGCTCTATGGAGTTGGGCCAGCTCCCCCCTCTCCCTGCTGGTTGCAGCCCAGCCTGGCACCACAGAACCCTGCCAGCCTACCAGTGCTGGCCCTGGGACATTAGTCCCAAGACACTGAGGCACTGGCCCCAAGATGGTGACCAGGGGGTGGGGCACCTGTCAAGGGGCAGGGCTACCCATTTGGCCCTCAATAGCTTGCCAAAACTGGGTAAGCAGCCCCCCACCTGAAATAATTGCCTGCCCCAATCTAGCCTGTTAAGACTTTATTGCTAGTGATGAGGCATGAGAAGGAGCAAACTCACGCTCGACTCTCAGAGCCCAGGGGACCTTGTAGGACAGTAGGTAAGAAAAAAAAATCTATAATTTTTTTAAACAGTACATGTTCAATATGAAATAAAATGCATTCTCAGAATTTTAGACTCACACTTCGGAGTAGAACCAGCTTTAATGGTTCCCACTATTTTATGGTGTTAATGGTCTGCTGCTTTCTTTAATTGCCTAGGTATTTTTCCATGCTGTGTACTTTATTTTAGTTGTTCTGTTTACTTTTTAAAAAATCTGGATATTATTGCTTTTTGCTAAAACATAGGTCCGTCCAACTGTTTTCCTTCCATCACTTGTTGTTGCTCCTGTGAACTAAAGAATGCTTCAGGGATTTACTGCAGTGCTACTGTTTTTGTATTAGGTTTTGATCAAAGAATAGAGAATTATTTCTCAGAGATTTAGTACACATTTATTGGATTTGCCCAATTCCTGTTACCAAATGGTGGGGACCTTTTTGAATAAAAGAAAGAAAATAACCAAAATTATGTTAAAATATGCAATATACCTTTTACAAAACCTTACAAGTTGAACCTTGTCCTGGTTATACCTGCAATCAATAGTGGTTAGTAATAGCCTGGAATACAATACACATCTCACTGGACTAGAGTCACTAACTTTAAGATGCATTTGATTATATGGAGAGAGGCTACTGGACCCTTATTCCTACATAGCAGTAATAATGTGACACTGCCATACAAATCAGTTAAAGCCCCCTTTGCTTTTAAAGCAAGGACACCTAACATGAGAAATTCTTTCTTCTTTAGTTAGCATCTCCCTTAGTTAAGTAGCAGAACTAGGGTGGGGTGACTGGGGCAGCTGCCTCAAGTGTTGACTTGAGTGGTGGAGGGAGCTGGGGGACAGCTGCTGCTTCAGTACATAAGTATTGTTAGACCGCAACTACATACGGTGCCCAACAACTAGGGAGACGATGATCCAATTGCTCAGAGATCAAACACCAGCACACATTGCTAGCAACAGCTTTATTCAAAATGGAGACAGGTTTGGTCCAGCTACAACAAACTGGGAAGCTGCTCCGAACATTAGTTCTTTTCACATTTATACACCTTGGTTCATACTCATTAACATTTACTCCACCTTTGTTCCTCCTTTATTCCACCCATATTCCCTCCTAGCTCAAGTGCCACTTTTGTTTATTGTTTGTTTCATTAGCATGGAATCGCCTATGCATTTCACTCATTTGCATGCCTTTTTGCTATGAGTGCATGCCTAAGACTTTGACCTCTGCTTTCTTCAGTCACTTGCTGTTTCTTGCTTTCTTCTTCATCTCCAAGGTCTTACTTCTGCTTTATCTCCTGATGGTAGCTGGTGGGCTGTATCCTGTTCTCCTTATACAATGAGCTATACATCTTATAACACTACAACACTGTTAGGAAAATGCTTGCCTAAGCATTTTCCAATGTTACTTTTAATATATCATTCTGCCTTGTGGTTAGCAGCTTTGCCAGGCCACAGGCTATAGCCTTTAATTCAGCTGCAGATTCAATGTTCCCTAAGATCCAAATACAGTCACCCTAACAATTATGTTGGCAGCAAAATGGCAGCTGGAAGTTGTCACTGCACCCATTTGTCACAACTGCCTGGGACACCCTGCTCTCTTTTTACAATTCTTCCTTAACCCTTTAAATTTGTGGCTACTATAACTTCTGTAGAGCTGGTATGATTTCTACTCCAGATGGTATTCACCCTAGGGTCTTAAAGGAGCTCAGATCAGAAATTGTTGAACTCCTAACTGTAGTATACAACCTATCACTAAAAACAACCTTGGTATCAGAGGACTGGATTGCCAATATGACTGGGCTGCCAATGTGGCTGCCATATTTTTAAAAGGCTCTAGAGTCAATGCAGGGAACTACAGACCAGTGAACCTAACTTCTGTTCCTGGAAAACTGGTAGAAATGGTAATAGTTTAAAAAAAAAATGTTCAGAACATGGACGAACATGGTTTGCTGGAGAGGGATCAACATGGCTTTGTCAAAGACATCATGACCCACAATGCTACTAGTATTCTTTGAGGTTGTCAATAAGAAGGTGAATCTGGGTGATCCAGGTGACAAAGTATATTTGGATTTCCAAAGAAGACTTTGAAAAGGTTTCCTTATAAGGGGCTCTTAGCTAAATTTGACAGTCATGGGATTACAGGGAATGTCCACTCATGGATTAGAAATCATCTTAAAGATAGAAAGCAAAGAGTGAGTGTAAATGGTCTGTTTTCAGGATGGAAAGAAGTAAACAGCAGGGTTCCCCGGGGATCTATGTTGGGACCAATGCTGTTTAACATCTTTATAAATGATCTGGAAAAATGGAGTGTAGCGAGGTAGCCAGATTTGCTGATGACACAACATTATGCAAAGTGGGGGAAAAAAAGAGACTGGGAGGAACTACAGAAGGATCTACCATGATTAAGAAAATGGACAATTAAACGGCAGATATTCAGATGATTTTGGCACCTGGGCCAAACTTATACCTCCCCAAATTATACCTACACTATAGTGGACTCTACATTAGGTGTTACCACACAGGGAAGAGAACTGAGAGTTATTGTGGGCAGTTTGCTATAATATCAGCTCAGTGCTCAGAAGCCATCAAAGAGGCAAACAAAATGCTAGGAGCTTGGGGAATAAACAGGAGGAACTGGTCCTTCTGATAAACAGAAATGACTATGATCTCATAGGGATAACAGAGACCCGGTGGGACTCCTCCTATGACTGGACCATGGGTATAGATGGCTATACCCTGTACAGGAGATATCATGCTGAAAAAAGGGGTGGGGGTGTACCTCTCTTTGTCAAGGAAAGCTATACATCAGTACAAGCTGAGCTTGGCACCCATGGAGGATGACTGGAGACCCTCTGGGTTAGAATACAAGGGGAACATGGTGAAGGTGATACAATGGTAGGAGTCTACTACAGACCTCCAAATTAGAAACAAGAGTTGGACCATGAATTCACCAGGGAACTAGGTGAGGCTGCATGCTCTTAGTGCATGGTTGTCATGAGCAACTTCAACTACCCAGACATCTCATGGGAAGAGCACTCAGCCAAATCCAATCAGTCACAAAGCTTCCTCACATGTGTGAATGAGCTCTACCTTTCTGAAGAAGTTTATGGGCTGAGAAGAGGTAAGGCGCTGCTGGACCTGGTACTGGCCAAAGGGGATGATCTAGTCAGTGATCTAAGAATTGAAGGGAAGCTGGGAGTCAGTGACCTTGAGCTGATCACTTTTACTATCCATTGCAAAGCTGGCAAGTCAGTCAGCAATGCAGAAGTCCTATACTTTATGAAAGCTGACCTTAAGCTCAGGAAGCTTGTTGTCAAGGTCCTGAGAGGCCATGACTTGCAAGGGAAGGGAGTTAATGATGAATGGTTGATCCTTAAAGGAGTGATCCTAGAAGCACAAGGGATGTCCATTCCAACCCATAGGAAAGGTAGTAAAAGGGCACAGCAGCCCCCTTGACTCATCTAAAAAGAGAGGCTTATAAAGGATGGATGACAGGAAACACCACTAAGGAGGAGTATTCTGCACTGGCCCACACCTGTAGGGAGCAAACCAGGAAAGCCAAGGCTGTAACCAAACTCCAACTAGCTACACAAATCAAGGACAATAACAAGTCCTTCTTCAGATATGTGGGAAGTCAGAAGTGGAACAAGGGTAACAATGGACCCCAGCTAAACCAAATGGAACAGCTGACTACCAACACCCAGGAAAAAGCCAACCTGCTTACTAATTACTTAGTGTTGGTTTTTCACCAGCCCAAAGGGACTGCCCTAACTAATATGATGCAGGATGGCCAGGGTGAGGGTGAATAAATGCCCATCATTAGTGTGACTGTGAAGGAACACCTTGAGAGGCTGAACACCCACAAATCAGCTGGTCCAGAAAGACTGCACCCAACAGTGCTTAAGGCACTGGCAGACATCATAGTGTGGCCACTGGCAAGGATATTCGAGAAGTTGTGGCACTTGTGTGAAGTACCTGAAGATTGGAAGAAGGCCAATGTGGTGCCTATTTTCAAGAAAGGGAGAAAAGAAGATCTGGGGAACTACAGGCCAATCCATTTTACCTCAATCCCTGGAAAGATCTTGAAAAAAATACTTTAAAAACCATTCTCAATAAGCTAGCTGAAATCAACACTCTGAGGGACAGCCAGCACGGCTTTGTTGCGGTTGATTTAATCAGAACTACTTAACAGAAAGTCTTTGTAAACAAGCATCAGAGTTTGATATTTATTTGCTCTCTCTCTTACTTAGGTGTGTATGTGCAGTAATAACCCAGTTAACCACTTCCATCCCCATATTATCAAGATGTGTCAGTTTCCATAAACTGAAAAAAAATATACCTTCAAAGAAACAAGGTAGAGAGGTAGAAAAGTTGAAAATAGGATACTTTGTGCTACTGCATAAAGACTATCAATAACATAATCGTATGTCTTTCTATGTGTTTCTACATTTCCTCCAAATACATTTGCATGGCAAATATGAAAAACACATTTTAAAAATAAATGTAAATGTTTTAAGATTGTACAACTACAAAATAGATGTTTGAATGTGTTACAGTCTTGAGTTGAATGTCCCCTTTGTTAAGGGGACCAGCACTCACTCTACTGGATTGTTTAAGGGTATGTCAGTACTGCTTCTCTGGGCAAGCCTGAAAGTACTCTCAAAAAGTACTCTCCAGGTCTGCCCATTCACATAGGTTCCTAACCTACATACAGGACCCTGCACCTAACACAGGAGGTATGCAGTCCCACTAAGGGAAATGCCTTATTTGACTTGGTGCTGACCACAGGGGAGGACTTGGTGGGGGATCTGCAGATACAAGGTAACCTAGGAGATAGTGACCACCTGCTGATAGGATTTTTAATCTGGCAAAAGCTGGGAAAGATAACTACAAGGGCTGAAGTGCTAGACTTCCAGAAGGCCAACTTCAATGAGCTCAGGATATTAGTTAGATTGGGACCGAGGGATAACAACATCAGTGATTTGGGAGTCCAAGAAGGGTGGGAGTTCCTCAAGGGACTGATCCTGCAGGCACACAAAGGTACCATCCGAGTACACAAAGGGAGGCAAAAGAGCCAAGAAACCTTATTGGCTGAGCAGGGAAATCCAGGAGAGCCTACAGGGGAAAAAAGGGGCTTACAGGCTGTGGAAGCAGGGGGCAGCCACCAAGGAGGAGTATACTTGCTTGGCTCGCGCTTGCAGGGAAACAGTGAGGAAGGCCGAAGCTGAAACAGAACTCAGGCTGGCAACAAAGATTAAGGGTAATAAAAAGTCCTTCTTTAAGTACATTGGGAGCAAGAAGAAGCTTCAGGGTAACATAGGGGTTGGACATATTTAAGTCAGCAGGCCCCGATTAACTTTACCCAAAGGTACTAAAGGAATCAGTCAGTGCCATAGCAAAACCACTGGCGGAACTGTTTGAGCACTCATGGCACTCAGGTCAGGTCCCAGAAGACTAGAAAAGGGCCAATGTGGTCCTTATTTTCAGGAAGGGGAGGAAGGAGGACCTGGGGAATTATAGGCCAGTTAGCCTCACCTCTATTCTTGGCAAGACCTTAGAAAAAATCATAAAGGATCACATTTGTGGGGGCCAGAAGGTAATACAATTTTAAGGGGAAACCAGCATGGGTTTATAGCAGGCAGAACCTGCCCAACTAACCTTGTCTCCTTTTATGACCAGGTCACAAAGTGCTTAGGTGCAGGAGTAGAGGTAGATTTTATTTACTTGGATTTTAAAAAGGCTTTCAACACGGTGTTGCATCCAATTCTTTCAAGTAAACTAAGTAACGGTGATGCCGATTTTTTCCACAGTCAGGTGGGTGGAAAACTGGCTAATGGGATGCGCCCAGAGAGTGGTGGTGGATGGGTCAGTTTCTACCTAGAAAGATGTGGGCAGTGGTGTCCCCCAAGGCTCTGTCCTTGGACCAATACTGTTCAATATCTTCATCAATGAGGGTGTTGAAAGCACTCTGTCCAAATTCACAGATGACACCAAACTATGGAGTATCGTAAACACACTAGAGGGGTAGGGTGCAAATTCAGGTGGATTTGGACAGATTGAGGAAGAGAGTAGATCAGAATAGGATGCAATTTGACAAAGATAAGAGCAAAGTGCTGCACCTGGGGAGAAAAAAAAAATCACCCATACACCTATAGACTGGGAAGTACCATTCTAAGTAGCACAGCATTGGAAAGGGATCTCGGAGTCATAGTCGACGTAAAAATGAACATGAGTTGCCAATGTGACGAGGTAATAACTAAGGCTAACTGAACTCTTTCCTGCATTAGCAGGTGCATCATAAGCATCTCTTGGGAGGTTATACCTCCCTTCTATGCAGCACTGGTGAGGCTGTCATTTTGTCAGATTGCTGTTAAACCATCACCATGATACTGCTTTCTTAAAATGTATTTTTTGGTTTCTATAAATTCCTGTTTCCATTGCAACTTTTGATCCTTTCTTTTAGCTGGAAATTAACACTTTCCTTTAAAAACAAAACAAAATGAACAACACCAAAAAGGAAATACCACATGCATTTTTCTAGTGTGTACAAACCTTCTTATGCAAAGTTATCTGCACTGCAGAAGTCTAGAATTCTGGAACAGATGGACCTAGAGGTGGCTGAGAATTTTCTAAAAACAAACAAGCAAACCAAAAAAAGAAAAAAAAAAGTATTTTGGTCTTAAAAGTCTCATTCATCAGAAAAGGATCTCAGTTTCCAAGTGAAGTTTTCAGAGATCCACTGGTTTTTGTCTGTTCATAGATGACTCATTTCTTTTTCTGGAACAGTCACACTTTATATTGTGTGGGCCGGGAGCGATCCGGGCCCTTTTTCGCGCCGCGCGGGCTGTGGCCAGCAGCCCGGGCACGCTGGGTCGGAGAAAGCAGGTGACACGCTAGAATTAGGCACGGACTCGTAATGGTTGATTCAAGATTGTTTACTTACACAGTAGATGGTCGCGGTGTAGGCTGGACAGTTTCCCAGGCAAAGCTCTGCTTAAATCCTCGTTTAGGACTCAGACAGTATTCGGATCACTCCCACGGAGTTGTCGAGGCTCTGTGGATCCTTTTTGCGTGCAGGGAAGAGGGATACGTCGAGGATTGCGCTCGGTGACAGGGAGAGGCTAGAGGCTGATCAGACCCCTGTTGCCTTCTTTGAATACACTGGGTCCAATAGGCTCCGCAGCGATTAGAGATCTTCACGAGACGTGAAGTCTCCTCCTCCTGATGTTCATGGAGTCCTCCCTTGTGGGGTTCTCCTCGGAGTTCTCCAACTTGGGCGGAAACCACCCAAGCCTTTTATACTGCTAGCAAGCCAATTGCTAGCCTCCACGTGTGAATAATTTAACGCAAGCCAACAATGGGGCTCGAATTAGAATACAAATGGCGGGAACTCCTTGCAATGTGCATTTCTATGCTGCAAAGAAGAAATGCACACTGCAAAGAAAGCTTCAAATGGCGGGAAAATAATTCAGTGGTGCCAAAGCACACACAAAAACAAAATCACACCTTTGGGTTGTGACATATATAACTAATTAAAAATTACTGTGCCAAGGAGAAAAACGCTTCTTTAGCTTAGTACTTACCTGGAATGTGGGAGACTGATTCAAGGCCTTTGTCAAAATAAATCAGAACAGGAATCTGAATTTGCATCTACTGTACCTCAAATGACTGCCCTAATGGTAGGACTACTGATTATTGTGGAGTGGGTTGTTCTATCTTGTGCTTCTCTAAAAAGAAAATAAATAAAACTTACCTTTGCCCTGATGCAGAATAAGAACATCATTTGATATTTTGAAAATGTTTGCATGACTTAATAACTGATTAACAATCTCCTGTATAGCTCTTAATATGCCCCAGATATACAGCACTTCAAAGAAGAGGTCCTAGCAGACAGCATTTTGGAGGGTTGTCTTTACCCATTATTTTGGATAGAGTTCTTTGTTCCTCTCTTTTCCCTTCTTAATATGAGTGATTTAGGCTTGAAAGAACCCTTCTCCTGGCCCTAGCGAGAGACCACACAGCAGTAGGTCAGGCCCAAAGTGCTTCAAAAAGAAGCTCCTAGGCATTTGATTTCATGTGCAGCCCTCAAGCCGGTACTTTCATGGCCTGTGCTATGTAAGAATATTAATCAAACAAAATGTCCTATTATGGATTTTAAATCTATGACTCTAGTAGTATTAGACCCTTTAAATCATTAGCCTAGGATGTTCATCTGATTCTTTAAACTCCATATTTCAGCTCAAATATGACAAAAAGTAAATGTACCAAAAAAATGAAAGAAAGAAAGCTCATGGGCCACAGCTTTAAAAACACACACATTATTTTAAAGGATATATTTTTAGATGGCAGAGTTCACACTAAATTGAATTGTCTTATTAAACACAAAACTTGAATCAATATCTCTTTGATAATATCATATGAAAACTGTATTTCTTACTAAAGTCCCAGTGATGGTGGATCAATGTATAACTAATAAAAGTAATACTGAAATTATAATGGTTGGTACCTATTGTTTTATAGAAAATAAAGTAAAAGGCTGTAACATTAGAGTACTACGTTGCTAGTGTATCAGATTATTTTACCCCCTTTTCATAGTAAAATTATCATCCTAATAATGGAAATGAGAGAGTGGGAATACCTGAATCAATAAGGAAATGATTTGGCCCTTAACAATATTCAGTTCAGACTGATGTCTTATGGGAGAACTGCATCAATCATTGCTACAAAGTTGGTATTTCACAAGCCACGGCCATTTGCTTGCAACTTAAGCAAATATACTACATATAACAAAACCTTTTTTCGTACTTTCATTCGCGCTGTCTACATCTGATCCTAGTTAATGCCTGCAAGTACTACTATACATTGATAATATGATTTCTTTGCATATTATTTTAATAGCTGTTGGCTATGTTTTTACAAGGACATTGAGAGAAGAGATAACCTTTGAAGAGTTAACTGGCAGAATTTTAAAATAATCCTTGATGTATGCTTGGCTTGTCAGATAAATGCTGCTCACACTTTTCATGTTAATGTCAGTTTCACAATTTATACTTCCTTAGTAATCAGTCTCTCTGTTCATGTTGGCAACTACATGATCTACTACTGCATGTCAGAAAGGAATTTAATTTCTCTATAAAAAATAGTAAGTACACATGGCACTAATCCAAGATTTAACCTTCTCCTACCAGCAAGAGAAACAAACCCACAAGTTTTCTAAATATTCAATAGCCTACCTTTCCATGACAATAGGCAAAAATCAGAAATCTACAATAGGTCTACAGTAGGCAGAGCTGCTGACAGAAAACATCATGCACCATATTGTTTTTCAAAGAGTATTTGCAAGTGCTGGGCACCTACATCAACTAAAATCAATGGAATCTGAGAGTGGCTGGCAAGTCTGATGATGACAGTCAGATCTTTTGGTAAAGCAAATGCATGAAATTGTATTGAAATTGATGAAAATGATTTATTTACATCAGTACACTTTGATCCTAGTGTCTGCCTACCTCTTGAAGCTGCTGAATGTACAGTAAGGGCCGCAGTTGTACACAAAAGATGAACAAAGGGAAAAAGGATCATTTGGCTGAGATTGAAGAACTGATTATTATACCCCCACTCCACACCCCCTCAGAAAGATGGTAAATTCAATAGTTCTTGTGCTTTGTTATCAATCAAAGGAAGAAGGGAACAGAATATTCAGGCCTACAAATTAAGCGAGAAAGCAACTCTACTGCTTGTTAACACTAGTTACTGAAATGCCATTAAAGCCCATCCCTTGCAAACCAGGAATGAAAACAGGGATTTGTCTTACATCCAGTCAAGCAAAGAGAATCTGGATAGCACAAATTTAAGGACACTTGCAAGTTATGCCTTTTGAATTCCAATTCAGAATGACACTATCTAATCATAGATATCTAAGAATGAAAAAGTTCCCCAACAGAGTAAAACATGATACTCATTCTGGTGGTAACCAAATATCCTATGCTGCTACTGCTGTTTTACATATAGATAGTTGACAGAGGAAAGTGAGACCTGTTGAGTACAATATCCTGATTTGTTCCCTCTGAGTTTGGTAATGACAGGAAGAACATGACCTGCTTACTGCATGTTACCGAGTTTTGGCAACCTGTCGAGGGCCACATAGGTAGCCCCACCCCTTGACAGGTGCCCAGCCCCCTAGCCACCACCTTGGAACTGGAAGTCCCTCCCCTTAACCCCCAACCTTTGCCACCAGAAGCCCCTCCCTTGCCCCCAGAAATACTCCTTTCAGCAAGGGGTTTTGCCATCTCAGAACTAGAAAAACACCAAGTTATATGTTAAAAAATCAAACATCTACAACATTCATTAATTTGATTAAAAAAAAAAATTGAACTGTCCTGATTTACTCCCGCAGTTTGTGTAGTGTACATAGAACTGATCGCACAATAGTTTAAAATGAAGGCATACTCTTGTATACTTTGAGGGTGTGGGGGACATGCGTATAGGTTTGTGGGGGCTGTGGGGGTGTGGATATGTGGGGTAGATAGGTATGTGGGTGTGGGGGGAGGAAGCATGTGAATGTGTGTGGATATGTGGGGTGTGGGTGGGTCTGGGTTTCTGGGGGGTTGAGTGGCTGGGGTGTGACAGGTGTGGGGGTTTGCATATATGGCAGTGTGAGGAGAGGTGGGTGCATGCGTATGGTAGGGTGTGCTTGTGGGACTCATCCTATGAACACACACACGCTACCCCTCTTCCTCCCCCATTGCGTGCACGCTCACACACACACACACACACACACACACACACACACACTGTGTACTTTGCTCACTACACACTTGCTCTGTGTGCTTTGCTCACTATACACACACTCACACACTGTGTGCTTTGCTCACTACACATTCTCTCTCTCTCATTCCCTCATTGCTCTCTCTGTCTGTCTCCCACTCCCTCATTGCATGGACAAACACACACAATCCCCTTCTCCTGGCCCGGGGTACCAGCGTGCCCCTGCTCCCATGGTCCAGCAATGCAGGTGGGGGCCACGTGGTGCTGGAGCAGACTCATGCAAGGAAAGCTTGGGCAGGCAGATACTTCTGGGTGGGGGGGCCAGGGCTGGCCTTTCTCCTGACTCCTGCTGGCTTCCTCTGGGTCTTACTGCCCCCATCTCCTGTCAGCTTTGAAAGGGAGCCTGGAGCAAATAAATATTAATCTTCTAAACTTTGTAGGTGCTCCGTGGGCTGGACAGAATGGCTTAGCAAGCCAGGGCTGTATTTTACCTACCCCTGTCTTTAAACTAATATCATCCTAGAGATCTTTTCCTCCTCCCCTTGACATTATGGGGTAAGGGGAGAGGGGAATACAGCAAACTTAAGGGAAAACTCCTTCCCCCCCGATTAACTCTGTTTTGTTGATTCAGGAGATTTCAATAAGATTTTTACACACTTTTGGATGTTCATCAGAACCAAAGCACTGAAAATGTATATAAAAGTTAGCCATTTCCAAATTTCCCTCAAAAGAAGTTATGCTTTGACAATTAGAAATTATCTACCAGTTAAAGGGAAAGAATTGTGATATATCAGAAGAATACTAAAACACGTGGAATCCAATCCAAACAATTTACAAGAATAGCTTTCTCCCACTGTCATTCCAGATCTTCTAATTAATGTCTCAGTTGAAAAAAGAAATCCAATTAATTAATTAATAGTAAACCTATTGATTCCAGCCCTATAAACAGAATGATTTGGTATAGACTACATTTGATTTGAGGAACACTGGGAAATGAAAACTCTTGTTTGAAATAATTTGCCTACCCCAAGCTTTTATAGCAATAAGCAGCACTAATGCTTTATCTCCAAAGAACAATATATTGTAAAATAACTGGTGTATGAGTCATCAGGATTAATAACAGATTTCAAGGTAGTTCATTATCAAGTAAGGTACAGAAAAAAATCCTAAGTGACAAACTGATGTATAAAAATATTTGAGATATTTGGTTTCAACAAAGATTCTATATGATGGATGAAGAAAGAATGCAGACTCTCAAACACACAGAGAAATTAGTTATATATCCTTTCCTTATCTCCCCAAGTTCCTTGCCCAAGGAGAAAGCAAAATGTTAAAATGTCTCACGTTTGATTTTGCTGCTTCTTTTTGCAATGGATTATTCCAACTTGACAGATTGAACTCATTGTATCCTTTTTGTTAAATAAGATCTTTCCAAAAACATTTTAACTCCAGCCAATTTTAACTAAGTACTTAACATTAGCTGGAGTACAACAAGCAAATGATGAATTATGGTCATTAAAAACTGGAAGTTAAGAGAAACTAAGCATTTATGTTTAACGTCCGTCTTAATTACGTGAAAACTTCACATGTGCACATTGCCTTCTCTCATAACATCTTTGCCAGCTATAACTTGTATCACGAGAAAGCTGTACTGGACCAGATCTATTCCTTGATGGAAACATAAAATTGCCAACAACTTCAAAACTTCTACTATTCCTATTGAAACCAAGTGTTTAAGAAAATTCCATGTTTTTCCTACCTTAATGGATTACGGAGATTGGACTTTAGAGGTGACTTTTTATTTGACTTTGATTTTGTTATGAACAGGCAAGGTGTAGCCTATTAAAAGCAGTGAGTAGGAAAAAAAAAGCCCCCCCCAAAAAAAGAAAGAAAAGAAAAATGAACTGTGTTGGAAAAAGCTGTCCTCATGACAAGGTTTTGGCAGCTACATAATACTGACAGCAATTATTTGTTGGAATGGAAGCAACGTTTTTATATGCATGTGGCATCTCATCTTTAAAACCACAATGGTCAGATCAAACCACAAATATCCCATTATGCTTTACCTTGCCCAACTGCCTAAAAAGCTGATGGGTGAGAGGGGATGAAGAAACCCTCTGGGCTTATTGCAAGGCCCAACACATTTGGAAGATATTTGGACTACACTGGAGGAAACGTGAATTCCAAAGGCACATACAATGTCATGTGGCAAATATGTATCAAAGGAACTCTAGCTCTAACCTTTTTGTTAATTTTAATTTTTGCAGTATCCTGGAAGATGGGAAGCAGAAGAGGGGAGGAATGTCAAGCAATCTTTAACAGTGGCTGATCCCACACAAATACATGGCTATAGCTGTGAACAGGACACAAGCTCTTTCTATTCCATGCAAAAGACAACCGATCATTACTGATCACTGAAAACAGGTGCTAGGTATTGCCAACAATTTACTCAAGCTCTTACCTGTGTTCTGCACCAGTTTCAAATTTCAAATTTATTTACAGATAAAGCTATCAAGGATTTCTCTGTACTACCCTCAGATCTCAGCTGCTCAAGAGCTAGGCAAAAGGGAAATGCTGAGGGTATGAGCAAGTTCAAAACCACAAACTTCAGGTGCCTCATTCAGGGTTATAGGAAGTTGTCTCCATCCACCTGAGGACCAGATCCTGACTCCTTTCCTCAAAACAGGCACTTATTTCCTATTCAAAACACTGAATAGGGCTTACTATTCTCTTTTAAAACACAGTGAGAAGAAGGGATGATTTTCCCTGTGTCTATAGAATAAATAACACAGTGATCAAAGTACTCATCCAAGTTGTTGGAGAAGTGCATTTAGATCTTTTTTCTTCCCCTTGCCCCCAAAATTGCCTTAATTCTCAGGCTACAGGCTATTTGAATGAGTCGAATGAGGCACACTTAACCCAACCTGTTGAAAAGCTTACAGAAAAAAACCCCAAACACAACCGCAGTGCCTAATGGAGTTTGGGTACTTCTGGGGGTTAGTCAGCAGCTGAGGAAGGGTTTTCAGGGTCACTAGTTTAGACTTTTGATTTTTCCTCAAAAGCACAAATACCTAAATATTTCTCCTCCCCCTTTTTCTAGCTCTTAGATCTACACATACAATATCCAATTGCCATATATTGCAGTATTTTATCCCTGATAGGTTCTGCATACTGTGGTTGATAAAGAAACTTTGTTACTTTCCTGTGAAAGTGCTTGCTACGTAGGTTGTCCCACCTCCACGCGATGGAAATGTTTGTGGAAATTCTGCATTTCCTGGGGAAAACTAGGTATTTATTAGAGGGTTTGTTTTTGCATATTATTTGTATTATAGAAGAATCTAGATATAAAAGATAGAATTAGGGTGGCCAAAATAAATAAAAACCAAAACAAAAAAATCCACATTTTTTTAGGTAATAAGACATTACCAAGGATATTCCAATTATTTAGACTCAGGGCCAGGCTACATTGAACCTTTAAATATATGCAAGAGTAATCAAACTGAACTCAAGCACATCCTTGTGTGCCTTTTCTGAATTGAGACCTAAGAAATCAAATACTGTAACTTTGCTATTGTGTTATTTCTGCTTAATCACCTCATTCTTTTTATTGCAAACACTACTCAGGTAGAAAGTATGGCAGGATGGCACATTAGAGACTGTTTCAGAGACGCACAAACTTGTGTAGGCAACAATCTGCGTTGTCAAATGTATAAAAAGCTCATCCTGCTCTAAACCAGTCCGTGTTAGATGCTCCTCTACACTACACGTGCAGGTAAAAGGTGCAATGGGATCTAATGCGTGATCCCATCATGCCTTATTGCCAGTGCAGAGAGAGCCTGATCCCAGACTCTCCCTGCACCGGCAAGAAGCAGGTTCACATAGCTGGGAGCCCCCTCAGTTGAGAGGCTCCCAGTCATGGGGGCACCCCATAGACCCCTGGGGCGGGGGGACTGTGGCAGCCACAGTCTCTCAGCCTTGATGGTGCATGTAATCCCCTCAAGTGGTGCATGAAATCCCTTCAGGAAAACACTAGGCCTGGGAGACTGCAGTAGCCATGATCCCCATGCCCAGGAGTTGCGCACACCCTTGGGCCAGCCATGTCCACCAGCTGTTGGGACCCAGCCCACCCTGTGTCCACAGCTGTCTCTCTCAGTTGTGGGACTCCCAGCCCCTACTGGGCACGGTACACCCCTGTGGCTGGCAGCTCTGCCAGCCACAGGGGAGAACCTACTACATGTACAACTCAATGGCAGCCAGCTATAAAGTTAATGCAGAATTTCAAGTTCTAATTTTATAGCTTGTTGGAGCGTTTTATGGTGTGATAGCTACGTTGCACATGCGGCTGGTCTTCAGGCAACTGTGCAATTAACCAGTTAATTAAATGATACCCATAACATGTAGAGGAGGCCTAATGTGCTACCCTGCCCTACCTTCTACCTGACTTTAAACTAACACAGCTAAACAGTTCTCTGGTCATAGAAAACACTACTACTTAGTAATTCCTCACAATCAGATTCTGAGATTCCTATCACTCCTTTCAAATCAATTCTGCTTTTCAATGTGCTTTATTAAATTGCCAATAGCATGTAATACAAGGTAACCTCTCATACACTATTTTTATTCCTTTGACAAAATATTGCTAGAAGTTTGATTAGTATTCTTTTAAAATCTTGTAAAAATTGACTTATTTCTTGCTTAGCTGGATGATTGTCTTTCAAGTTTCTGTCTTCCACATCATCCAAAACTTCATAAATCAATATCTTATCTTTGAACTAAGAAACTACACACATAAACAATACTTGTCTTTTTTTCCTCAAATTTTCATGCTGGGCAATATAAAGGAACTATTGTTTAGAAAGCAAAGGTGTTAAGATCAGTATACCTGACATAGTTTACTGAAATACCTTGAAAGTGCTTCTTCCCTAGCATAGTTCAGTCTTTGCCTGCAAGGCTGAAATGCAGAGAAGATGCCTTTTCTATTGCTGATTCCATTCGCTATTGACTACATCCAGTTATATATTACTCTAACTGTACTTTACCATCAACAATTGCTGAGACACTATGTTATATGTTCCAAAAGCAAGGCTATTAACAAGTGAAATTACTTGCATAGAGGAAGGGAATCCTTTTTCCTTAATACAAATTAAAGTGTTAAATGCTTAAACTACAGTGTTTTGCATTCATAGATTCATAGATTGCAAGGCCAGAAGAGTCCTGAAAAGGTCATTGGGTCCAGCCCTCTGCACCAAGCAGGAAAGATAACTGGGGGTCAGGTGACCCTAGCAAAGTGACCGTCTAGTCTCTTCTAATGATGAGCCCAAATCCGTCTTCCAGGAGTTTGTGGCTATTACTCCTGGTTTTCCCCTTGCGTGCCCTGGTAAACAGTTGCTCACTGAGCCTTTGATGTACTCCCCTAGTGTAGTAGTAACCTGCTACCAGGTCCCATCAGCCTTCTTTTTCTCAGACTGAAGAGTCCCAGATCCCTTAGCCTTTCCTTGTATGACTTGAAACAATACTTTTAAGTATTTTTTTTTCATTTTTACTTTTTATTTTAAAAGTAGATTTTAATTTGAATTTACATTTTATTTAAATGGCACTGAATTCAAATAATTCAGGTGAAAGCTTTAATATTTACTTACAGCTGAAGATTAAGAGTGAACTCTGCAAAACTTTCAACATTTGTAGAACTATTTAAGAAAATTAAAATTGGGCATATTGCCATTTTATAACATCTATTATTAGTTTGTAAATTTACCATGATGTCCAATTAGACACACACACACACACACACACATATATATATATATATATATATATATCAATCAATCAATCAATCATCATGGGAACATCTTAAGCTCCCACTGAGAATTAGGCCTTGTTGTGATAGGCACTGCATATAGGAAAAACACCAGTCCTTGCTCCAAGGGATCAATACCAGAAAAATCAAAGAGCCAAGATAATTTAGAGTGAAGAAAATCCAGATGGTCATGGAGCTGTTTTCTTAGATACCAGAAGCAACAGGTGCTAAGGTTTTAAGAGAGCTTTTTTAGTGTGAGAGAAATGGACAAAGTTGAGAACTTTCAACCCATTTAATAACAAAAAGACATATTTGCAGGATTACTGGAACATATGAGACTAAAAAAATGTGCATATAAGAAATTGAGCATGTCAGTAAGGATAAAATAAGGAAAGCAGGGAAGGGCCAGGCATCACAGCATCAAAAAATAGGAGAATGATTTTTCCCCAGTGCTGCCATTCATTTTCCAGGCCAGCATGCCACACCATACATGAGAATAAAAACTATGGAATTAAATATTTTAAAGAAATGATGTATACAAAAGGACAGCAAGTTGAATGTGGTGACTTATTACATATTAAACTTAAATCCTTTATGACTTGGATACAGGGTCTTCCAGAGCCAATAGAGATAACTGAAGAGATTGACCACTAAAACCATGTCTGTGCCTGAAATCAACTCCAGATCCAATTTTGACATCTGATCTTCCCTTCAAGAAAATTCTATTGCATGGGGGTGAGGTATTGCATCAATTTCAGAATTTTCCCACAGCAATTTAAATCTCTTCCTCTTAAAAAAGTTAGGTCTGGTCATTTCAGTTGGCCTTGTCCTCAGTGAAGTGCAAATTATGCACCCCTGGGGCTTCACCTAGCATGTGAAACTGCTGTTCTTGCAAAGCGATGTTCAATATCCTGAGCCTGCCTGAGATTAGCTACCACAATCTGAGTTTCATTAGCAACAAATGAAGACCTCTTCCTCCAGTCTCTCCAAAAGCCAGAATACCATGAGTAAAGGGTATTAATAATGATACTTTTTACTAAAGCTGTGCCAATAACTGATTTTTTCAGTTTATAGGTGAGTCCAAATGTGTTTGTGTGTATAATTTATTATATTTCACTTGATACAAGCAAAAAAATAAAATTATATTTTAACCAGTCAAACAATCAAACAAAAATTGTTTCAAAGGGAGCAGAATACATTACCAAACCTCAATTAAAAAAAAAAATCAACATACAATACAGTCATCTGGTTTGTAACCAATCTTAATTCGGACCTTCCTGCAAAGAAAAAAATACTCAGTGCAATACCAGAAAAGGTGGTCTTAATCATGCACTGACTATTAAAATCTGTGTCAGTTACCCAGTGTAAGGACAGAAAGGGATTCATGACATGTTTCCTTTTGGGTCTTTCTACATCTCTGGACCATGTGTATATAAGGAAGCCACATCTTGACATACCCTGTGTCCTCTTGGGACAGATTTCTCTCATTGCTCTGGCTCCATGTAAACTGTGAGTGGAATATACTCCAGTTACCTTCTGTTATAGGTAGATGCCTCACAACTATTATAATAGATATTTAGTTATCTTCTTCACTATTGGGTAGGGATTACATAGTCTGTCATATTCTTTCTGGTGATAACAGTGAGCATTGCTTGAAAGAGGCATCTCACTTAACTACTTATAGACCCTCTCCCAGGTAAACAATAGCCAACATTTTACCTAAAGCTCATCAGCCTGCCTGTTTGATCAAGCAATTTTCCAGGGGTGGGCAGTTATTTTGGCTGCAGGGCCACTTCAATGCATTTTGGTGAGCTGTCAATGATTAGACATGCAAAATCTTCCAGAAGATATCATTTTAGCAAATTATAGATAGAAAATGAACCATTTATTAAAAATCAAACATCTATTATAACATATTTTAATTTTATCTCAAAAAATAATTTTGTCCTGATTTATGTTTTGTTGGTGAGGATGTGGGAGGGTGTGAAGTGTTTGTGCTGGGGTGTGTCAGGGGGGGACTGGGTGTGCATGTATGTGTGGGGGCTGCCTGTGTTCTATGTCCTGGGAGATGCCTGAGAATTAGGTGTATAGGGGGCAGAGGGCGCATGCAGCTGAATTTCCCCTAGCGGTGTGGTACAGGTGTGATCTGCCTCCTCCCCATCCAACCCACAGCTTCCCCTGTAGCCCTCCAAGCCACACCTGAGGGAAACCCATGCCACACTTCTGCCTGCCCTGGCCGCCAACAGTGAACACAGCTTATTAGTGGGGCTGCGGCCACCTGGGTACTGATTGGCTCCCCCTTGCCTTTAGTGGCTCCTTGGCCTCCTCCTCCTGTCCCTGCTGTGCTGCTCTGGGCAACAGGTAGTGAAGGAAAGCCATGGGAATGCATGCTGAGAGGCAGATAAGCAACCATTTACAGGCAGCCGAGTGGGTAGAAGGCAGCTAGGAGTTGGAGCCATCTCATGCCCTCATGGCACGTATCAAAGCTGCTGTCACTTCTCCCCACTACATGCTGCCCAGAGCAATGCATTAAGGGCAGGAGGAGGAGCTGAGCAGTACCTAGGTGACTACAACCACTCTTGGAGCAAGCAGCCCCAGCAGGTAACTGTGCTTACTAACTAGTACTGGCAGGTGTGGGCATAAGCACAGGGCAGGGCTTGGCCCCAGGCAGAAAACCATGGGCCAGATACAATCAGTTGGTGGGCACCTGCCTGTGAGCTGGATTCACTCAGTTGGTGGGCCACCTCTGGCCTGTGAGCCACATTTTGCCCACCCTTACTTTACTTCTACCTACCCATTTCCCAGCCTGCAGTGGAGTGAGCACCATATTTCTCTGAACCTTTGAGGTTGTGAGCATTATATTTTACTTGGTTCTCTGCCAGATTATGCACCACATTGTGGTGAGAGAAAAGAACTACAAAGGCCAATTTCTTCTGTAAAGACAAAGAACACTTAAAAGTTGGTTCTGCAGCCACATGTAATATAGAAAGGTCTGGCTGTCTCATGGAACAAAGAAAAGGAAATAGAGCTGTCATGTCCAAGTCATTTACTCAAACCCAGCTCAGGTAGGTAATCATGAACAGCTGTCATCATTAGTATTCAGGCATCAAAACAAAAACAAAAAAATGTCTACCATGTTTCTAGGGGATGGGAAAACAAGATGAGAACAGCCATGGAGAATGCAACACCAGTCAGGTCTTGAGATTACCTCCTACCCCACCTCCTTCCTCCCTGGACAGAATGGAGGTAAGGGAAAGTTTGTCTGATATTGGTCTGTGGATCAAGACCTTGATGACCAACAATTCACACAACAGATTAAAAAAATTAAAATGCACCTTATAAATTCTGGGGTGTAAGTTGTAGCCGTGGTGGTCTAAGGACATAAGCAGACAAGGTTCTTTGGGTCAATATGACATCTTTTATTAGACCAACTTAAAACTTTTTTTTTCCCCCCCAACTTTTAAGTTGGTCTAATAAAAGGTATCAGATTCACCCAAGGAACCTTGTCTGCCCTATAAATTCAGGTGCATTTAAAAAAGGAAAAATTGCATTATACCAATGGATTAAAAAAGCCTATGACAGCATACACAACTGAAAAGTTATTAGAAGAATTAAAAATATTATTGGGGGCAAATGTCATGATTTAATTTAGGTTTAAGGAAAACTTTTGTATATTCCAGCCCAGCCCAGCCTTAGATTAGAGGCATGAAAAAAATGATATGAAACTAACAAAGGGAGAGAGTCATTTTAGCATATAAAATGCATTGGCTATGGAGGCCAAGGCTATTTATTTATGAGTGAAAACAGTTCCGGATGCATGGTGGTGAAAATGAGTGCTACAGTATTTAGATAGCTTTTAGCTTAGCATAAATGTGACAAGTCAGTAGGAATACGCAGGAAGGTGATAAAATTTACATATGGCACAGAACTTGGGATGAGGGAAAAGAAATCAGTCAGTAGTAAAGTAGATCATCAATAACATTTAGAAGTAAATGGATATATGGTAGTAGGAGCATGGGTAGATAGATCAGTGAGCAGTTTAATTTAGAGAAATGTTAACTGCCATCACTTGAAAAGTGTGCCAGACATACCATCTTGTGCTGTAATCCTGTCAGAGCTCACAAATTAAGCAGAGTTGATCTGGATAAGCAATTTGCTGCATGTCACTCCTGCATGGAGTGGTGCTGGTGATTTTATAGGTGGGTGGCAATGTTCTTTTTGAGTCAGTACTGAATCAATGCCCTGGCACTTTGATGAAACACTTGTGGTCTTGGCCTCTTGCAGTCATTAAGGATTGCAGGGTATTTTCTGGAACATTATATGTGTTGGTCCTGGCTAAATTCCAAGTAGGGTAATTACATTCCACCTATCTAAATTTTCTCTCCTGGGATTCTGTATTATTTTAGCATTCCTTGCCTTAACCATTTGGTAGTATTACTGTATATGTTAAACAGCTTCCTAGAGGTGCAATCGTGTTTGTGGTTTGTAATGTAATACACTAAAGCAATAGTTCTAAAGTAAGGCTTATGAACCTGAACAGGCACACAAAGCTACTTCCTCCTTAAGAAACATCTATGTCTCTTTCTTTAGCACAAACACTTCTTTAGCACAAACACTTTCTGCTACTTGTAAGGTAAATACAGGATACACAACTTTCTAGAGATTATTTTTAAACAAATAATAAATTAAGGGGAAAAAATCGTTAGAAGTCTCTTGACATCCTATGCAGCTGATTCATGCAATTCTTATTAAATATGTGGATGACAACAAAATGGTAGTGCAGTAATGAAGCACACTATATACCTGGAAAACTTAAGAAAATACGGAAGTATGAGTGGTTCTGTACTCACAAATCATTCAGCTAGGACAGGAAATGTGCAGCACATAGACAGCATAGGGAAAGCTGTAACTATTATGGGACAGGGAGGCCCGGGTGAGGGATATTCCTTGCCCTCCATCAATGCTGACCTCGTGAAGGAACACCTTGAGAGGCTGGATACCTTCAAGTCAGCCGGCCCTGACAATCTACACCCCAGGGTACTCTAGGAGCTGGCTAGCATCATAGCCCAGCCCCTGGCATGGAACTTTGAGAACTCCTGGCAATCTGGTGAAGTGCCCGAACATTGGAAGAAGGTCAATGCGGTGCCTATCTTCAAGAAAGGGAGGAAAGTGGATCTGGCAAACTACAAGCCCATCAGCCTGACCTCTATCCCAGGGAAGGTCTTAGAAAAGATTATCAAAGAGGCCATTCTTAATGGACTGGTGAATGGCAACATTCTGAGGGATAGCCAGCATGGGTCTGTTGCGGGTGGGCTTGCTTGATCAATCTTATCTCCTTTTATGACCAGGTGAACTATCACCTGGACAAGGGAGAGGAGATTGATGTCATATAACTTGACTTTAAAAAAGCCTTCAGTCTGATATCCCATGATCACCTCTTGGCAAAACTGGCCAACTGCGGCCTCAGGTCCACCAAGACCCGCTGGCTGGGGAATTGGCTCTGTGGTCAGACCCAGAGGGTGGTGGCTGATGGAAGTCAATCGTCATGATGCCCTGTGACCAGTTGGGTCCCTCAAAGCTCTGTCCTTGGGCCTATACTATTCAACATCTTCATTAATGATGTGGACATTGGAGTCAGAACCGGACTAGCTAATTTTGCCGATGATACCAAAACTTTGGGGTAAAGCATCCAAACCTGAGGACAGGCAGGTGATCCAGGCTGACCTTGACAGGCTCAAGAAATGGGTGGACAAGAACCTGATGGTATTTAACTGTGAAAAATGCAAGATTCTCCACCTTGGGAAGAAAAACCTGCAGCATCCTTCTAGGCTTGAAAGTGCTACCTGGCTAGCACTATGGATGAAAGGGACTTGAGGGTCATGATTGACCACAAGATGAACATGAGCCTTCAATGTGATGCTGTGGCTAGTAAAGCAAGCAAAATGCTGGCTTTCATCCATAGATGCTTCTCAAGCAAATACCAGGACGTCATTCTCCCATTGTACTTGGCCTTGGTGAGGCTGCAGCTGGAGTACTGTGTCCAGTTTTGGGCTCCACAATTCAAAAAAGATGAGGAGAAGCTTGAGAGAGTCCAGGGAAGAGCTACAGGCATGATCAGAAAACAGACCTTACGATGAGAGGCTGAGAGCTATGGGACTCTTCAGCCTGGGAAAGCAGAGGCTCAGCGGCAATCTGGTGGCTGCCTTTAAGTTTATCAGGGGTGTCCACCAGGATCTGGAGGAATCTTTGTTCACCAGAGCGCCCCAAGGGATGACAAGGTTGAATGGTTATAAACTCCTGCAAGACCGTTTCAGGATAGACATAAGGAAGAATTTCTTTACTGTCTGAGCCCCCAAGGTCTGGAATAGCCTGCCATCAGAAGTGGTTCATGCACCTGCTTTGAATGCCTTCAAGAGAAATGTGGATGTTTTTCTTGCTGGGATCCTATGACTCCAGCTGACTTCCCTCCCCTGGGGCAGGGGGCTGGATTCAATGATCTTCCGAGATCCCTTCCAGCCCTAAAGTCTATGAAATCTAAACAGCTCCATAATAATGTGTGTATTCAGATAAGTCAAATGAATAATGACATTTTCATGTTTTAACTGTAATTTTGGGATTGAGAGAATAGGTGCTCAGGCAGCAGGTTTTATGAAGTTGAGAACCACTATATCTATGTTTATAGAGAGAATGGAAGAAGAATATGCAGTCTCTGTGATGCACAGAAAAGGTTAGAAACACTAGATCCACAAAATACAAAGAGGAAAGCAGAATAAGAGCTCACATTGAGGTACACAAAATCTGAAGTGAATTAAGACAGATTAATGGTGCTTTTCCTGTTCTCAGAATTTTTTTTCTTAATAAAAGAGCTGGCATCTCAGTGGAAAACAATTAATTGAATGTTTAGAAAAATATGAGGCTTCCAAAGAACATGCAAAAATAGATTTAAAGCTGAAAACTGTAAGTATCCATATAGAATATCTTTGTGCGATTCTTTCCATTTGTTTTTGGTATGTGCAAAATGTACAATGTAATAGTTTTACTTCCCTAACACGGTACACAGAATTAGGAAGGTATATCAGTTACTTTAGGAATGTATCTTCCCATATTGAACTTTTACTTAGATATATACTAACTCTTTCCAAAGACTTTCTGCTGCAGCCATAATCTTTGGATAGTGTTGGCTATGCCTCTGTGACTAAATTCTTATACAAAGTATAGCAATGTGAGAGAAATGCCAAATAGCAGTATTAAATATGAACTTCTGTACCAATTTTCTTATCTTCCCTGTCTTTCCACTAGTCCCTCATGGATGGAAGCCTGCTACCTCCTTAAACCTGAACTTGAAGCCAAAATTTTGAGTGCTGACTACTGATTTTACATGCCATCATTTCTGACTGCTTAAATGCAAATGCCTAAAATGAGCCCTATTTTTGGAGAATGGATATCAGCACTTCCTGAAAATTACATCCTTTTTAATTGTCCTATTAGTACTACGTGATGCTGCAGGAAGAAAGAATCACGGGAAAGAAAAAAGTCTGCAGTTGTGCTTCTTTACAAACACCATGTTCTTTGTCTAGGAGACACTGGGACTTTCCACTAAAATAATCAACCTCTTCTGCAGACTCAAAGCGCCTTGTGGACTGGACTGTGCCATGTCACTAGAATTCGCTTCTGCTGTTAGTCTTGGCTCAACCAGTCCTTTAACCTCCAGCCATAACCACCCTGCCACCTGCACACATTTGTACAATAGTTTGTTTCTACACTCATTACAAGTTTCAGTTCTCTTTTATCTGCTTATACTGGCTACCATCAAATGCAATTCACTATGAGCCTGTGAATGCCCTGGTCCTGGTCTGCTCTCACCTGCCTCTACCATGTTTCAACACCCAGACATCTAGGACAGGGATAGAAAACTCCTGACATGCATGCCAGTTAGTTGCACCAGGAGGTGTACCAAGGAAACTGTTTAAAAACATTTTTTTTAAGTTGCTGCTCTGGGCTCTTTCAAGAGACTCAGGAGGAGATACTGCCTGAAGAGCTTTCTGGAGGAGCTATTAGGGGCAGGAAAGATGCCCTTTCTGCAGCTCTCACTGTACCACTGCCAGTGGGGCAGGCTTCCCAACCTCCTCCTCCCTTCCCAGTGGTGGCACTCCAGCCCCTTACAAGGCAGACATTGCATTTTTTTTTGGCACTCTGGCCAAAAATGTTGCCTACCCCTGATATAGGAGATGCAACCTATTTCTTATGCCCTCTGCCACACAAGCTATTCCAGGGGAGATCCTTGTCTTGGAGTGGTCACCAACAGTTTGTCCCAAATCAGACCCTGTTAGATCACTAGAATCATATGAAGAAAAAGTGCTCACAGTACTATCATTTAAGAGCTTATCTTATTTCTCAGGTATTGGTTTCTCATGAACATCTTGTACTGTTCAAAACAGAGCTCAGAATACAGCCATTCAAAATGACAGGGGTGTGCTTCTAATACTTGCTTCCCTGAATGAAGCTGGCAGTCTAGCACTAGAACTGGTTAAAAAGTGAACAATTTCATTTCACAGATAGTTTTGACATTTAAAAAATACCTTCAATTCTGATTTGTAATAATAAAATTCTGGTGGAAAGGAAATTTAAAAAAAATGAAAATATTTAAGTGTTTATGTTGGTTTTTTGCTTTTTTTTTCCTCCCTAAATGAAATGGAGGTAGTGGATCCTTGGGGGAATCCATGGGCTGTTCCCAGGGTGACATAGGCAGTCCACAGAGCCCCCACCTAGAAGTCAAGGTGCCAAGAAACTATGAGAGCCCCATCTTGATCTACAGTTAAAGGGCTTTCAGGTCACCTGTCATAGATCATAGGATTTTAGAGGTCAGGCTGCTAAGAGGCCCAGCTGCAAGCCAGGACTCTTAGGTGTGAGTAGAAACCCTGAAAGTTCCCTGCTGAAAAGCCAAGAGCCTAGACCCTGAGGGTCAGCAATCTCTTAGATGAGCTACAGAAAACCAGACAGATAGCCATCAAAATTCTGCCTGTAGTGAATCACAGGGTACAATGAGATCAAATATTTCTACAAAATAAAATTCTGATTTGTAAAAATTAAACTAAGATAAAAAAAAGATTTTATCAGAACTATTCTGACCAACAGCACTTCCTAATATATGACCGGAGCCCAGTCACAACCCTATCTACTTACCGGTACTATACCATACTGCCCAGACAACATTTTTCTTCTTTTGCCAAGTTCCTCAGTTCCTTTCTATCAAACCTTTCCTCAGCACAGAACTGCTGAATTCTTCTAAATTATTTAAAACTAACTTTTCCCCTGACTCCATTCCTTACTTACCAAGATCAGATATTAAGGTTTGCTCATTATCAAATTATTATGATTTGTGTTTCTTTAAAAACATTATACCCTTTATCTTTGACCCTTGCTCTATTAACGTTATATTCCCTGTTTATTTGATAAGGTCCCTGTAAGTACAGCAAGAACTCTTCCCTGTAGCAAGGGCAGCTTCACAGTACTCTCAACACAGAGCTACATCTTCAGAGCACAATCTATTACTAAAAATATACTTAGCTGAATATTAAGAATTTTAGAAAATATTTTAAATAAAACTCATGCCCTAGATGAAAAGTCACAAAGTATGGGGTTTTTTTTCCCTTGTGCCATCTTTATTTTACATTATACAGTCCCAGGTGATATTGATATTTTTTTGATATCCTGTGTATAAAAAAAAATTTAAAAAATCAGTCCCTACACAAAAATATTAAGTCTCATGAGAACCCTGTACATGCCATCACAGACATTTTTCTCATGGTTAAAATGAGACAAAAAGATGTGAAACAATAGTCAAAGAAAGTGCTACACAGTATAAATAGCTGAACTACAACTAAAGTTATGCCACTATGTCCCCTAGCAAATGTTAACTCAATTGCACAATGGGAATCTAAGAATATTTATCCCAGATCCCCAAACTGCATCCAGCCATGCCAGATGTAGTTGATACCTGTGGTGAAATCCCCTGTATCCTACTGCATGTCTGTTAGGGGTTGTGACATCCCTTGGCCCCAGATGTGGTTGGATGCACCTTCAAAGGTTCACTTCAGCCCCAAACCTCTCTGTCATCTGTTGTTTGACCACTAAAAACAGACTGAGATGCTCCAAAAGGTACCAGATGCCAGAACTAGTAGTGCCTTAGCTTTACCCACCTCACCCAGATCTTGCCGGCTTTTAGCAGATGGGATTTTGTTAGCCAAAAGAATCAACCCCTGTCTGGTCACATGCTCAGAAATTTTAGATCCTTGCTTCAATAGAAGAGGCCTGCCTGTATGTTAAATTCCCTGAAATCACTTTTACTACTGACAATAGTTAAGTTACAAAATATAACAAAAAGCATTATTGCAAAAACAAGATCAAACAAGAATTCAGTAACTATATATTGAGATACAGACAGAAATAATAGGATCATAGGAAACAGGGATGGAAAGGATCTCACAAGGTCATCTAGTCTATCCCCCTACTGAAGGCAGGATCATTCCTGCCTGATCCCAGCCAAACACCTGTCTAACCAGCACTTGAAAACTTTCAGGATTGGAGATTCCACAATTTCTCTAGGTAGCCAATTCCAAGGCTTGACCACCCTCATAGTCAGAAAGTTCCTGCTAGTCTCCAATGTACATTTCCTCTGCTGAAACTTGAGGTCATTGCTCCTAGTTCTATTCCCTATGGCCACAGAGTAAAGCCCATTTGCATCTTCTCTGTAATCACCCTTCAGGTATTTGAGACAGTTACCAAATTCCCCCTCAGTCTTTTCTTCAGACTAAATAATCCAAATTCTTTCAGGATTTCCTCAGACGTTTTACTTCCCAGTAATATTTTTTTGTCATTCTATGTTTATGACTATTTCCAATCTGTCCACATCCTCCTTGAAGTGTGGGGACTATGTTGAGGCTTCACCAGTGCTAAAGAGTGCAAGAATCATTTCCCTTGATTTGCAAGTGACATTCCTGTTAATACAACCCAGTGTGCTGTTGATATTTTTTCTTTACATTTTTATGCAATAAGAGCACACTGTTGTCTTGTATTTATCTTATGGTCTACTATAATCCCTAGCTCCTCCTCTGCAGTACTACATTTTAGCCAGTCAATTTCCAGTCTGTATCAGTGAATGCAACTATTCTATCCCAAGTGCAGGACTTCAAACGCCCTTGTTGAATCTCATCTCCTTGATTATGGACCATTTCTCCAATCTATCCAGGTCATTCTAGGTTCTAGATCTACCTCTGGAGCATTTGCAACTCTGCCCAACTTTGTCATCTGCAAATTTGCTAAGTGTGTACTTACTTGCATTATCCAAATCATTAATGAAGATATTAAACAATACTGGACCCAGGACACATCTCTGTGGAGTCCCACTTGATACCTCTTCCCAACCAGACATTGAGTCATTGATGACTACTTGTTAAACATGATTCAAACAGTAATGTAGCCACCTTGCAGTATTTTCATCTAGTCTGTATTTCCTTAGTTTGTTAAAGAGAATGTTTTGGGAGACATTGTCAAAGCCTTACTAAAGCAAGGTATATCACACATCCACTGCCCTCCTGCCATCTACAGACCATGTCACCTCATATCAGACCACAGGTTGCTCACTTCTGGTTTAGAAAGCAGATTCTGCCTCTGCCCTTTATGTAAGAGCTCCCTACAACTTCTTGTGTCAGCCAGAAAACCTAGCCCACTGACTGAGGACCTGAAGTCATTTCCCTATGGCCAGAAAAATTAAAGACAAACGCTTGTTCTCATGAGAAGGTTTAAGTATGGTTTCTTATCTAGCCTTTTACAACCATTTTCTGTTGGATTCTTGGGGAGCTCAAGTTTTGCAGCTCAAGTTCTGCCTCACAGGGGTGTACTTGCTTACCAGACCAGAAGTACATCCTGAACTAATTATGACCAGGAGAATATTTGCATCCTTTCATAAACTCCAGGAAGGCCAATTAGACTGAATATTAGAAAAAAGTTCTTTATGGTGCATTTGTCCAGGGCCTGGAAGAACCCCCCACCTCCCCCAGGTGGTGCAAGCACCTACTCTGGATTCCTTCAAAAACAGCTGGATTTATTTCTTGTGGGGGTCATTTGATCCCAGCTGACTTCCCACCTATGGCAGGGGGGCTGGACCCAATGATCTCGAGGTCCCTTCCAGCCCCTAATGTCTATGAAATATATGAAATCTATGAAATATTCCAAAGATCCCATCTCTCACTTAATTTCTCCACCATGAGAAATGTCCTTCCTTGAATAGGCAGGTATTGTTCTTGTCACATTTCTCTCCTTTTAAAATTGCATTTTGTTATTGTCAGAAGGGAACTAGCTGAAGTGCCTCAGACTGTGTCCACATGGGTCTATTTGACTGGTCATTAAATATACCCATGTCAATAAGAATATTTTGGGAGGCAATGTCAAAAGCCTTACTAAAGCAAAGAACATTGCGTCCACTGCCCTGCCCTCAACCACAGAGTCTGATACCTTATCATATCAGACAAGGCCCTATGTTCTCCATTCTACCTTGAAAACCATGCACACACATACTGTTTGTATCATGCTGAGACGTGAGCAGCTACATCTGTCTGGGGCCACTCAAGGTTCAAAGTGCTAACAAGGATCAGGACTAGCAAACAGAACCTGAGGTTGAACTGTGTCAGGAAGCTAGGAAATCAACCAGAAAGCAGGGTCTAGAAGCAGGTGGAGTGAAGAAGCCAAGAGATCAAACAGAGTGAAGTCCATGAGCAAGCCAAATCCAGTAGCTTGGAGTTAAGCAGAGAACAGAGCTAAATAGCAAGCTGGAGAGAACAGTGATGACTCAATCTCTCAGGCCATCATGTGGTGCTGAGCAGACATGCAGGCAGGGCTGCTTCTGCCCAGCATCCCCTGTGGCATCAGGAGAGGCTGAAGCTCTCACCCATGCCACCGACCAGCAGGGGCTAAGGCCTGAGCGTGGCTCACTCAGGGCCTACCACATGGTGCCACCACCTGCAAGCCAAATAAAATAAATTGCTTAAATCGATCCAACCTGTGGGCCATATTTTTACCACCCTTGCACTACTCTTTGTGTGATTCTTTCCAATGGAGACATTCCAATGGAAAGAATCACACAAAGGTACTCCTCTTGTCCCTGAATTATTATGGGGAGTGGTGAAGATTGGCGATGTGGGAAAGAATTTTCTATATGTGGCTTGAGTAGTGACATATGGAATAATGGGTGGATCTTCAGTGGCTGGGGGAACTGTAGTTCAGAGACTACTGGTTTGATCTGTCAGATTATGTGGAATAAGTTTGGTTGACAACTACATTTTTTCCCACAGTATAGGTAGGCCCTGGCTCTTGATATTGGTCTGCCTGCCACTTATATTCTTCTTTTGTTCTTTTTCTAGATGAGATGATGATTTAATTCCCACTGGAATTCATGAAGTCTACTCTGTATTTCCAGCAGTGCTGGCAGCAGAAATGAAAGTGAACTTCCCAGGTTTTCCACCTCACCAGAACAGAGTGCACCAAAACAGAGCATGTCACAATGCCCATGGATGTTCACTTCCCTTGGTCTCCCTCTCTATGGAGTCAGATGCAATGTTGATGGTTTCTGACTTGGGCTGCTGCTGTAACAGAATTTGGAGGGCATAGACCACAGTCTCATCAATAAAACTGTCCACTACCCCAGAGTATGGTAAAGCAGTTAGGACCAGAAGATGACAAATGTGACCAGGGACCTGGAGGCAGATATTCAGCAGAACTGACAGTTCTAATAATCAGATTTGCTACTGGTTTCCATTAATGGGAGGTTGAAGGTAATCACTTTTCCCAGTTTGGCTCCCTCTTACCAGGCCTAGGTTGGCTCTATTCTCTTGCCTCTTCCCCCTGGGGGCTGTACCACATCTGTGTCCTGAGGCCCCCACCATAGTGACACAGTTCATACTAGCAGCATCATTCTCATTCATCTGGAAGAGGGCAATGGTGCTCTACATCAATCTGCATGGGTTCAGGAATGGCAGCAGTGGGATGAGGAACTGGAGGGGTAAGCAGTACCTTCTTCTTCCCTCCTGTCATGGCCCAAAGGGGTATCAGATCTTGTGTGTAGACCTGGGAGTGGACTAGGCATAGGTAAATCATAGTTTGAAGCAACAGAGGCCAGATCCAAATTATAAGCCAGGGGGCCAGAAGCAAAGCACCAAGCTAAGGGAATAACCAGGATCACAGTTCAGGAAGCCAGCCAAGGTCAAACTAGAATTCAAACACTGAGGCAGATGGTTTACTAGAATGAGATGTTAGGAAGCAAGCTGATGTCAAACCAGAATCCAAAGTCCAGTGGGCTAGGTACACAGTTAGGAGTACTGGGGCAGGAACCAGGTAACTCACAGAAGTCAGAGCTAGTCAAGGACAGCAGGGCCCAGATGCTGCAGGAGCTCTTTAAAAGCAGCTCCAGAACCAATCAGGGGAAAGGGGGTTGGGCTCAGCTATCCCTGTTATTGAGTTGAGTGTGGCTGACCTAATTACACAAGCTACAGTGAAAAAGCCTCATACCGTCACTTCTGGAGACAACAGTCAATTCAAACTGCCAGGTCCACAAGATGCCAAACCATAAAAGGGCAGTTCTATCTATGCCAGCTTGTCTTTGACCTCTTTCCACCGCATCCTGACAGTTTGATAGCTGCTTTTTGTCTTGAAAAGGAAGAAATAGAAAATGTAAACAAACTACAGCATGACAGCAGGGTGGTAGGTCACAGCCTTTATCATACCACAAAGTAAGCCCTGCCCCCTCGCCAAATGACACTCCAATCCCCTTGCTCTGCTCTCTCTCTCCTTCTTGATCCAGTGCTGCTGCTCCTTTCCCCACCTGCTCAATTGCTGTGCTCTCTCCTCCCTGCCTTATCTGTGCTGTTTTCCCTGCTCTGGGCAGACATGCTGCATGCCAAACAAAGCTGTGTATTTGTGACACACGTGTGGTGAGTGAGCTACCCCTGCTATAGCAGATTTCATTTCTGAAAGGATGCAAATGTTACTGGTCAAACAAATCCACTATTGAAAATCGACAGATCACACAACTTGTACAAAACAGAGTTCACTGACCAAACCGCTTACATATTACAACATATTGGAGACAGCTCAGGGATACAGGAAAACTACTTGGGCTTCTCCTATTCACCAAGTGCCTAGGGAAGTCTGGACTTGCGTGTTTCTTGCAAGGGGCCATATAAAGGCACAAATCACTAAGTGCTGCTCTGCTGGACTAAATCCCGTCCTGTCAACACCCCTAAGAGTGAATGCACCCAGCCCTAGCAATGGCATAGATCCTGATACTTGTAAGACAGCTCTGTAGTCTAGTTGATACAAAAAGGAACTACAAAAAGGCCCTTCTCCTTTATTCACATTGTTTAGCTCTGTGCATAAATACAGGGATTATTATGCCCCCGCATAAACTGTTTAGCATTTACATACGCACAGACCTTCATAGGACGGGCCAGAGATCTAGATTAGGTTTAGTCCAGATATTAGGTGATGTTATAAAAGTATAAAGTAAAAAGGCATCATGGGAATTAATTATGTTGATATTTCCAGAAGCTGCAGAAGCATCAAAGTTAGAGAAAATATATTTGTTGTTTTCTTATTTGATCAAATACGAGGATGATCACAGTAGTTCTTGCTACAGGAATATTACTAGCAATGCATAATGAAAATGTATCAAAGAACAGAATCTATAAAGTGGTCAGTTTATCTAATAGCATTTGGATTCATTTTATTTCCACAGTTGAGAAAAGATTGTTGTGGGATTTTTTTGTTTTTAAAGGTAAAAGAACACTGTCTTTATGGCAGAAGTATTGAATTTCCTATGACTGAGTCTTTGAATCTACATAGATCTAGAGCAATAGTCAAATTTGTTAGATCCATGGATACATACTCTACATTATTTAGTTATACTGATTAGTCATCATATTAAAAGTAGTGACCTCCACAGTGACTAAGGGAAGGGGATTGAAGGTAGAGGTTAAGCAGTTTCAACTGTCCAGAGCAGGTAACAATAATACCTTGTTGACTATAGGTACCATGATAAAAAATGACAATTTGAATATATTACAACACATTTCATTAGGCTTATAACTTCAGTATGGTAAAATATTACTTGATATAATAGATAGCTGAGCTATTTTATGCAGCTGGCAGAATGAGTGTTATTTTCTTTCTTAGTGCATTTTAAATAGTGCAGGTTTTGAAAAGTGCAGTTTAATTAGAAAACAACTACATTTGAAATATTTTATTTTTAAAAACAAAAAAGTTCATGTTTCTGGCTGGAAAATTTGTAGTTACTTTTACCATGGGAGTTATAAAGCAAAAAAGAAAGTAGGAGGAAGTCAGATTTTCTCTACTTTGAGTGTCCATTTTATCAGGTCACTTTTGTTTTATTTATGTGTTTAGCAGCAGAACTTAGGGGCCTAAGCAGAGATCAATACACCACTGCATTATGCTATTGCATTATGTTTTGGTCAATTCTTTCATCAGATTACTGTACATGCAAACACAATGCAGCAGAGGAGTGCAACAATCAGAATGGCACAGGATTAGCTAGACTTCATGAACCGAGACTTTATTTTACTTCTGTCAGGTATAGGACACCACTTTTGGGGAACATCTACATGAGATGTTTACTGTAGAATTATCTAATTGATTTTGCAGTAAACGTTTTGGCATCAACACATGCAGCCCTATTCAGCTGCAGGAAACTACAAAACTCTGGCGCAGGTTAGTACTTGTAAATATGGAGTGTTTTACATGCACCAATGCACGTGTAGATGCTCAGCAGGGCAAATCTTTCAGGCAGGGACCACTTTTCCATCCGTCTCCATACAATGGCTAGCACAATAAGATCCAGGTCCATGACTACACTTTGAGATGCAACCATATATGGATAACTAGAAATATGATACTTTTTAGGTCCCAGGCAAAAAACAGTGCAGCTTGAAAAGAACAGAAGGCCAACTGGGAAAGCTGAAGAAAACAGGTGTGTTTTTCTAGAAGAAAGCTTCAGTGAGATTAGAGGTAGAAAGAACGTTTTACTAAATTGCTAAATCTGAAGGGAGTGTTTCTATTGATTAGAAATTAACGTTAATTAATCAGACTCCCAAAAGGGAATATCTAGTGAGGGGAAAAATAAAAACAAAATGAAAAACAAATCCACAATGTGAAGCGTGTGTGTGGAAAAGAAACATTTTCTTTTTCAATTAAAAAGTTAAGTAATGGCAGAAGCCATTATCATGAGTATGTTAAGCAGTAGTTATGTAAAAGAAATATTTGTATAGAGTTAAATTTTACTACTACTTGATCGGGTTTTCCCTATTTTTAAGAAGGACCCCTCAAAAAAATGTCCAGGGGTACTGTGTAAAGAAAAACAAATGAAAAATGTAATCAGTTTACCCAAAAAGGCTATCAAAGTAATACAAAATGAAAATCAATGCCCTTTAATTCTATGAGCATAAGGGCCCAGCTATATATTCAAATTAAAACTGGACAGAAACTAGCTGTACAGTTGTTACACACTGGGCACATCTACATGAGATTCTTACAGAGCAGTAGGCTAATAACACTGCACATTAGTGTGCTGGTCAAAAACTGTGTTGATACGCTACTGCGCAGTGTTATTAGGCAACTGTGCAGTAGGCATAACCCAACCCCCACCCCCCCCATGCAATGGCACTACTGAGTAGTAGCATGATTTACTTGGTTAACCAAGTACTAAACTTAATGCACAGTAACTAGGGCGCATTAATGAACGTAAAGACATGCCCACCATCAAGCAGTAACTTTATAGCTGGTAGGATCCTTTTATAGCTAGATAGTCATTTTTATCACATGATACTTACTTTTCACATGTGACTGGTTTAAATATATTGTACAATTTATCAGTTAATTGCATAATATATGTAACATATACAGAAACTAATATGTAAAAGTAGGAAAATGTTTAACATTCTTAAACAGGGTATATGATAACAATTTCTTATTTTGTTAGCAGCTCGTAGAAAACATTTATACTATCCTCTTTCAGAGAGTTTAATATAAATTGCCTGAGGTTATTTTCAAGGATGCCTCCAGGGCAGGGTAGACATGTTATATTACAACCTTTGAAAGACATGAGACCTTTCCACACTAAAGTCATAAAAGGCAAACAGAAAAAAAAGATTAAACAGACCTGGGTATGGTTAAAAGCAATGGTACTAGGGTATAGATTTATTTTTAGTGCATGATAAGAATTTTAAAATGCAAGTAGACTTTACAAAAAGTAGCTATGTGGATCCATCTATTAGAAACAATGTGGAATTGCCTAACCACAATTTTGCTGGGAGAAAATGGACCAGACTCTGCTTTCAGCTACAGTAATATAGATTCGACCTTATGATATGGCACATAGGGCTGGATGGTGTTCCCTCTAGCAGCAACAGTAAAACTTTGATTAATTTCATATGGCATAGGATCCAGCACATGATCTTTCTTGCAAGATCCCATGTCACAAGGGAAAAAATACACTCATGCATCTCCCCAGTATTCCTCCAATATGATATCATTTAGTACCCAGGATACAGTGTGACCAGAATACAGCATACCTTTGTATAATGTTTATTACTGCAGATACCATGACAGGGCTAGTCAATCAAGGATCTTTAACTAGAACTCTGATCTACCCACCTTCTCCATACTCTTTGGCTGAACAGCTACTGGGGGGGGTATCCTATACCTTAATAGTTTAGTATATAAAAATGGAAAATTAATAAAGTAAAATGAAAACATGAATGTACCAAATCATACATTTCTAAAAAGTATAAGTTTATAGGATCAAACAGATAAAAATAAATGAAGGGATGCAATTAAGGAAAGTACCAGACCCTATAAGTCATATTCCTATTGAATATTTCTGAGTCACGTGAATTATCCCAGTATTTCCTCTACCAGGGGTTTTCAACCTTTTTTGGATCAGGGTACCCCCGGTGGCTGGACGTGGGGTGGTGGGAGGGGTAGTGTGCGGCCACATGCAGCGCATACCCCCAGGGCGTTCTCACGTACCCCCTGTTGACAACCCCTGTCCTATACTATATGATGTGCATGTACAAAGAAAGGAAGGTGAAAAGGGAAGACTAAACAATAAAAGGTTCAAATTTGTTATGCCACAATACCTATGATATTAACAAACAAGAAATTGCCATGTATAACCATTTTGCATGAGTGAACTAAAAAAGTTGAAAAGCATAGTTTCATAAAACAAATAGGCATGTGTGTGAGTTAGAATGCATGTGAGTGAGAATTTAAAACAAAACCATTACTTTCATTTTCAATTTTAAAGATCAAATAAACAGTTTTGATATTAGTCCAGTAAATTAAGGAGAAAAGAACAAATAATATTTAAGATTTCAAGGGAATGATGCCAAAGATAAGGTCAAATCAAATGTAGAAAGGTACTAACTTTGACAGGTCATTATAAATCAAGCCTGACAATTTCATAAAATATAATCAATAAAAAGTATGAAAGCCAGGCAACAGACAAATTTGAGTGTTTCATAAAAATAATTCATAAGGAAAAGTGACATCTAGTTTATTAAAGTGAACTTTATACACCCTGTCAAAAACTCATATTGAAGATTGTTGTGCTAAGTGGAATGTTGTGGCATTTAATTTCATTGCTTATTATTTACTGCTGAGAAAGTATGCATTTGTGTATTTTTAAAACAAGCTATTCAGAAACAAGATACATATATAAGATCACTATATTTTGACTGAAACTGAAATTTGAATACATGCATAGTAGACAGTCTGCTAAAGAAAAAGGAGGATAACCATATCCAAAAACCTTTGTTGTTTGCCATATCCTCTAGAGAAACTTTTGGGATCCTCTCATACCCTAATATTGTTCCCTGATTATACATATAATATGAAAATCAGGGGTCCAATCATCTCATTCTGAAATGAATACTCCATGATGTTTTAAGGCTTCTGACTCATTACATTTAGGACGTAATTAATAAGTTCATCACTCCTTAAACAGTAACCTGAGAAAGTCAATGTAAGGCATGATAGTACAGTAAACAAGCCACAAGTTATTCCATATATAACATTTAAAAAGTTTGTGTCTTGTTTGTATCACACCTTAAACTGAATGTGCATCTAGTTAAGGCTGGCCCATGACAGACCCTGGCATTCAGCTGAGTGTCAGGATCCAGTATGGGGCACCTCCAGGGTCTGAGACAGAGTTGTTCCTTACCCAATCAGGCTGGGGGTAGAACAATGGTAGGCAATGGTGGGCAGTAAGCCCACCATTGGAAAACAAATACCTGACTGCATGCTCACTGCATCCAAGACCTTTAAAAACTACATGTCCACCTGAACAGCACACTTGATTTTTTGACATGGCCCCTAGGACCAAGGAACCTCTCCCCAGTCCTGAGGTCCCTGTGTAGCAGGGATGTCAGAAAACCCATGTGTGCAGCTTAGATGCACACATAGTTTTTAAAAGTCCTAGTATGATGGCACTTCAGGACTGGGGAGAAGACTCCCAGATCAAGGACTCCTTGTGCTCCAGGACATGTAAAAATGATATGTGCTGCCCAGCTAAGGGCACACATGGCTTTTGCTCACCTGTGGGTGCCAGGACCCCAGGATCAAGCTGCAGAAGCCTAAGGTTTTCATGAATCCTTTTATTGCCTTTGGGAAAATACAAATGAGGAGAGAGGGAGAAAGAATAGACCACTGCTGTGTCAAATAGGATGAATATACCATGGAGGTCACTGGTAGCTCCTTGTGTAAGAAAATGAAAGAATCCATGTATAGATGGTCCTTTCAAAGTACAAATCATAGGCCCCATATTTAGATATGATGCTGTACTCCTTTTGAATGAAAACAAAACCTCAGACTATCTTCAACTGAGCACAAAAGGTGAAGAAAGAATAAAAAGAGTGGAAAATCAGATCCAAAATAAAAAAAAGAGCTAGATTAAATGAAGTGCTATATATGAAATTAAGGATAAATCATGCCACTTTATTTATTGTTAACTTTGATTCAATCTATTTTTGATAGTGCAATGATAGGTAGTAGGATCAACAAAATTTAAAAGAATGCACTTCAGCCACAAGATGTAGGATATTTGCATTAAAAAACTTGAAAATGTATATTAAAAGTACTACTGAAATGCCATGTCATATCAATTCAGTGATGGGTCAAGGCATAAATGTATTACAGTATGAGTCATACCAAATCTATAAAGACACAATTAATTTTTCAAGGCATCATTCTGACAGGTGCTGGTTATCCACCACTCCCAACATCAGGAAAAAAAAGGAATCACACAGACAGCAATCATATGAATTGAAAGAAGGACTAAGGGCAAGTAGACATGTCTAGAATGCTAGTTTGGTGATACCAAACAAACTACTTGGTTATTCAGTATATTGTTGCACCTATGGTACTGTGTAGGCATACTATGAATACATTTTAAAATGTATTGCTTAATACAATAAAGTAGTTGGTAAAGAAATTTTAAATGATATTAAATGAATCACTTGATAGACACACCATTTTTTCTCTCTAAATATCAGGTCTTCTAAGTGTAAACAAAAATGGTATTGTCACTACATGACACCTTGCATCCTTTTTAACACTGCTGCTTCAGCTTTAAGATTAGATGCAAAGATTATCTGGCTTCATTCTGACCCCACTTGTCTGCTTATATTCTATGTTTAAAAAAATCAGGGCTTATAATAGCTGATATAAATATAAAAAGTAAAATCCTGACTCCTTTGAGTTGTCCTGTCATTTCAGGAAGCATACCACTAATGATGGTGGCCCTAAATATTAGGGCTGTGCAAAGCTTTGGCTGCTGATTTAATTTGGCAGAGATTCGGTCCAATTCGGTGGCTGAATCTCTGAATCTGAATCGAATCAGAAGACCCTTTAATCTCTCTGAATTGAAGCGGAACCCTCTGAATTGATTCACAGAGATTCGGAAAGATTCGACGATTTGGACATAGACACAGCTTTAAATGTTTTTTCTACATACCTCAAGGTACCAGGCAGCTCGTGAATGCTGAGATGGTGGGGCAGATGGAACGTTCCACAGGAGCTTGTGGGGGGGCATCCCCAGCAGACCCAGAAGTGGACCAGAAGCACTTCCGGTCCACTTCCGTGGCTGCTGGGAAGTGCGTGGGCCCCCCCACAACCTCCCAGCTCGGTGACTAGTGCCTCCTGGGTCTGCCGGGGCACCCATGGTCCCTCCATCACTGATCAGCAAGCTAGAGGGGTGTGAGGAGGGTGGGGCCCACATGCTCAGCAGCGGACCAGAAGTGGACCGGAACTACTTCCCATCCACTTCTGGGTTTGTTGCCAAGCATGCAGGCCCCCCAACCCCGCCACTCCTGTGGGAGGCTCCATCTGCCCCACCATCACAGCATTTACAAGCCACGCCTGGTACCTTGAGGTATGTAGAAAAAACATTTAAAAGCAGTATCTACGGCCAAATTGCTGATTCTTCAAATCAGCATCGAATATTCAAATTCATCTGAATCGAATCGGGGCAGTGATCTGAATCAATTAATTGAACCACTGTCCCCGGTTTGGGCTGAATCCAAATCAAATACGGTCCTACAAAATAGATTTATAAATATATATGTGTGGTTGTGTGAGTGAATTAATATTCAGTTCTCAAACCTAAGCTAACACTACTGTAGTTTGTACAGTTAGTTATAAGGGAACATGAACTACACTACCCTCTACAGACATCTTAAATCCCAATGCTATTCAAATGCAACAGAAGAATAGGAAGTACAACAAGAGATACGCCTGGCTAGACAGCAATCTATTTAAAGAGTTAAAACTCAAAAAGGAATCCTATAAAAAGGTATCCTAGGGTATTGAAGAGATTGGCTGTATAATTTCAGAGGCATTGGCAAAGAAGGGGAAAAGAAAGGATCCAGAAAACTAAAGACCAGTCAGCTTAAGATACTGGCTAGCCTCTCTATCCCTAGGAAGATCATTGTGCAGGTACTCAAGGAATTCACTGTGAAGCATCTAGGGAAGAACAAGGTGACCAGGAATAGTCAGGCTGGATTCATTGTGCCTGATCAATCTGATTTCCTTCATTGGAAAGGGACTTAGAATAGATGACTTCATGATCTTCCAGTGCTACTTTCCTATGATCCTATGAAATTATACAAGGATTCGGTGTTCTTGAATGTTAAAACTGCCTCAGTACAAAAAAATGAATTGGTAATAAAAATGTAGGATAAGCTGTAGCACACTGTTCTCTTTGAATAGGCTTATCTGAAGCCAAGTATCTCCCTAAGTTCCAAATTCACTTTCCATAGCCAAATTTGAAACAAAGCTCCCCTCTGTGGACCCATCCAATTACTATGCTTCTTCCTCCTGGGTTTTTTGTTTGTGCTACTTCGCCCAAATGGATGTTAAATTATGACTGCATAGCAACTCTTACAGTAAATGGAAAAAATAAAACTAAACAGATGAAACATCCGGTGAAACAAGGATCACAGGGTATGAAATGACAAAAGAAACAGCAAAAAATCCAAGAAACGACTGAAGAAATAAAGATAAAAGGTATATCAAAGCAACAAAAAGTAGCTAAACAAGGAAAATAAAGTTTAAAGGAACAACAACAAATGATACCAAATTATTCTGGGTGCTCAAGTCCCAAGCTGATGGAGAAGAGCTGACAGAGAAAGACCCCACCAAGCTAAGTGAGTGAGCAAAAAGTATTGCAGATACGCTTCAGTGTCAACAAGTGCAAGGTAATGCACCTGGGGAAAGATAACCTCCACTGTATGTACACAATGACTCTGAATTAGCTGTATGACTTGGGAAAGGGACTTTGGGGTCATTGTAGATAGTTTTCTAAAAATGTCAGCCTAGCGTGCACAGTAATCGAAAAAGGCCAATAAAATGTTGGGCATCAATAAGAAGGGAACTGAAAACAAAATGGAGAACATCCTCATGCCATTCTACAAATCCATGGTGCACCCACATCTTGAATACTCTTTGTAGTTATAGTCCAAACAACTCAAAAAGGATGTAGTAAAATTGGAAAAGGTACAGAGAAAGGCAACCAAAATAATTAGGGTCCTGGAACAGTTGACATCCTAGAGACAACAAAAAAAAGCTAAGACTCTTCAGTTTAGAAAGAAGAAAACTAACTAAGGGGGGATATGATGGAAGTTTAGAAAATCATGAAGGGTGTGGACCAAGTGAACATGGAACTGTTGTTCACCAAGTCCCAGCATAGTAGGGGGGAACCTCCTGAAATTAGTTTTAAAGCTGTCACCTGCTAATGAAAGAAAATATCTTTTTATGCAACACATAGTTAACTTGTAGAATTCACACCCACAGGAGGTGGTGGTGGCTGATACATGGCCAGATTCAAAAAGGGACTGGGTAAATTAATGGATGATAGATCTATTAATGATTATTGAACAGAATGGTTGGAAACATTTCCTCTGGTATCTCTAAAGCAATAGTGGTGGATGCCAGGGCAGGTACTGAATAGGGGACAGATCACTCTAGAGTTATCTAGTTCAATACTCTCCCTCTAGCATCCATCTCTACACTGACAGAGACAGAATACTGGGCTAAATAAACCATTGGTCGACTCAGTTGGGAACTTCCTATGTTCTCATGGTTCAAGCATGAGATGGTAGGAGATAACTAAGAGCATGAGGTCAGTGGGGGTTTTCTTCTTGTATGGCAGGAGGTTACTGCGGGGTATTTTGGAAGTTCTTTCAAATATGCAGTCTATGTCTCTACTGGAATGTCCTTGCTGGGTAAAGGCAGTTTTCAGTTTGGTGACTTTGGTGTCACAACTATTCTCCTCAGAGCAGATGTGGTGGTATTGACTGTAGAGTAAAGCAAGTGTATCAAATGCACTTTGGCCTCTGGTCTGGATCTGGACCATGGGGCTCCTCAAAAGCTGTATTTTGCCCAGGGTGGTGGTGATAACTGCAGCAGCATCTGCAGTAGCAGATTTGATAACAGATTTGGTAACTGCCTTCAAACATTTGTCACTAGAGAGATGATGGTAACCTATACTTTGAGGCCACAGGAGACAGGATAAGGAGTAATGGTCATAAATTGCAACAAAGAATATATAGATTAGATATTAAGAACTATCTCACCATGAAGCTGGTTAAGATTGAGGCAGACTACCTAGACAGGTTGTAGAACCTTTACCTTTGGAAGTTTTAAAGAGCAGGTTAGATAGGCACTTGACTGTGATATTTTAGTATTGGATGATCTTGCCTTGAACAGGGGGTTAAGATGACATGACCTCCTGAGGACCTTCCCAATCCTACTATTCTAGGATTCCATGTTGTTATGGTAGTTTATCCTGACTATATTTTTATAAGGGAGGTGATATTTTGGGATATTCACATATTGCAATAATTATTCTCTAATATGGTTGGATCTGTATATGCGGTCTTCTTTGCTCAATTCTAAGAGCATTTCTAACATATCAGAATGACGGCCTACTTGTACACAGTCTATCTGTGTTACAATTCCATCTTTCCTTTGTTCAGCATTGAATCTGACACAATTAAAATGTTGGGAGGTTTATCATAAACTTTAATGGGAGTAAGAGTGAGACTGCAACCACTACTGTTATCATGAAGGTCATAAGAAGAAATTATGAAGAAATGCCATGAACAAGCTGATAAACTGTGATTCTGAAAGACTAATTTAAAATGAACTATGAGCTATTGAAGTGCTACCCTTGTAGAATATTTTCTTTATTGCTTACATTTATTGCTTATGGAAAAATATTGCATGACAATTCTAATCTTTTGCAGATCTACATTTGTTAGCAGAGATGCTCAAAAGCCACTGCTCTAAAAGACCCATAGACAACCAATTTACCAAAACCCATGTATCTTATAGATCTTGATTATCCAAATGTTACTGGGACTTATAATTCTAAAACTATTGGAGTCAGAGATGTGAAAATTATTCAAATTCCATTTAGTTTAAGACTGCATATATAAAAATAACTATCCTACTTCCTCTCCTTTCTTATTACTCAAAAACACCTGGCTAAAACATTTGCTAATAATATCCCATCAGAAGCAACCGTCAGCTTGTTAAATAACACTTTTCTATTTTATATGGCAAGGGTTTGATAAAGAGCTATTAGATTGTTTTAGAGTTGCTCACTACTTACATTGATGTCTTCCAAATCTAAGTTATTTAGAATGACATTGTTCCTCTTCCAGATGATGGGAGGTCTCAAGGTTCCTTGAATGGCACAACTAAGGACAGCACTTTGTCCTACTGTTGCTGCAGTGACGCTTATTTTCTGATCTTCTGGCAGACTCAACTGAACCACCTCTGTAAGATATATTGTTTGTAAGGTTAATTAGCATGCAGTTTTAGAAGGTTAATTAACATGCAGTTTCTGTACTCTAGTAATTTAAGGTTTTTAATTTGAATCAAAGGGAAGAGAACTTCCAAATGACCATAGGAAGTTTAAACTGTTTCAAATAAAAGGTCAGCATGACATTTCAATTAAATTGATTGACAAGTATCACCTTGTAAGAAGAGAAGCATTTAATATGAAATAAATTCCTGAAGCAAGTTTAATAGATGACAGACTGGATTCAAAGGTGGACACATGAAGTTTAATTGCCTGATCAACACGATGCTTCAATCTTCTCTTAAACCAAAATTAATCTTTTTATTCACTACTTACTATACTATAAAGGCAAAGGCAAGTTTGCTTTCCTTCTGAGGCAAAACATAAACAGAGTCAAAGTAATAAAATATGCTAGTATGGTCAGAAACATAGTGATGGGCACGAGATGGGAAAAATATGTGGGGAGCCAAGGTTAAAGGTCCAAAACTACAGATTGCTCAAATAACATGGGATGCAAAATTAGATCGCTGAGACCTGACTGTGTAAATATTAAAGAAAAAGCTCAAGTGCTATTTTGACAGGTCTGCAAAAAACCTGCTTTTCCTTTTTTTTTTTTTTTTTTTAACTTTTAAAACCATTTGCAAGTATTTGCTCAAATACAGGGATTGGCAACCTATGGACTGAAAGGTCCAATCCAGTCTAAGGCAGCATTTGTCTGCAGCAACCACCCATTCCCTCCACAGCCCTGCTGTTCTCTCATGCTTGCACTTACTAAATGACTTGCACATGACTTACTAAAGTCATGTTTGCCACAGAATTTGCCACTCCACTGTGCTTTTGGGCAGGCTGGGATCAGTGGTGAGAGTAAGTGCAGGTGATTTTGGCCCTCCAGGAGCCAGATACCTGTTGCTCAGAGCATGGGCTGAGTCAAAAGGGGCAGAAAAAGGTTGCCCAACTCCTGCTCTAGGGGAGTAATATAAAGAAGCTGAAAGTGATATGGCTAAAATCCCAGCAGGGGCCAACTTAAAACAATAATAGAATGAATACCTTGTCAGAACCAGTATTATAGAAATCAAATAACCCAAAAGAAGACTATTTCTGTTTAATTTAACATTTTTCAGGGAAGATGAGTACATGACCATTACGTTCTGAAAACAAAGACAAAAATTTCTAGAAAGGCTGATAAATGTCTTTGAAATAGAAATAATGTCCTACTTAATAAGAGATATCAATTGACCAGGGATAGAACACTTGTCATGTACATCTGGTCCCATCATCTTCTCATCTGAATATTTACTTACACATCTGATATGTGTCTGTGTTCAGATGATGACAAAGGAGCACATGGAGATTTCTCGAGTGACAAATCTGCTCATTGCAACTATGCTTGCTTTCCTTTTTAACATCAATGGAAACATGATTTATTGATCAGGATGACACTATACATAAAGATGGAAATGTCCTCCTTCTAACTCTCAGGGTGAGATTACACATTACCATTAGCATGTGCTAAATCTAAGGAATATTAGACTGTGTTAAAGATAGCAATGCTGTGAGCAGTCAGACATTTAAGAGTTAATATCCTCGCAAATGGGCACTGCTCAGATCTGCCACTAGAGGGCTGGCAAGCAGGGGTCATGGCTAAGACAAGTCTGCCCTGCTTGCTGGTTCTCTAACACATTATAGGCTGGGGGCGGGAGAAGGAACCCACCCATGCCACTTCGATACAGTCCCCCAGTTGCCCCCTCCACTCCTCGAATTACCACCTGTTGACCCTCAGATCATTCCCACACCCTCAATCAATCCTTCCACTCCTGCCACCCTGCTCCTCCACACCCATTGCCCTGCTGACCCAATCAATCATCTCAAGAGCAGCAATAATGCACAGCAGTAGGGGGAAACAGTTCCCCCTTCCTGCCTTTTCCTAGACTCCCGGAAGTCTGTGCCAACCCCACATGTCTGGATCCAGCCCCTCCTGGGCCCCAAAGCTGCCCTGCAGCTCCTTATGATAGAGGGCAAGAGGGAAGCAGGGATTTGTTGGACTGCTGCAGGACTGGCACTTTTCTGGACCTGTGAGGACCTGCTAGGCACACTCATGGCTGCCTGCCCTCCTTCCCCCATGGGGAGCTGCTGGTCAGCTACCTATGGGGCCTGGCAGGGGCAGTGTGGGCTTGAGCTGGGGCACAGGGAGCTGCCAGGTCCACCTACCCCTGTCCTGCAGCAGCCCAGAAGCTCTCCCACTCCCCCTGCCTCTTCCTCTATGTCTGTTTCCTTTACCCATGCCCCCCTTCCTTTGTCTCCCTTTACGACCTTCACCTCTTTCCC
>NW_005842095.1:1249538-1258089 GCF_000455745.1 Alligator sinensis | reverse complement strand
CTTCCTACTCACCTGCTGCTTGGAAGTCCCCAGCTGTCAGTCTAGTGTTGCAGAGTCCTGGATGATATCTAGTCCATCTAGGAGTGGTGCCTCCTGGGGTACCCGAGGACCACAAATTGGTGGTTTTATTTCACTTGAACTGCCAGAAGTAACTTAACTCTAGCTGGATAGTACAGCTAAAAGATAATCCTCACCCAAACTGGCATAACTTTATGACATCTAGAGGGCACTTATCACTTTTTAATGAGCTTCAATATGCAATCATTTGCATGCTAAACACACTTAACATTGTAGTAATATGTAATCTCAACCTCAGAAGAATACGTATAACTGGGGACCTACCAAATTTGCAGTGGAAGTGGGGTGCATGGAAGCTCTTTTAATCTTGCAGGTTCCCCTGCATGCCCCCCTCCCCACAGATTAGCAAAGGGGCCCTGCTGCTCACAGCTGGTCACTCCCCAGTCACTCCTGATTGACGGGGAAGCAAAAACTGCAGTTTTAAATATAGCACCATTTTTACCTCCCCACTGATCAGTGGCAAACAGCAGGGCTGCTGGGGTCCCTTAGCCAATCAGTGGAGGGAGGCAAAAATGGCGCAATATTTAAAATGGAGGATTTCACCTCCTTGCCAATGAGCAGTGAGCAGAGAGTGGGTAGTAGCAAGCAGTGGGACATCTCTGCCAATAAGTGACTGGGGGGAAGAGGGGCAGTGTGCAGGGGAACATGCAAGATTAAAGGAGTGAATGCACGCCCCACTTCTGCCGTGAATTTGGTAGGTATGTATATAGAACTTACAATCCATCAGGAAAATATGATTGCAAATTATGCACCGCAAGAGCACTGCTAAATTAATTTTACCAGATTTCTTCTGTGAGTAAAACGTTTCCTTTTCCATATAATGACATTTGAAAACAATAAGAAACAGTGCATGCACAAAACTCTTCGAAATGAAAAAGAAATTAAAATGCATTATAGAGAACATATACAAATCACTGTGTCCACCAAGAAAGTTCTGAAACATCTATGATATACTTTAGGAAAGTGCTGAAACATTATTCCATTGAAACATATTATAGTTTAAATGAAATATATGTTTTAATTATATTTCAAAAAGTAGGAGAAACTGGGTACATCTATATGAGACATTTACTGTGTAGTTGACTAATTAGCTACACGGTAAATGTCACACATCTACACATGCATCCCTATAAGGCCAGAGTAGATTAATTAACTCTGCAACAGGAGTTATAAATACTTGCAAATACTTGCAATAAGCTCCAGAGTTTATTCATGCATAGTAATAGCATGTGTAGACATGCCCACTGAGTTGGGTTATAATTTATGTAGGTTAGGTCATGCTATGTCCTGATGACTTACTTGGGAAAGTATGTCACATAAATGGCAAAAAGTAACTTAGGATCCAACAGAACTGGAGAACATCAATAATTTAGATACGAAAGACCAGAATAACAGAGTAGATTTTTTGAAAAGGAAGAACAGCCTCAGAGATTTCTAAGGAATAGAGAATTACTGATATTTGACAATCAAATAAGTTTGCAAACTGGAAAAAAACTGAAGACATATCTTTCATATTGTGAGTGAGATAGTGTATCCTTATTGTTAGCTAGTTAAAAAAAATACTATCTACAGAATCAGTTTGGAACATCTAATACGTACATGCATACACACATTTTTTAACAGAGAAAGAGGTATGAAAAATACGGTAGTTTGAACAGAGGAATTGGAAACAGGAATACTGAACTCCAATTCTGACACTTTCTATTATTATTGACAGGTCACTTTTTCCTCTTGTGTTACTTAGTTGTCTGTAAAATTGGAAAAGCAATTACTTAGCACATCATTAGGACTCATTTATATATTTGTAAAATACACTGATGTGGAAAAATATTATTTCAGTGATAAATATTTGGAAATATTTTACAATATGGACAGAGGATAATTCACAGGTGATTTAAAAGGGCTACCTGTGGCTCTTTAACAAACTTCTTATTAAGAATGAAAATTAAAATAGCAACATATTGCTGTATTAAGAGAAAGTTATATTATTGGGTCCCTGGCCATATGTTTATTACACACACAATCCTGAAGCACAGAATCTTCTCTCTACCAGTCTATCAAGTCTCCTAAAAATCCACTTTTTTCATGATGCTCATAATATGCAAGTAGGTAGTACTTAAAAAAAGAGGCAAAATCCCTACTGGATTTTCAAGTGTTTTCTGTTTCTATGGGCCTGTTTTTCAGATGTGCTCACCACTAAAAACTACAGTTGAGTTAATGACAGCAGCAGATGTTTAACATCGCTCTCTGGCATATCAGGAATAAGATAGATGCTAAACAAACAACATGATATATCTTAGTAACACCACAAAGAGTCTACCCTGTAACAGAGCAGTGTAAGGAGGAAGTTTCAACAAAAACATGACATTTAAAATCACTTTCCTTTCTAGTTTTCCAATACATAACATACTAAATATGGAGAACACATCAAAGAAGTGAAAATATAGTAGTATTTTTATATTTGATTTTTTAAACATGACTGCTGAAATCACTCCAGAATGAATTTGATCACTGGCATTAAAAAACAATAACTCCTCATGACTAGAAAAATATAACAGAACAGCTCATTATTCATTATATGAAATGTCCAAAATATTAGGGGTGCACCAATAAAGATTTTTTGGGCTGATACTAATGGCCAATTATTATTGAGCCATATCCACTGATACCAATTGCTAATATGCAAGGCCAGCAGCTTGGAGAGCTGTGGCCGGCTGGTATGTCTGTTGGTGATAAGGAGGGGAGGGGAGGGAAGAGGCATGGGGGCCCCGTCACAGATTAAGGCCCCCCACAGTGAGGGAGGGTAGGGGCAGCTGCTGCCCATTTGGGGCAGGGCATGGGACAGAGCCGCAAATGGCTCATCCAGGGGCTGCAGGGTGGGAGTTGGCTCTCACTGCTGCATGCACCCCTGAGGGAGGCAAAGGAAGGCATGTGCCTCCCAGAGCTGTGAACAGGGTAAGGGTGGGCTGCCGCTGCAGGGTGTGGATGGTGGCAGTCCTGGGCTCTTCCCAGCAGGGGGGCTGGGCTGGGGCTGTACTTGGGGCAGGTGGCAGTACCAGCTCTGGGTGGAGGGGGGTATAGGGTGGGCTATAGCCACCCCAGAATTTGCCATAGTTCCCCCCATAAGCCCCTCCCAGAGCAGCAGCCTGCTCTCACTGTGTGCACAGATCTGGGGGTCATGTTCTCCATCCCTCCCCAGAGGGGCACACAGTGACAGGAGCCACCGCTCGCCCCCCACCCCCGCACCCACCAGACAAGCCGCTTGCAACTCCATTCTGCACCCCATCCCGCTCGGGCAGTGCCTGGCCCTGCCCCTGCCCCAGCCCCACTCCTGCCCTCACTATGGGGGCCTCAATCTGCCCCCCATGCCCCTTCCCCCAACAGATTTACCAGCTGGATGCTGCTCTCTAGGCTGTTGGACTGGCTGTGTGTATACTGTGGCCGTGTGCATACATGGGTCATTTACTAATGACATCATCGGCCACATCAGCTAAGAAAAGCTGATTGCCTATAATGTTAATATCCCTTTTATTGGTACTGATATGATATGGACTGATGTATCAGTGCACCTCTACAAAATATACCATTAAGAGTATTTACATATTCAATATATATCAATACCAAAATCAATACATAAATATATGTTAATATATACCTCAACATAGTCATCTTCAGCACACATTTGGATTGCCAAAGACTAGGCTGAGATGTTTTTAGTTCCTCCTGCCTCTTCCCAACACAAGTCAGTAGAAGCATAGGCTAACAACTTCAGAATATTTTAACTTAATATGGATAAATAATAGATTTATTTTACTTTTCTACTCTTGTAACATATTGTGCTGTACCATATTTATCAAACTAATTAACATAAGTCTTGGTATTTGAAACAGGCTGTAAGCATGCTCTCTAAGTGCTGCTTATGTTTAAAAATGCTTTTTAATAAATGCATCATATCGCACAGAGCTGAGGGATTTTCTCTATCAGAACTAAGCCAATAAATCTACATCTATATAATGCAGTGAAAACCCTGACACAAAATACTACTGTTTTTACCTTTTTGCTCACTTCATTTTATGTCTATGGAAACCTACCTGTCTCCCTTGTACCTACACATAATTGCACGAAGAAATGAAGAGGTGGCTGCTACAGTTACTAAGAGAGTGAACACAAGTGAAAAAGGCAATGGTCTCAACTTCCTCTAAACTGAACTTTACATCCACAAACACCAATGAGGATGGGAGTTTCTCAGAAGAAAGAATCCTATTTAATTACAACCTCTGTGACTTTCCATTTATATGCAAAGGGGTGGGGGGATATTACTAAGGCAATAGCCCCAAACTATGCAATTTCAGGAAATCAGCATAGAGGGACAAAGGTCTAGAAGGTGCCTCCAAGCTATCAAGTCCAATGTGCATTTGCTGGCAACCATTTTTCCAAATGATCTACAAGTCATACTATGACACATCTTATGAGACACCCTACTCAAAATGTGACATCAGTCATATTTCAGTATAGGGTATCATGTTCAATGTATTCAGGTGTAGGAATCTCAAAGGTAGCAGTCCATTCTTCTATATGCAGACAGATTTTAAGAGGGAAACTGAATCACTATAAGAAACGAAAGAAAGAGGTTAGAACAGCTGGGTTTTTTTCATCATTTATCCATAGTTAGAATCAAATCACCAAGGAAACATAATGCTTCCCTTGGCAGGAATGAAGAACTTCTGAAATGCACATCAGTTTAAAAAAAATATATATATAATTTGAGTGGTGGTGCAATCTATGACATTTCAAAACAACTGTATTCCCAAGTATAACACAAAGTTAGTTTTTAGAAGTAAAGAAGAAAAGAACAACATTAATGCAAAGCTATTTTAACTAAGAAATTCAGCATGAATGAAAAATAACAATAACTATATAGCACATAGCCTTTAAAGGAAAAGTAGTTTAACCTTTAATTTAAATGTGCCTTTATCGCATAATTTCACAACACATCTATTTGATGCAAAAGCAAGTAAATAATTCAAAACTGTTATTAGCAAAACAAGTGCTCTGGAGGCCTTTCAACCTCACATTTTATGGGAAGTAAAGCTTTTCCCATTTTGTTATTGCTTCTGGTATTTGCATTTTTCATTTCACATGCAAGGAAAAAAATGCATGGTTCGTGGAACAAAGCTTTAATAACTGCCTTTCCATCAGTGTAATGCACAATGAAAACAATGTAATTGAACAGAATAATCAGGAGAAATAGGAAGCAACTTCAAACTCCATACTAATTTCAACTCAAAGCTAAACAGACTCATTTTACAAGTTAAAAGTTAACAAAACTTTGATTATGTTTTTAAAATGAATTTTCAGTAATTCTTACAAGTAGCACCAACAGCTCTAAAATGGAGGTTTTTCTGTCTTTATCCAGGAAGAAAGAGATGCTATAATAATAGACTGTTACACCACTGCCATTTATCTTGTGTAGTCATTTGCACCAACAGCAAGTGAGTGCAAAATTGCTATGATATTGATTTGATATCAGTTTAATAACTTAATACTGGTGCAAATGATTACATGAGGACCTGAACAATTATGAGTATGCCAGAACTGACCTTCTCTATCCTGCAGGATTTCTGTGTCCCAGCTCTGAACAGGAAGAACCATAACCAGATATGAGGCTGCTGTTACATGTTACCTTTCCAACATGTTAAATCCTTTTAAGATATGCAGGTACAAGGTAACCTAGGGGATAGAGTTCACTATTTGGCGAAAGGCGGGGAAGATAACTAGTACCGCAGAAGTGCTGGACTTCAGGAAGACCAACTTTGGTAAATGAAGGAAATTAGTTAGGGAGGGACTGATTGGTAATAGCCTTGCAGAGATGGGAGTCTCAATGCCCAGGAAGGGTGGGCATTTCTCAAGGGACTAATCCTGCAGGCACAAAAAAAAGACTACCCCAGTCCACACAATGGGGGGGCAAAAAAGCAAAGAAACCCTCTTAGCTGAGCAGGAAAATCCAGGACAGCCTAGTGAGGAAAAAAGAGGCCCATAGGTTGTGGAACCAGGGGGCAGTGAAAATTGAGGTTTGACTGCTGGGTTAATCAATCTAAGACAGGGGATGGTAATTTGCAGCCTGTGCACTGGATCCATCCCACAGAACCCTTGGGTCTGGCCCATGAAGGCATGGCTTCAGTGGCATTCAGTGATGAGATGCTCAGCACATACCACACTGCAGCAAGCAACAGGAGATTCAGTGGAGTTGGGGCTCTATCCACCACACCACAGCTGGGTGAAGCTGGTTTCAGAGGAAAGGGGTCTCTCCTTGTGCCACACTGCAGCAGGAAGAAACAGTGGGGTCCTATGCCAGCCTACCTCAGATCTGACCCTGTCACCAGACAATGTTGCCAACACCTAATCTAAGGGGTATACTTTACAGCATGCATACTGTTGTTTTGAACCAGGAAAAGAATACAAACAAATCTGGAGTGTATCATGCACAGCATGATTTCTCTTTCCAGATCTGTTCTCTTCTACCTACAGCCACATCCACACATCTCAAGAGGCAAAGAGCAGAGTCTGAAAACATTTAGCTGAAAGCATTGGAAAAGAATCATATAATCCAGGATAAAAGCAAGCCTACAATGTCTGGATTTCCCATGACTCGCAGGGAAACTTTTCTGCTACTTTTTGTCCCTTTTTGATAGCAATATGTCCTATGCTACAAAGTAATTATTCATTTCTGCAGAAACCATGCAATAATGTCAGGGTACATCTACAGAACTGCTGTGACTTTAGCTTATGTAACCAATACCCAAGACTGATTTAAACTAGGTAGAGCAGATACTGGTAGCTGGAGCTACTATTGCTATCCTACTAGGAGCATGAGCTAGCTAGTTTAAAGCCAACTGGAGTTCTCTACATGAGCTGTAGTCACTGTAGGCTACTTACACCCTAAAGCTCACTTATTTCATGTTCTGAACATTTTTTTTCAATCATTCTGGTATTTTCAAAGAGTGAAATTAAATGGGAGTAATAACTAATGCTTAATCTACCTTTAACCTATTCAACATGATTGGTAAAATGTATTATTCCAAAAGGTTAATTTTATGGGGAATGTGGATTAAAGATAAAAAGATGTGAATAATCTGAATAGTTTGGGCTGATACTCTCCATATATGGGAGTTCTTCATAACACCTTCCAAGCTATCTATTTCTCTGCCAAATTCTAGACAGTTAGAACAATTTTAATTTTTTTTTAAATAAATAAAAATGTTATGTGCCTCTTTTCTTCTATGACTAAATCTTTCATATACAGATCTGCCCCAGATTATGGTAAAACAGCTACAGCAAACTGCCTACAGAGATCATTTATTAGCTCCTTTTAGCCCACTAAATCCAATATTCAATAATAGAAACAATTAAAATGACAGTACATTTTGTCTAATGTGTTTCAAGTAGCGGACATCAAATAAACTTCAAGAGCTTTAGGAAGTCAAGTGCTGTTGTGTTATCGTTAATACATAAAATTCATGCTACACTCTTCTCTGGAGTAGAAATATTAATCTTCTATTTAGACAAGAAAAAAATTATATCAATTTTCTCTTTTCCAAATGCCACAGTCTATAAATCAAAGCTAAATATATTGCCCAGTGGAGACATACATATATGATTGATACTTTTTGTAACAGAAATTACCATGTGACATGCAGTAATAAATGTCATCAAGTAGAAAATCTATTTAAGAACACTGTATAAATTAAGTAGAATATTTGATTTTAGAAACTATAGTACATGGTCACAGATATTTCCATTTAAAGTAACCACCTGCTGGGTCATGGCGCCACCCACTGGCCACGCAGCTGTGCTGGGGCTGCTCTGTGGTGGGACTGCCTTTCTAGGCAGCCCAGCAACAGCAGCTCCTTTGTTGCTGCCACCGGCCCCAACCCCACAGTGCAGGTGGGCACCAGCATGCGTAGCCCCAACCCCATGCTCCTCACACCAGCTCTAGGCTTGCCCATCCAGGCTGAGCAGCAGTGTCAGGAAAGAGAAACTGCTGCTCAGTGTAGAGGCAGAAGTGGCCCCTTGCTATCCCGTAGCTAGTGCTTCCTGGTACAGCAACCCAAAACCAGCACCAAGCTGCCCTGTGTCTGCTCTGTTGCCACCACTGCCCTGCGGAGCAGCCCAGAGGCAGTGATGCAGTGGAGATGCAGGGAAGCCTGGTGCTGGCTTCTGGCAGCTGCACTTGGAAGTACCAGTAGTGGAAGGGGGATAGGCCACTTTTCCCCCTGCGATGAGCAGCAGTTTCTGTCTTGTGTAACCACTGCTCAGCCCAGATGGGTGAGCCTAGAAAGGCAGTCCTGCCATGGAGCAGCCCCAACCCAGCTGTGTGCCCAGGGAGTTGTTCCTTGGCCCAACAGAACCGAGGGACCCACCAGAGGCTAGACAAAGCCCCACCACTGGCCTGTCCAGCCAGCAGTATCTGGCT
>NW_005842095.1:1239769-1249470 GCF_000455745.1 Alligator sinensis | reverse complement strand
TGCGGGGCAAGGAAAGCTGCTGTGGGCCATGGTGGTGGCGGCCCTGGTGCTGCTGTGTGCAGTTAACCACAGCTCTGCCAGCCCCACAGAGGGTTCCCTCCCCATCAGAAAGGGGCTTATGGTCCCTGACATTATGATATGTATTGCTGCCCCCACCAAGGGCCCTGCCCCCTCCCACTGCAAGAGCCGGGTGGGGGCACAGTCATATGCCAGCCCTCAGGGCCTCTTGGGGGGGCAGGGGTAGGGGTTATTCCCCCTCCCCTCCAGCATCTGGGAGAGGAGACAGCAGAGGGCTTATCCCCCCACACAGGGAGCGAGCGCGGCAGTGATGGCAGGCAGACCTGGCTGCCAGTGGGGTAGAGGGAAGACTAACCCTCCTCCCTGCCCTCCTCTGCCTCAGGTTCATAGTGGCCCCTGCTGCAGCAGTGAACAGGGAGCACCCAGCAGACCCGGCTCGGGTCCGTGATGGTGGCACAGGGAGAGGGGAATTGAAGACCTCTCTAGCTAGAATCCTGCCCCTGCCTGTCTTGGCTCAGGCTCAAGAGCAGAGGGACAGGGCTAGCCCGGTTGGGCTGGAGCAGTGAGCCCAGCCCAGAGAGCATGCGACGATGCTGAAAGAGTCTGGTTTAACTTAAACCAGGAAGGGGTCTGGGACAGACATTGCATAAACCGGTTTAAGTAAAATCAGTTAAATCTGATACTACATTCAACCCGGTTTATATCAAACTTGTTTTGGCCAATCTGAAATGGGTTTATGCACACTGAACATCTGTTCTTTTACAGGTTTAAACCAGTTTGTGATCACTTAAACTGGTTTGTGTGTAATGTTTATCCCTAGCCACAGTAACAAGGACATACATGATAAACAATGAGGAAACTACAGCAATTTGTGTGTTGTTTTTTTTAATGAACGATCTTTAGATTTTGCAGCAGTCAATCCAATTGGGTAATCCTGGAAGGGACGCCTTTTGTCATCAAGTCAAGTGCATGCAAACACTTCAAATTGCCCTGTTTGTCAAACAATGAAACTTTGCCTGTTCCAGAACCTTGGTTCTTGGATGGCTTGGATGTCAAGAAGCTTGAGAGAGTCCAGAGGAGAGCCACGCACATGATCAGAGGGCAAGAGATTAGGCCTTATGATGAGAGGCTGAGAGCCATGGGACTCTTTAGCCTGGAAAAGTGCAGGCTCAGGGGTGACCTGGTGGTACATAAGGGGTGTGCATCAGGATCTGGGGGAACATCTGTTCACCAGAGCGCCTCAAGGGATAACAAAGACCAATGGTCATAAACTCCTCCATGATCATTTTAGGCTGGACATAAGTAAAATCTTCTTTACTGTCTGAGCCCCCAATGCCTGGAATAGACTGTCTCCAGAAGTGGTGCAGGCACCTACTCTGGACTCAATCAAGAAATGTTTGGATGCTTATCTTGCTGGGATCCTTTGACCCTAGCTGATTTCCCGCCTCTGGGACAGGGAGCTGGACTTGATGATCTTCAGGGTTCCTTCCAGCCCTAATGTGTGTATGAAATGGCTGGAGACCTAATGTTCAGATTATTCATGGCCAGTTGATATTCGTTTGAACTTGGACCAATATTGTGCTTCAGCTTAAAACGCTCTTTCCTTTCTCTTAAAACACTCTTACCTTTCTCTGGTAGTTACCATTATCTTCATAGTATTTATACACAGAAATCATCACTATTTTGCCAAGCTCTTTTTGTCTCCTCATAAGATTTGCCCCATTTCCTCGATCGTAGTATTTGCTCTTATCTGGACTTATTCCAGTTTGATTGGCCAACGGTGAGCAGAAATGTACACAGAATTTCAGAACATCTATTACCAAATACCTCATATAATGGTACTAATACTCCCCTGCATTTAATGAAAATACATTGTAAATCGATCTGCTGAAATGTAAGCAAACAAGAACTAGATAAACAGCTATAAAGTAATGGCCAGAATTTTATTACCTCATGAAATATTTCAAATTTTCCATGTGCTCATGCAAATGCAGCACATTGAGACAGGGTGGAGTGGCCATGGCTGGCAGGGGATGCCTGGGAGGAGGAAGGGGAGCTCAGCCTGCCAGCCCAGGGCTGCACCCCCTGACCCTACGTGCTGGCTGGGTCACAAAGGTGCTTCAGGATAGGACTAGCTGGCAGGCAGCCTCTGCACTGAAGAACCCTCATGTCCCAGCCAGCCCCTCCAGCGCTGCTATAGAGTTTTTTATTCCACAGTGGGATAGTACTTGTATTTACTGCTATGGAGTAAATTATTTTACTCCAGCCAAATAGGGGTACATGTGTAGTAGTGAGATGTTTACTGCACATATAATTAGTCTACTGCATAGTGTCTCATGTAGATATTCCCACTGAATGTCAGAATGAAACTAGAAAATACTCAGAAAAAATGAGCAAAAATACCAGTAAATTCAATTTAGATAAATGTTAAGGAATACTGATATCAAGCAAAAGTACAAAAAGGGGATATTGCTGGTTACAGAGGAGCAATATGAAAAAATATATAGATATAATAGGTCTGAGCTTACAATTTGATGTTATCAAATAAAAAAAACAACACTATACAGAGATGTGTTGTTTACAAAACAGTATTATAGCTAAGTGATAATTCCTTCAGATATACGTTTGGCACATTTACAGTATCATGTGCATCCTGGAGTTCCCCACTATTTAAAAAAAATAAAATAAAAAAGCTATTAAAGAAAGCCTTCTAAGAAAAGATACAAAGGCATGAAAAAATAAAGAGAGAATCAAAATGTAATATATACAGTTTAGGGAAGCTGAAAACAGAGACAGGTGTGTATAAATATATTTTGGGAAGTAAACTAGAAGATAAGGGATTTACTTAAGAAACTACAAGGAGTAAGACACTGAATCCAGAAGAGGTGTCATGTGTTAGTTTAGATCTGTCCAATGGACAGTCTTCAGGATCCATCCTAGGAGCCACTTCTATTCCAAATCTACAACTGCTGCCACTGAGGTTTCCAGGATCCTCTTCCCCCCTCTGGCTTCTGTTTCCTACCCCCACCCCTGGAGCTGCTACTTGCATGCACTCCTGAGACAGAGAGCACATACTTAAAAGATACTCCAAAGCCATTCAGAACTGCTCATAGCCCATCTTCATTGCATACTTTCTAGAACCAGATAAATGGAATGGGTATGAATGGGTGGAGTTTAATTCTGAGGCTTATCTGAGAGGTTAAATAGATGAGACCAAATGGACTTCCTGGATCATGAAGTCCTGTCCTCTGCTGTCACAGACAAGCACATCATAATTCCTCTTATAAACCAATCAGTTTATACCTTTTATGCAGTTTATACAGTTTAAACTCCATCTGAAACCAGTTAGATTTTTTGGATGGTCACAACTTCTATTGGAAGGCCACAGTGAACAAAAGGCACTGATGTGGTGGTTAGAAGACATCTTCTAATTTCCAGTTTATGTCAATTTCCTTATGCAGACTTGGTCTTTAACTTAAAAAGATCTTCTCTTGCCCTGGTATTTAAATCCTTGCTGAATTAGTAGATAGCAGTCATATTCCTTTTCTACATTTTTTTTATATGCTAAGTGGTCAGTAATGCTGTTATATTGCATTTAAAGCTGAGAGCTGCCAAACAATGGGCCATTACTCATGACAAGACAAAAGAAGTTTGTAGGTTATTCCAAAAGAAGTCATTTATAAAAATAACAAATCAGCCTTATAGGTACCGAGTAATCAACACATTCACTTTGTTATCTATGGCCACCATTTTTAAAGACGGTGGCCAAGTACCAAAATTAGTAAAGTGACTAGGCTAAATTTCATCCCTAGCAACTCAAAAATGATTTCCAGTCATAAAAAGTCCCCTAAAAATGCACAGACATATATATATATATATATATATATATATATGACTGGACTAATTAAGCTCTTGATTTTTGTTTCTGCCCTAGAAATGTTAATTTCCATTACCATAACCTTGTTCCTGTTAGCCTTCTGGGGCTGCTTCCAGACATATAAAAACCAAATCCATGGTGGTTTACATTAAACTTGATGTGCTCCCATGCCAAGCCCCATGCATGCCCAAGAAAGGAAGCACCTTAGTTGTACCCAGCTTGCCCAATATCTGTAAAGATCAGGTGCTTTAGCAGGGCATTTTTTCTCTAATATAATACCTGTTAAATCAGTTTTAACTTAAAGCACCAAAAAGCCCCACTAAAATGCCAGATCTTTACAGGCACTGCAGAGCTGGCTCAAAGTAACACATCACTTTTTCCAGTAAAGGGCTTTTTTTATGTCTGCAATGTATTTTCCCCCTTTTTATTCTTTATGAAAACTGAGGCAAAGTGTTCATTTAGTTTTGGAGTACATATTGAGATTACCCTTGATTTCTAGCTCATTCTTACTTTAGAGTGGGCCAGCTTCTTATTTTCTTGTGGATAAAAACAATTTTGCTATTTGTTTTAATGTATTTTGGATAATCTGTTCACGTTTAAGCCATACACTTCGTAACCTCTAAGATACGGATAATCAAACTGATTTTTTTTCTAATTTTGCTAATCAGCCTACCTTTTTTCATTTCTTGTTGGATAATTTGATTCTTCATAAATATAATTTTAAATATTTTTTTAAAGGTGTTTGTTTATGTAGTTGGATCTAGTGCTCTTCCCTACAAGTTCTGGATAGTTTTTGCACCTCAGACAAAATCCAAGTGGCTCCCATATCCAAGTTCTTGGCCTTCTCAGTCTACTGAAGTTCAGTAACTAGTTCCTCCGATTTCTTGAAGTGTCCCTATTTGCAATCAAGAACTGATGTAGCAGCTGCAATTTTGTTTACTCTTCCATTTGACTTCGGCCAGCTGTTCTATAATGCCTTCACTACTTATCAAACCCTAGCATCACCTTTTGTTGGGTCAGTGAGTATTTGGAAAAGACTATCATGGCCAGGAGTAAGTATCTAGGTTCTATCACTGTTAGTACCTTTTCCTTCTCATATGCATCTGGAAATATATCTTATAATCCTAGTAGTATTTTTCAAGCTGAAAACATTATAAACATCTATATCCATATGTGAATCTCATTGAAAGGTGCTAAATTTAAAATATATCACATTATTATTGTACAGCGCTACCTCACCAACCTCACTTTTATTTCTAAACCCAAGAGTTCATATATATTTCAAAATGGATTTATTCCCCCATACTGTAAGCAAGACTCATGAGAACGTTTTCCAGTCTCATCATTTATAATTTCCTTATTTTGCTCTTGTAAAATGATACACATTTTTTAAATAAAAAAAAAGAAGAAATGATCTATGTTATGATACTTCTGAAAGGACTGAAAGATCAAGTCCCACTCTATTAAGGTACCTTGAAAGGGACCACTTGCCCCAAAAGGCTTACAGTGTAAAGATAATTGTCTTACTATTACTTATTGATTACTAGTGTAAAACCCTGCACTAGACACAACTAGGTTCACATTAAGTAGGATTAAAACTTCAGTAGCTAATGCAAATGAGAACTGATCAGCAGAGATAATTGTAAGAAAGCTGTAGGATCATAAATGCGGATTGATTAGTATGTGATATCAGTCTCTAGTTCTCTCTATTTACCAGCTAAAACAACAGAGTTTAAAAGATAGTAAATAAAAAAGTTTCAGACAAGATATTTGGCAGGAATATCCCTCTTGTCAAGAAATAAATTTCACACCACACATTTTTGTCAGTATCATGCCCTCTGGGCTGTTACTTTTAATGTCTTTAGAGTATGACTTTTTGCTTCAAGTAGGCTAAAACAATAATATTGTAATTTAAAAAAAATGTGTAAAAATTGTTTTAGATAAAGATCAATGATCTTCAGGAATGGCTGACACACATTTTACACCACCTTTGTACACACTTTACCCCACATTTCTTCAATCCATGGGACAGCTAGGGATGGGGAGGACCCCTTCATAATTTACAACAGCCTCAGGGCTGCTATAGCAGAACAGTTGAACATTAAGGGCATTTTCACTTGTGTAGGCACCGCAGCTCAGGGTGCTTTGAAAAGCGCTTGGTGTGCTTGGTACCACCTCAGAGGTACTTTAGTTCAAAAGTGCACCACCACCATTTTCTCTGTGCTGGCGCACGTTTTTCCACTTATACAACTGCAAGCATCACAACACAGTGCGTGTCAGCTCCTGTGCGATTAATCAAGCCTGCTCTGAAGCAGCAGATCTCTGGCGCATCCAAGAACTAAGAGATACGAGTATAAATGCCCAATGTTTCTTGCTCTACCTGTGGAGATGTAAATTCAGCCCTACTTTGGACTCAGGCTAAATCTTTCACCAGTTGAGCCATCTGTAAATGGGTAATGGATCATTTAGGCTAGGAGACAAAGAAGCCTGAATGTGATTCAGGCCACATCACTCCTGTTTGACGTTTGAGGAGGGGGAACAGTGTTAATTTAAGCCTGTTTATAAAAGTTCCTCCTAGAACTCTAGTACATTAGACAGTGCTTTAGGATATACTTCCTTTGGAATAAAAGAGAAGGTCTGTACAGCACATTATGTTAGGTCTACACTGGGCAAGGATTCCTTCCCTACATGGATAAATTTTCACATAGACTGACTTTATACCAGAGTAAAACCCTCACGCACCACATGCTGAGTGTCCCTGGGGCTAAAGCTACACCTTAATAATGGATAGGAAATGGCAGGATTCCACATGGTATTTCACATACATGACTTTGCTGTAAACTGTACTCAGTTATTACTGCTAAAAAGAACCAAAACCTGAAACTAGCACATAAGTGTAGAACAACTGGAAAGTAGTTATAAAAATGCTAAATTCTAAATTTTGTATCATGCCGTAATTGATTAAATATTAAAAGCAGGAAGATCTTTAATTAACCAAAACATACTGCAATCATATATTCCATTAACAGCTGTATAATTTGAGCCTCCTCATTTACATATGTAAGTTTTATTTATTTATTCATGGCAACCACAAAATACCCCTTTGAGTCTAAACTAATGAACATTATACAGGCTGGTACTCGCTATCTAGAATTAAGACTGCATTAAGCCTGTATTCATTTTGTTTGCCTATTTAGAGTTTAATTTAAAAGCAATCACCTTTTAATCCCATAAAAAGAAGCCTTTTATGTATGGCCTACAGTATGCTTCAAACTTAATGGTTAGTGCATGAATGCTAAAAAAAAAGAAAAAAAAAAAAGAAAGTGCTGCGATGGAAATTTTTTTTGCATCTTACTCTTGTTTTTAGTGACTTTAGTGTCAATTTATGAATTTGTAAAAGAGTATTATTGCATAAGACATGTACTTTTACTTTCTCTTCAATCTGGTATAAATGTTAACTCTGTTTTAAGTTAATTCCCCCCTGTTTCGCCTCATTCTCTTCCCCACTTCTACAGAGGAAAAAAAAAGCTTCATCACACTGTTCAAAGAAGGCTTAGTGTCTAGAGTTTGAACAGATGAAAGCTACCAGTAGTTAGTAGAATGTACCTGGAAATAAATGTAAATGAAAGCTAAACTAATAAAAGTTTGATACCAAACCTGTCTACAAAATAATTTGTTTGTTACACTATCAAACAACATAAACTAGCATTTCCTAATAGGAAACTACTGAATCACAGAAACAAGAAAATGATGCCCTATCTTCCTCATCAAAATTATTCAATTGATTAGAAACTGATTATGTATTTAGAATTAACAGTGAATTGTTCTTCCTAATGTGCGAGTGTCTCTGTGGGGTTTTTTAATGACACTATGCAAGCTTAATTCTGCCTACTGGGGAGAATTTCTGGTGGGTGTCTTGTTCCAAATATTTATGTGAAGATGTAGGACAAACTGTTACATATGTCTTCCTTGAAAAACAGAGTATGGGAGGAATTTTCATATTCACATTATGAATTTTCAACCACTGGTTCTCTCATTCTCTAGGAAAAAGCACAATATCTGTTATTCCCTCAATACTCCCTATTCTATTTAAAAAAAAGAACTGCTTTAGTTGATCTCAAACTTTAATACACCCAGATTATCATCCCAATAACACAGTTATTTAAAAAACATGCACATTTTTCCTGGAAGATAGACAAAATGTGGTTTTGTAGTCTGGATTCATTTTTCAAATATGTTATCTTTCAAAAAGTATAAAGGTCATAATGCAATCGGACCATCCATTAATAGGTCAGAGTTTCAAAATAAAGAAACAGGATTGGCAGCAATTAGTGACCATCGTTATTTCTATCAGTTATTTGAGAAACACGGCTGATATCTACAATTCATCTGTAGAAGGTCATGCTACGTCATAAATACTAGAAACAAGGTGAGAAGGAACAGATAAAGATCTACATCCATTGTAACTTTTACTCTACTGTAACGTCTCATATGGGTGTCATTTCTTCCTTTCAATCTCTAACAAAGTTAAAATGAATATATTTATTACTATATTGAACTACTATTTTGTAGGGCCCAGAAATCTAAGCTTTTACATAATGCAAAATGAAGTGGATTATTTTTTTTCCCCTTTTGGAGGAAGACATTTTTTTTTTTTTTTTACATTTCAGCATGCCAGGCTCTGCAGAATGTACTGAGTCTCACTTTAAAAATAAATGAAACATTTGAGACCTGAAATTCTCTATGTAACAAACTGATTTTTTCTCCTAAAGGATTAACACACACCCAAAACAATGTGCTTGTTCTTAGGTGCACATGTTTATTCAGGATCTTTGTGTTACGTTCAGTTACAAGAACTGACTACCTACTGGACTTGTCAGGTCACCAGCTGCTACTTACCATTTACCACAAGGAAGGAATATAATTTTTTTCAGGTCATTTGAGCTTCGTATACACCACACTCACTGGTTGGCTGGTGAAATCCAAATTATTTGCAATTTTTCTGCAGAAATGCACTTTATTTCCCAACCACAACCATTTTTGTGAATCTATTTAAGAAAACAACATGGTGCAGAGCCAATATAAAAAAAAAATCTATTTGGAGTACTGATAACTCAAAACAATTGCTGTTCAAGCTGTGGTAAGTTTAGACTTTATCTTTAATCTAATAATAATAATCATAATAATTTTCAAAAGTCAATCTGGAAGAAGAAATGAAGTTAATGGTTTGATCAAGTAGTTTTCCAACTTACCTAAAATTGTAATTAATATAAACACATTAATACAGAAACAGTAAGACACTGTAATAATATCTTAAGACACTATAGTGTCTCAGTAAAATTTCTTTATATACTAAATATACACCATACCACATTAAATTCACTAATCTTGTTTTACATCAGATGTTTCATAATGTCAGAGTGATATTGCAAAACAAACAACACTGAAAATGGTACAAACAGGAAAATAACCTGCTCATATGTCATTTATGGGCTAGTCCAAGGCAGCAGATGCGTCTGCTTTGCTTGGATTTTGGCATAAACAAATTATTCTCATTTTCAGTGGAACATCTCAGTGGGAGATGTGGGGGAACTAGTTTTTGAGTAGCTGTTGTTTTCCAGGCATTGGGCCAGCAAAAGAACTCTTTTTGAAAGCTAAACTCAGTTCTCATAAGACTAAGCTATGCCTCTCTTCACCAGCTGTCTGAAAAAGTATCCCTGACACTGACTGTGAAGCCAGATAGTGTAGCAGTTTCTTCATTCTTCATCCCAGTTAGAGTGATAAAAATGAAGGAAAGTGGGGGGCC
>NW_005842095.1:1225282-1239738 GCF_000455745.1 Alligator sinensis | reverse complement strand
AAGGGGGGCAGAGGGTGCGGCGCGGTGGGGGGAGAAACACAATATAGCACTTTTCAGGTTTGAAGTATTGTAAAACATCAACTGATCTTCACAACTCCCATGGGAGCAATGTATTCTTATCATTCCCTTAACAAGACAGAAACAAAATGTGTGACTTCCTTACTGCCACAGAGTATGTTAGAGGCAGAACCCCAATTAAAATTAGGGAGTCCTTAATTGCCAGCCTTATGTTCACTCTAGGACAGGATTCTACCTTTTAAAACTAGCAGTATGGCATCCCACAACAAAAGCCTGTAATAAGCAAGGAATATAGATATAATTACAATGCATTCATCTTTTACTCTGAAGACAAGTCACTTGAAAGTCATTTTGTGTTGGCACATAAAGTTTAATATTAAACATTGCAGGTTAGTAAGATATTTTGTACAAGCCAATTCTGCAGGGAAAATTAATTCAAACTGTAAAAGAAAAACAAACCTGCCTGCAAGAGAACTTTGATTTTAATGGTGATGCAATGGGTATTTATAAAGGATGATTTATGGATTATGTTAGTCAATATTTATTTCAAGGAGAAACACAGGCTTACAATTCATGCAAATGCCAGAAAGTTCATTCATTTTAAATATATATATAGTTCAGCATATTTTTATTTTATTGCTTACAAAATATTAAAGATGATACAGCTTTAAGAAAAATAAAGGTAAAAGGTAAAATACAACAACCTCCTGATTTAGTAAAATTACTATTAGATACCTGCATTAATTGAAATCACTGAACTATCTTTTATTTTTCAATAGTATTAGATCTAAGACATAAACATATACACAGGTATCCAAACAAAATGGATCAGGATTGAAATATATAAATTAAATAAACCAACATATGTAAGGTTATAGCAATTTCTATAATAAAATACTATAAATGTATATAATAAATACATAATAGAATAAATATTACACATCATATTTATATAATCATATTTAATCACATAAAATGTGAATACACCACGTTTACATAAATCTAAGATGAACCTGAATTTAACATGCCCCCCACCCCAATAATTAGATTATATATATGGAAAATGTATAAATATGTTATATTTTCCCAGATAACAAATCTAAATATTGGAGGTCTGTCTTGAATTTATCACTTTCCCACTTCTATAGCAGGGAAAATAGTGGTAGGGGGGCGGGGGGGTGAAGGATAAGTCAGGTGGTCCTCTTGCCCTCTGACCCCCCACTTCTTCCGCCTGCAGCCCTTTCTCCCCTTAATGTCAGACCTGGCTTCAGCTCTGTTCCCTCCCTGAACACATGGATGTGAGGAGCAAATTTGAAACACAGGGGATGAAAAAACATTGATTTGGAAATAAACATACCCATAGTAATTTGCTTATAAGTACTATGGGTACCTATAGAATTATTTAATCCAGACTTGATACATATTACCTTTCTGTAAAAAAGAAAAGAAAACAAACAACAAAAACCAAAAACTGCTGCAAGCTTTAGCACAGATATTCCCTAAACACACTTTGGAGCAACACTTTTGTACCTACTTGTACACTGTAAAAATTATGCATGATACTAGTCCAAAGCCAAAAGGCTAATGATTTATTATATAGTAGGGCTGTGCAAAGCTTTGGTAGCCGATTTGATTCAGAGGAGATTCAGCCCAATTCAGTGGCTGAATCTCCAAACCTGAATTGAATCAGGAGACCCATTAATCCCTCCGAATCAAATTGGAAGCCTCCAAATTGATTCAGAGAGATTTGGAGAAATACAGACATAGAGTGTATAGGCAGGCACTGGGCAGTGCTGGCAGAAGCAGCTGGGGAAACAGCTTGAGCCAGCAGCCCCAGGAGAAGCCGGGGCTCGTCCAGCTACTCCCCCAGCTGCCCCCAGCTGGGACAAGGCAGGCAGTGCTGGCAGCCCTGGGAGAAACTGCGGAGTCTGGGGAAAATGTTTGGGAGCTGGGGGGAATGAACAGGGGCTTCTCCCCAGCTCCCAGTTCAATTACCCAGTTGCCCCCCACCTGGCACTCACATGCCAGCTACCTCATGCTTCAGGTGCAGCATGGCTTGGCAGGGTGCTGCACACTGTTTGGGAGTTGGGACAGCTCCACCCGTCAGCTGGAGCCCAGCATTGCTCAGCCTGTGGTCCCAGCTCCCAGACAATGTACATGGGTAGCTGCTGCATGGGTGCCAAGCCTCCCACTGCACAGGGGGGGCTCTGCCACGAGTGTCCAGAGGCTCCAATCACTGCTGCTGCACTGGTAAGTGCAGGGCTTTATTTTATTTTTTTATTTTTTAAGTGCTAGGACTAGATGGGTGGGGGATAGGGTTGGGCAAGGCAGCCATGAGGGCTTCTCCCACTGCTCCCCAAGCTGTGCTTAGCAGACTCAAGGCACAGCCGGAGTAACAACCCAGCTGTGCCTGCCTCTCCGCAGCTGATCTGAATCACCAAATCTCTGCAAATCAGTGCTGAATCTTCCAAAGCTGATTCGGCCAAATTGATTCAGGACAGTGATCCGAATCTCCAAATCGAATCACTATCCTCCAAATCAGCTGAATCTAAATCCAAATTGAACACTTCCCTATTTGCACAGGCCTACCAGATACCTCTCATAAAGGATCCATGTACTAATTAGCCCCCCACTCACAACTGGAACCAAATGTTCTTGTCATGAGCCCTGGGATCCTCCAAAAATGTATATGTAAATGAGGTGCAGGGCTAACTGGTCCAGCTCCACCTAACAGAGGGTGGAGCCACACCAATTACATGTGATGGGCTGAGAGAGGGGGTGACAGAGCCTCTCATTTAAATAGGCATGTTGGTGATGTTTGCAAGATACTTAAGGCTGGTGAAGAAACAGGAATCATTGCAAACGGGGAAAGAAAGGCTCACCTCAGCTGTGGAAGTGAACAGGAAGTCAAAATGTAGCAATATAGTAACTTACCATGACTAGAAAAAGAGTCAATGCTGAAAGGGACTGAGCACAATGGGCACTATATCTTATTCAGATGGGCTGTAGTAACCTATTTTTGTGGTAGGTTCTCATCAGCATTGAAAGCCTAATTTATGCCTTTGAGACAGAAAGGGATTAACAAAGCATTTGGATGTAAGGAATGGAGGATGGAGACCCAAAGCTCAAAACCATGGTAGTGGTGAAAAGTAAGCATGTGATGGAAGAAGAGTTGAAGAGCAGAAATGAAGATCTGGAGACAAAGGTGGAGGAGAAAGGAAGAGCGAAGGTGACAGTAGGAGCAATGGCAAAGGGCAGCAATGATGAGAGTGATGACACTACAAGGAAGATGGGAACAAAGGAGAGCAGGAGACAGAGCAGGAGTAGCAGGAGAAGGTACATGTGCTGAGAAGAGGATGGTGGGAGCATGATGGTAGGCTGGCCTACTGAGAGTGGGATGGCAGGAAAACATGGAAGAAGCACCAAGAGAAGCTAGAGTGGAGTGGAGGCTGTGGATAAAGGCAACTTTAATTGTTGATGAGAGGCAGACAGGATCAAAGATGAAAAGATATAATTTCCTGGAAAAGGTACTGTTTGAGATTTTGGAGGTTCAGGTGGAGCATCTCAACAGCCTGATGGCTTTCTTGAACCAAAACACTTTGTAATTGACCTACTGGGATGGACAAGGGTACAAGAACTTTTGGAATAAATATGCAGAGAAAGGTGGGAGGCAAAAATTAAGAGGGATAAAGTTTATAGCAGGGGGGGAAAAAAACAAGAGAAAAAGTAATTATAATTGAATGTACATGGATTTACTAGAGGCAGAAGATGAAGAAAGATGCATGGAAAAATGTCCAAAGGCTAATGTTGTTAGAGAAAGTAAGGAACAAATATGGTATGTGGATGGGGTCTTGAAGGCTAAGATTAGTGCTATAAGCAGATGAGTGGAGCCCAGGTGGGATGCTGCCATAGGTGAGTGGTAGGGGCAGTATAGGGGGGCACATGCTCCCCCCCCCCCCCACACAGGGCCATCCCTGCCACTGACAGCATTTGGGGTGCTCGCCAGCTCCATTCCACCACCAATGCTGCCAGCAGCATCTGCAGGTGCTTGCCAGCTCCATCCCCACTGCCAACTTCTGCAGGTGCCCCCCAGACTCAGGAGGCACCAGTCGCCAAAGGGTGGCGCACCTCTCATCAGTGATCCAGATCAGGACACAGATGGTTTTTATACTGTACCATGGGCAACCAAAACAGTGCAACAAATGCAGAAAGGTAGAACAGCTGTCTGCACACTATCCTCTCACAGTGTGCTACAGATGTGAAGAGATGGGATATAGAGCAGCAGAGTGCTAGGAGCACCCTAACATGCTCTATTTGTAAAAGACGGACACTTGTATCATAGGTGCCCCAAAGCCTTTGCATCATAGGGTTTTGCTGTTCCCAACACCTGGTATTGTAGGTGCCCCAAACCCAGAGGTTTCTTACCTTTCAAAACTTAGTTTTAACACATGCTAATAAAGGATTCTTACTTGCATCCTGAGAAACAGCAAAACCCAGAAGAGGAGAGAAGGAGAAATGGTGGAAGAAAACCCACAGGAGGGTGGATCAGAGAAGGAGGGGGGCAACATTTCTGTGACTGAGGTAGCACAGGAGGAGATAAATGATATATTTGATGGGAAGGTGGAAGCAGCAAACAGCTCAGACATGGAGGTGGGGAAGAAAGAAGATACGATACAGGGAACAGTAGTAGAGATGGAGCAAGAGAAAAAAACAGAGACATAGGCCAAGAAAGAAAATGCAGGGGCTGAAGTCCAGGAAGAAGAAATCTGATAACAAGGGAGGTGAGTTGGAAGAAGAGCTGGAGAGCAGTTTCCTGCTGCTAGCATCTCTGGCCTCCAGCCCAGAGTGGAGACCAGAAGGTGGGAACCAGTGAAGAGGAGGGAATATGCAAACCTTCCTAAATGCAAAACTGACTGGCAGCTTGCAAAGGCCACAGGAATGCAAGCAAGGAAGGGGGAGGATTTGACCACCCTGAGCAGTAGCACAGACAAACTTTAAAGGGACAGGTGCCCTCAGCAAGCAGGGACAAATCTTAAATGGACCGAAACTCTTTTAAAAACACGCATAAATGTCATTGACAATAGTTTTGCTTAACATCAGGAGTATCTTAGCAAAGAAAAGATTGGAACATTGAACTAGTATTGAACCAAGTAAGGACAGACATGATCTGCCTACAAGAATGTGGTATACCAGGAGAGAGGGATTATAAATACTTTGAGAAAAGGTGGAGACAGGGAACATCTTGGTGGACAAATGAGAACAAAGTGGCAGGGGTAGCGATATTATTCAGAAACCCAGACCTGAGAGCAAAGCAGGTAGAAGAAGTCATCAGTGGCAGATTGCAATGATTTATACTATCAATCACGGAAACAGAATTAGAAATTGTCAATGCATATGTACAACCAGTGAAGGAAGAAATGCACTGCTTAGAAAGATAGTGGTTTATGTGGTAAGAGGGAGGCCATGCATAATAGTGGGAGATTTCAACTGTATAATCAGAGTGGGTTACAGAACAGGGGAAGAAGGAAAAAGAGCTTTAGACAGCTCATCCAGACTGTTAATAAATATAATAAAAGAAGAGTCACTAAGAGATGTGTGGGCAGGGGAGAAAGTTTTCATTACAACTGCCCCCAGGGGAAAGAAACAATCAAGAGCTGACTGTGTGTTTGTATCAAAAGAAAGAGAGATAAAGAAGAAAGAAAACATAATTATGGCGTTTAGTGCCCAGCAGATGTTGAAGGCAGAACTGAGTCTTGGTAAGAGCCCTGTAAGAGGAAGGGGAGTGTGGAAGTTAAATATGTGACTGCTACAAGCTGAGGAGATGTGTCAAGCATACATGAGACAGTATAAGGGATGGAGAACTCTGAATAAATAATTTAAGTGTATTAGCATATGATGAATGATGGTGAAAAGGAGGATGGCACAATTCTCCAGGAAGCAAGACTGAAGATGCATGGGGAAAAGAATGAAAGAGGTAAGAGACTAGCAAAGAAAGATGCAGAAGCTGCTAAACCAAGTTGCAGGAGGAAGACAGGTAAGAGAAGAGCTAGAAAAAACAAGCAAGAGTTAGAAACCTAGAGAAAACATACTTAGCCTAAGAACCCTGGGTGGGAGAAAATAGAGTAGTTATGATATTTTTCAGTTAGAATGAAGATTGCAAAAGGCAAACTAAAAGCAGTGTGAGAAGGTGGTGGTGCCCAGGTGGAAAAGCAGGAGGGGGTGCTGGAAGTGATGAAAAGTCTTTACAAAGAGCTATACCTGAAGAAGGAAACAGACAAGAAGATGAAGGATTTCTTGGAAGAGACTCAAGAGACTTTTAACTACTTTATTTCAGGGAAGGTCAGGTACAGAAAGCAAAAAAACCATCAAACCACACCAAAGAGAAACCAGTCCAGCACATTCAGAACATCACACCGTGACAAACACCTTTGCAGTAGTACACGTCGTGCCTAGCATGCCATTATAGCCCTCAAGAAATGAACAGTTCCAACATTCCCTGTCCCATAGTACACATGCAAAAACCTTCAGCATCTCACCCCGAGAAAAACAAAGAGCAGCCTGGTGAGGGCCCAGGGCACGGCACAAGCTGGAAGCCACAGTCCACCACCACGCCCGCCCGGTCACCCAGACTGGTCAAGACATCAGAGTGCGTATTTGAGACGGCCGTCCTCCATGGCACAGCGCTCCCTCAAGGGCCCAGAGTGCCTCAAAGGCGGGCACCCCCCGCCGGAGCATAGCGTGCTCAAACTCCAGCGAGAGGTACGCCCGCACTAGAGACTCAAGAGAAAGTAGAGACAGAGGAATCAAAGAAGATAGAAGAAGAGATAAGCTAAAGGGGAGTGGAGGAAAGTTTAAAAGCTTTTAAGAGAGAGAAAAATCACCATAAGTAGATGGGCTGCCTATGAGATTTTATGAGAAATTTTGGGCATGGGAAGGGAGGGATATAATGAAAATGTTCGAAGCAGAAACAGAAGAGGCAGGGAAAGATTTTACAAGAAGCATTGGCTAAGAACAGTCATTCAAAAAGCCTGAGCCTGAATTGATTTAATCTTTGCAGGTTAGTCTTACCTGACTAGGCTAAATCAGTTTTGTAACCGGACAGACATCCCAGAAATGCAGGCACATGCCTGCAGTGGCTTATGCCAGAAGCCGGGGAGTGCTAGAGCAGCCCTCCCTCCCTTCCACAGCAGGGAGCAGAGGGGAGTGTGGACAGGCTCTGCTTAGTCCAGCAGGGAATTGATAAGTGTTTATCACCCCATTAAGAAAACAACAGAGGGGCATTACCAGGTACTTGTTGATTCTGCCTGCTGGTTCTACCTGTTGATTCAGCATGAACCGGAGCCAGCATGTGGTCTGCTAGCTAATACACAGACACCTCTCCACAAGGCAGAGGGGAGGGGGGAATTCCCACTTAGCAGGGACTGGGGAGGAGGAGCAGCCCACAGTATCTGGAGCTCTAGCCAGGGAGCAGATGGGACGGGCCAGTCCTGCTGTGGAGCAGAGAGCCCCGCTCAGCCTGAGAGCATGCCAGGATGCTGGAGGTGTCTGGTTTATCTTAAACCAGCAAGGGGTCTGGGACAGACATTGCATAAACTGGTTTGAACCAAATCAGTTAAGTCTGATACTAGATTCAACCAGGTTTATCTCAAAGCGGTTTCAGCCATTCTCAAGCTGGTTTATATGCACTGAACATCTGTTCTGTTACAGGTTTAAACCAGTTTATGTCCCTAGCGCTTGTGATCTTACTTTTAAAGAAAGGGTAGAAGGAACTCCTTAATATGGACTATAAGCTAATGGCCAAGACTCTGGCTTTGAATACGTGGGAAAACCTTCAGAAGATAATACACGAAGACCAAGTATGAGCAGTGCCAGACAGACGGATCTCCAAAGCAGTCAGAGTGATCAGAGAAGTATTGTCCCATATCCAAGTGAGGAAAACAAATACAGTTATAGTACATCTAGATTTAGAAAAGGCAAATGACAGAGTACATGACTACATATTCAAAGTGCTATGAAAAATTTGGTTTCTTATTCCCAATAAGGTTATTGTACAGAGAAGCAGAGAGTCAAATCTAAATTAATGTGCATCTAAGCTAGGCATTTAAAATTCATACAGGGGTGAGATAAGGGTGCCCCCTGTCATCACTACTATTTGTGTGCATCAAGGAAGTGTTACCACAAAGGATAAGAAAAAATAAGGTCATAAGTGGAGTAAAGATACCAGGAGGGGGAAGAGGTAAAATGTGTATTATACATGAATGATATAAATGTAGTAGTTAGAGATAGACTTTCAATGAAAAGGGTACTAAAATACACATCAAAGTTGGAGAAGTGAGGGGGCTAAACTAAATAAATAAAAAAGCAACATAATGGGAGCGGGAAACTGGAGAGACTTGCAGAAGCTTGGCCTTCAAATATGAGAGACAAATCAGAGTGCTAGGGAACTTGATGGATGCCGAGGGGAAAGGTAATGTAGCACAGGAAAAAGTGATGGCAAGGCTATAGCAAATACTTTGGTTATTGCTACTACCAATTATACAATATACAGAAGTTGTATTCCCATCAACATGGCAGCAGATAGCAAAAGTACAGAAGGAAATGTGTATTCTTCTGGAATGCCAAAAGAGAAAGTTTGGGTAGATCTGACATGTACATAGAAAGAGACTTGCCGGACTTGGGATTGTTCATCCATGCAAAATATGTAAGTGCAGTATGCAAGGTAGTAATGGAGGGAGAGGGGAAAGCAGTCATCCAATTTCACACAGCTTCAGTTTTGAGGACATGGGGAGTACTTCAGACCTCTTTAAGGAGTCCATGGGCATAGCAACTGCCAATTAATTTAATCAGGAAGGTGTGGGAAGCAATGGTGGGTAAACAGCTAGAAGGGGAATGTGCTGACTTAGTGTGGCTGGTTGTAAGAAATATCTTGCCAGTACCCAAAAGAGAGGTGCAGGGAAGAAAAAAATGTGGGATGTGTTTTGGGAGTGTACATATGCAAAGGCATGTGGAAAAGGGTCCACTGCTTTCTGAGTGTCACCAAATTAAACCTGTTGCTAATAAGGAAGATGGTACTATATGGACTCATACCAAAGGGACTTGAGGAAATGTTACTAAGGACTTAGCATGTGTTAAAACTCATTTTTGAAAAGTAAGAAACCTCTGGGTTTGGGGCAACTACAATACAAGGCTTTGGCAAAACCCTATGATGGAAAGACTTTGGGACATCCAAGATAAAAGTGTTCTTCTCTCTTACAAATATCTTTATATTGTACCACTAGTTTATGAGAAGTATGAACTCTGGGAGTTTAAGGGGTTGGCTTTTACTGAAAAAGTGCCTGAAGCTGGGGCTGGAACTGAAATACTGCATTGATTGGGAAAAGGATGAGATCAGAGAAGTAGTGGAGAAGAAGCAGAGGAAAAAGGAGCAGACATGCTTGTTTCACTGAAACAGAGAGGACTGATGGGAGAGGCAGAGAGTTTCAGAGGTGCTACTGAGGTAACAGTTTTTCATGGGGTTCTGTAGGGGAAAAGAGTTCTGGAAAGGTTTTTTTGTGGAAAATTGATGGATGTTGTTTGAGGGTTTAATATATACAGTTGTATATTTTTGCATATGTAGATGTTTTTGCAATATGAAGTTTTGGTAAAACAAGGAAGTTCAATATGTGAAGCTTTGTAAGGCTAGAGTGATGTCCATTTTTGATAAAATTTGTAACTAAAAAAAAAAGTACCTATCTGTATGTTTCCCAACAAGGGCTAGGTATTTTATAGCCATACCCAGCATGGGCTGCATTCAATCAGCTTGGTAGCTCGTTTCCATTATTGAGCACATGTTGCTTCTGGCAACAGTTTAACAATAGACAGTTTACTTAATATAAAACAATAATAGCTGCAAACATAAGACAAGGGGCTTCCCCCCCCCCCCCGCCCCACACACACACACATACACCCCTGCCCCCGCCATAATGATGATTGGCAGGGGGGAACCTCATCTTTTATCTGAGTAAATAGAGTAAACTTCCATCAGCTCATAGCTAATAAAGACCACGCAGTTTAAGTGATAGTCAATTTTTCATTTAGTCATCATTCTATAATTGTACTTGGTACAATCAGTCAACCTTCCCAAAAAAGGTGACTAAACATGTTCCAAAAACAATCCAATATATTTACAAATTCTGAATGTTCTGGTCCAGCAATCCATGATCTTTGAATGTTGTGAATTAAATTACCCGGCTTAGGTCAGAAGTGGACAAGCAGGTGCTAATACCATTTCTCTCCATGGTGGCACAGGAAAACACGCTGCTGCTGAAGCCCCACATCTGGGGCAAATTCAAAGGCTTCGTGAACTGTATTCAGCCTACGGGTCATACATTACTGATCCCTATTCTGGATCCCTTATGAAGTTTTATATCCAAGTTAAAAAATGCTTACTGACACTAGTTGCAAGTAACATTTATAAATAATATCCACACAGGCAGTTCCCAATTTTATATCATTCATAAGCATTTATGTTTCATATGAATGAGGAGAGATTAAAATACAGGAAAGGCATAAGCTTAGAGCCCCACCTCCTGGAGGTAAATGATGATATCAGTTTCATCTTTTTAATCTCTTTCCAGCCCTCTTGGTTATAGAGAATACATTGACTAAATGTAATAAGTGATTCCATCTCTTTACACAACATCTATTGCTATTTTTTTTAAGACTCTCTCTATTGTGTGTGTCCCAACTCATCCTTTTCTTGGGAAAAACCTGAAGGAGGGCCATCTTAGACTACAGAATGCCTGTAAAGTAGGGGCTGGCAACCTAAAATCTGGGGGTTAGATATGGCCCACTAAAGGATTGGATCCAGCCCATAAAGGTCTCATGCAGTCCACATTTTACTAAAGGCATGTCAATTCCCAGGTGTTTGATCTGGTCCACATTTTGCTTATGGCACATGGATCACCTCCAGCCAATTGTTCCAGCTTGGGTAGAAGGCTGCTCTTCCTCACTGCAGCTTCTGTTCATTGTAGCTGGAGTGGCACAGGCTGAATTTCAAACTGTGGCCTATGGAAGTAAAAAGTTGCCCAACCCCTGCTGGAAAACCTTATAAAAAAGGGTGATTAATTCTCAAATGCATTGGTCAATGAGTTCCTCTGACATTACTCTAGAGACTGCTTAACCGGAGGAAATGGTTCTTTGTAACCCCCACACCCCCATAGGTGAGTTGCCTCTTCAGGAGTCCACTGATCTAATGCTCTTCTAGGACACAATGAAACCCTTCTGAAGAAAGAAAAAAAGGAAGCAATGTTCCAAAGAGAGGATGTGGACAGCATCGAAAGGGTCCAGAAGAGGGACACTCACATGATTAGGGGGCAGCAAGGTAGGCCCTATGAGTGGAGGCTACAGGACCCGAACCTGTTCAGCCTCCACAAGAGAAGGATGAGAGGGGATCTGGTGGCCATCTACAAACTGGCCAAGGGGGACCAGCAGGCTATGGGAGAGTCCCTGTTCCCCTGAGAACTACTGGGAGTATCAAGGAATAACGGCCATAAGTTGACTGAGAGTAGATTCAGGCTAGATATCAGAAGGTGCTACTTCACAGTCAGGGCAGCTAGAATCTGGAACCAACTTCCAAGGGAAGTGGTGCTCACTCCTACCCTGGAGGTCTTCAGAAAGAGGCTAGATATCACCTAGCCGGGGTTGTTTGACCCCAGCATTCTTTCCTGCACATAGCTGGGGGTTGGACTTGATGATCTGTTTAGGGTCCCTTCCAACCCCACCAACTATAAAACCAACTATGAAACTATGAGAGGGGGTGGCTTAACCTACTCTAAAAAAAGTAGCAATTCAGTGTGTTGTTTCAGCTATGATAGTCCAGAAAACACGCAAGAAACAAAAGGTTTAGGTGATATCTTTTGCTGGAACAACTGGATAGTTGGAAGAGATGTTAGAGCCTAACATTTTATTTAACATCTCTCCCAACTGAAAGGAATAAATACATTAGTACCTACTAATACACTGTAATCAAATTACTATTATATTTTCTTTTCAATAAGCTAAAACTTAAGTCTCTCACAAGCATAGCATTTTTAAGTAGCCCTCTAATAGTTGTTGTGACTCTTTTGCACCCATTTTGACATTTTTTTTTTTAATTGAAGATATCAAAAGGAGCCAAAATATTCTACTGCTTGTATCCCTGATGCCATCTACAAAGGCAAAATCACCTTCTTACAGCATTAAGAACTCCACTTCCAGCAGAAAATGGTTGAGCTGGAAGCCTGTAGTAAATCAGATGAGAATTGGCTGATTGTAAACAGCTTGGGGAAGTACAGAGTCAATTAAAAATATTTGATTTTTTTAAATGCAAATATTGCAATATCATTAAGGAATTTAAAACAAATTATTATGTTGATATACTAGCATGAACCCAGCTTCCTGTTGCACCGCTGTTCTCTATCATATTTTCCAGAAGCCACATTTAGTTCCGAAGTCAAAACTCTTATTGTTTGGAATGAGAGGAGTTAGGAGCACTGCAGAAACAGTAAGCTTAGCCCCTGCTGGGAGGGGAGCAATGACTTTCAGTTAATAGTAACCTGTCTGATGGAGAATGGTACAATAGCTACGTACTCTTAAAAGAGACCTGTCTAGGCAATCGTTTTTAGATAGAAGGATGATGGCTAATGCCGCAGCACTTTCAGCAAAACAGTGAAGGGTTTAAAGCTATGGCAAGGTTCTGTCACAGATTCAAAACACTCACATGGAATAAAACCATCAAATGGATAAATGTTTAGCTTGGGGAGGTTTTGTACCAAGATTACTGCTGTTGTGCAAAAATCTGCTTGTCCTTTTTTTCTTTTGAAGAAAGTATTTAAAGGAGTATAACAAGGGAGGGAAGGATCCCTTGAATGCACATTCTTTTTAACTATATATTTTTCTTGGAAAATAATGTTCTTATGCAGTCCTCCCTCTCCTTCTTGTTAACCCCTCAGAGTTACAGAAATTTCCAAACATTATAGTTTCATAGTTGTTAGGGGCTGGAAGGGACCTTACAGATCATCAGGTCCAGTTCCCCAGCACTTGGGCAGGAAAGACTGTTGGGATCAGATGACCCCAGCAAGATGGGCGTCAAGACATTTTTTGAAGATTTCCAGGGTGGATGACTGTACCACCTCTGGGGGGAACCTGTTCCAAACCCTCAGAACTCAACATTAAAGCCTTTCTCACAAGGAACCAAGAGACATGAAATCCATGTGAAAGCATGCGGTTTCCCCAAGTAATTTGTTTCTATAAACAGTTTTAGACTGAAGAATTAGTAGAAATTGTGAAGGGAACTTTATCAAGTTTTTGCCCCCTTTCCACCAGAAATTCCAGGTCATATGGTTAATTGGTTAATTCAGTTACTGTGACCAACAATATTTCTCCGAGGGGTGTATGAGGAAGTAGCCCCTTTGACTGTAAACGTGGAGAAACCAAAATACTCCATTAACCACAAAGTCAATAATGAAGCATGTGACTTCAGGTCAGCACCTTGTATGACCAAAGAACACAAACTAAGATAAACTGAACTAAACAGGAAAATATTGCCAAAAATCTGAAGAACTGATCAGCGACTTTCTTACAATTATTATTTTAACAACAATGGCTGGTGTGACTGCCACTAGACTAAGAAACTGCATTAACAGCTAACAGTTAATCGATAGTTAAAACTGACATCCAAATCTTAGACTGCAGAAGTTAGAGAACTGTAATATTAATAGTCCATTAATAGAAGGTGTAATGAAGATGAGTCACACATACTAGAATTCTGGTAAGAAAATGTTTAATTTCCTGAATATCATGTGATATAGATATGGGTTCCATCAGATTTTGTTTATATTCTTTTCTATCTATCTGAAAGTGATTTGAGAAAGCTCACTTTACCTAGTCCCAGATTAGGCCAGCTTTTCACCTTGAGTGAATCAATAGCATTCCAATGAGCTCAATAATACTTTGTGGTTTCATACCCCCTGGGGAATATTGCTCATTGTTACCTTGGAGTCCTGTCCTAGCAACTGATACTCCTAGGTCCATGGTGACAATAATCCAACATTACTTCCATTTCCTATAACATTTACTGATTACACTTTTCATCAAAGGACCAAATTAATCTCTAGTACCACTTCACTGACTCAAAAGAAATAGACTGATTAAGATATAACAATACAGTCGGATGAATCTGAACCCTACTAACATAGATCAATACTGTTCAACCTTTTGGTCCTGCAGGCCAGATGAATGGCACGGGGCCAGTCTGCAGGCTGGATCTGGCCCAGGGGCATGGAACTGCCCCCTCCCTACCCCGCATGCGAGGATTGGGTCCCAGAGGCCTGGCACCACCTCTTCTCACACACTAGGATTGGCTGCCCCATTCAGTGCCCAGGTCCTGGGGCTCCCCATGGGTCTGGAAATTTGGCAGC
>NW_005842095.1:1213516-1224932 GCF_000455745.1 Alligator sinensis | reverse complement strand
AGGAATGGTGTCATATGTGGAGCTCCAGAGGCAAGATGACCTAGTGCCATGGGCTGAATCTGGCCTGCAGGCCAAGGGTTGAGCACCCCCTGCCATAGGTTATTTGACTAATGTTAGGGAGATAGATTATTTAACGTTATTTCTCTTAAATAAAATATACTTGAAATAACAAACAAACTTTTTTTTGCTCTCATGGTTACTCAAATTCTACCTATTCAAAATATTATATTTACTGATTTATAATGGATTATTCACTCTTCTGTTTATTTGCACAGAGTGTGGAACAATGAAATTCCACTTATGATTAGGCTCTTAGGTACTGTGATGATTCAGTTAGGACTGTATATTAAATAAATATTGCATGTCTTTTGTTTGTCTGTCTTGGCACCTAGCACAAATCTGGAGTACTTAACCAATAATCAAACTTCATTTCTCATGGACAATTTAATTGATATTACAACATCTGTGCAATTAAAACCACACATCATTATATAGACAGAGCTCAGAACTATTATGTAGTGACTGCAGTCTTAAGCTACTTAGTTCCAAAACTGCTAACCATAGCACTCAGCTAAGTGCAGACTAACTAATGGCCCAAGTATTTACTCAGTGTCTCAAATTGGTTTTGCAACCCAGACTGAATTCTGTTCTATTTCACCTGCATTGACAACAGTACCAGGGACAACTGATTTAATGCTAGCTTGGGGATGATTAAATAAGTCATCAAAAAACAAGTCCAACATCACCATTAGAGCCCAAAAAGATTGAGTTATGCTTAGCTCACTTCCATGTATTCTCCTTTGGAATAAAATTAGTTGGGTTGTAGAAACTGTCTCCAAAAAGCAACACTGGGAAGGAATAATTGCCTGCACTAATAAAAAATGTGCACAAGAAAATAACTTCTACAATTGGATGCCTTAAGCAAAGAATTACCTTATAGATTCTCCATAGGTAATGCAAATTACTACAGTTGCTAGAGGCTAATGTAATTACCCGATTCATGAACAGCTACAAAGTATTTATTAGGAATCAGGGGATTTTATAACTGATCAAAAATTGATATGATATTCAAAATTGCAATGCAAATCTGAAGTAGTACAGGTTTTTTTGTTTGTTTTTTAATGTTATAACCATACAGACATGCAATTCAAACAAATACTTAACCTAATGTCATGACTACTTTCTTCCAAGTATTACCTTACTGTGGACATCTTGCACATATTCCAGGAAATTTTAACCTATTTATTATCATATTTTGTATCTTCCATTATTTAAAAAGTTTATGTAACCTAGATGTAAATGCAAACAAATACAATTAGTTCATTACTTGTTGTTCACATAAGACAGCTTATCGTATATCCAATTGCTTTAATAATAAGAATGCAACATTTGCCATCACATTTTAGTCATTTCCAGCTAAACTTCAGCACGTGAATGTAAATTACTGTAGCTTGCATATTTGAAGACATTGCAGTCTCTCTACTTGAAATGTCTGTCAGATCTGGCACTACAACAAATTTAATGGCCATGTTTTCAAACATTCATGGTCTATTTATGTTCTTTAAAAATAGCAAGAAATGAATGACAAGTGTAAAAGCAAATATATAATCTGCCTGATCAGAACCTCAATATTTTACATTGGAAGCTGGATAACAGACTGCAGCATTTGGTGCCAGTAGGCTATACACTACTGAAACAAGTATGGTAATACAAGTAATAAAAATGGCTTCAGAAAATGATGGACTAAAACTGCATTAATTCCTACATGAAATATTTGACTAAAATAGCTAAAATAGTAAGTTATTAGTTAAGTTAAGCTTCAAGATTATTGCTTTTAATTAAATTTCTAGGAATAGTTACTACCCTGTTATACAAACACGGCCCATACAATTTATAAAGGCATAACATTAACAATATATTTTCTCCCCCAAGGATTTGGTTTAGGTGGATGAAGTAGTGGTGTGGAAGGGAAAACAAAACACCACAACAAACAGACCAGCCCCAAATTCCCCTCTACACCAAATAATTATGACAACAGTGCTCCTCCACATGACTGGACTAGCCCCTAAAAGGTATTTCCAGTAAACATATATTCAAGCAGAGAAATTACACATTTCTTTAGGACACTTATTTTAGGGTGTTCCATGGACATAATGCTAGGCTCTTGGGATTCCTTTAACTACAAAAAATACCAAAATGAAAAACCTCCCTCCCTATCTTCTACAACAAAAGTATCAATCTCTTTCCAAAAGTTGTCTTAAGAAGAAAGAACATGATGTGTTATTCCTGTGCTTTATTATATAAATATACTAATAAAAAAGTAAGTTATACACCAGAAGGTACTATTATCAGTTAATAAGCTTCTAAATTAATGTTTGGTGGGAAATAAGCCATTTTAAACCAAGGTAATTCTTTTCAGTGCAAGCCTGAAGCAATAAAAAATTAGATTACTTACTGAGTATTAGCACTGATCGTTATGGGTCCAATGTTGCAAGATGCTAAATGGCTTCAAGTCCCAGAGAATCAGCTTGAGTTGATATTACTCAGCGCCTTTCAAGCTCATGCACTAGGTACTAATATTAAACAAGCATGCAATAGGGTTTTCTTTCTAGTGTTTAACACCAGCAGGCACATTGAATGTTACCAAAATATAACTGACAACACCTTTTAAAAGTATTATTTTACTTTGTTCCCCCCTCAACATATTTTGTTGGCTGATATGGAGAATGAAGCAGCCAGATGCCAGGAAAACATTACATATGCACAGATTATAGGTGGATGAAGTCAGATATACTGCACAGGAGAAGACACATGACTTAAGAGCAGATACAAGAAATAATATCCACATGCATATTTCAACTGGTAACCCAGCATAAGTTTTCCAGTATTTAATGTGATAGTAACAAAACAAGCAGATTTTTAGGCTGACATAATACATTTCCATTTTAACATTGATGATTTGTTGATTTATTGGCACAAAAAGTTTTCTGAGGAACTGAAATATGCGGGGGGGGGTGTTTGTTTTTTAAAGAAGCTAGTTTATAAGGCAACTAACTTCAGAATTTGTATTAAATTTGCAATCAAAAAAGGAGACAAAACATGTGAACTAAGAAGCCCAAAGGCATAACACATATCTGTGAAACTCTGACTTAAACAGAAAAACCAACATCAGTGGGCTTAATGGTTACTTATATTTCCCTATGTTTACCATAGGAATACTTAGAATATCTTGCAGGAGACCCCTTTAAAGTCAACAAGGTTTCATGGTATATCTGGATATACTTCCTGAAATCCATTGCATGCAAAAGGAGGAAAAGGTGTGCCAGAGCTGTTATTTAGACAGTACTTCTTGGCATAACTCCCCCCCACCCCCCACATACTTTTATTGTGTGGGGAAAATGTCTGGAGTACAAAAATGCCACATCATTGGATGCCATTTCTTTTTCCATTGCTTTCTGGAAGAAAGCAGCCAGACAGTTCCAGAACCTTGCAATTGATAGACTAATCTCTGTGCACAGAAGAGCTAATTTTCCCTACCATTCCACCTAATGAAGGGTGGAAGCATTTTGGTTGATTGCAGCTGGCTGGCAAGCAGCTGCTACTGCCAGTTCTTTTGCTCCTAACATGCCTCAGAGTCCTTAGCACAAATCTAGGATAATCTGTTGATTTTTTTCAGAGCTGCTACCAACCCAACACTTATAAATCCAGGATACAGGACCCTCCTTGGCCTGCCCCGCTCTGAGGCTGAGGACACATGTTGAAAGTAAAAATTAAAACCAAACTGGGGAACATGTTTCTCACATAAATTTGGACTGCAGGGTGAAAAGGTTTTTGATGTATTATTTTTTATTCATTTAGGCCAATATATAATAAACTGTTTTCCCACTTGCTAACATCCTCAGCTGGCAAATATAAAAGTCCTGATCCTGCATAGCATAACACTTTATTTATAGTATGTGAGAAGCCTAATTGAATTAATCATGAAACATGTTACCACAGGAGATTAGCAAGCTATTAAGGATGGCTACTGCAATGCAGGGGGGGGGGGGGGCAGGGTGTTACTTTACAGTGATAACCCCCTTTCTTCCTAAACAGAAAGCTTTGTTAATCAAGGGCCAAGGCTGAAAAAAAAATGACTAATGCTTTTGTGAAATTTCAACCTTCTTTGCAAAATCTACACTGGGAGAGGGTAGGGAACTAAAGCCTAGAAATAAACTACTGATGGCAGCACGGAGTTGGCTCTCACACCACAGAGCCAACTGCACCAATACAAATGCACACACCACAAAGCCAGCTGCAGCAATACATGTGACAATGAGGTGTTTTAATTAAAGCGGCTCTCCAGCAACCGCTCTAATTAAAGCACCCACCTCTGAGCATAGACGTGCTCAGGGGTGCAGGAGCGGGCACTTAAATTAGGTTGCTGGAGAGCCACGAATTAAAACACCTTGCTGTCATTAAAACACCATGCCCCACATATCAAAATGGCCATGGGGGCACTTTAACTAAAACTTGTTGAATGAGCTTTAGTTAAAGTGCCCCCATGGCCATTTTTAAATGTGGGGTGTTTAAAACATGATTAATTGAACTGGAATTAGAATACATTGGAGCACATCTATAGGCACCCTGAAAGATTCATTTTCACCTTTCAATTGCTCTATAATTAATATTTGTAGTGTTTAATGAATGTACAGCATTTTTCTTCAGACTACATTAATGTCAGGGTACATGAAGTGCTGTAGTTATATCAGTTCTCATACCACAATCATATGGATCAAATACAATTTTTATACATAATCCTGGAATGGCGGGTCTGAATTCTGTTCTGTATTTGGTATTTATAGGGTTATGTACTCATGTGTAGAACATGTAAATGTTTACTTAGCATTCAATGCTATTCAACTAATAGCATTTATGTAGTCAATAAAATGGTAATAAATGTCATGTCTGCAGGATATTTGGAACTAGCCCACTTAAAGAAAATGAAGCTTTTACAATTTCTTTGTTATGTTATTTCCCCTCTCACACACACGTTAATAATTTTAAAGGGTTATTCTTAACATATCGTCATACTAACCAATCTCAAATTTGATAGAATCTTAGTGGTTCAGAAGAAATGACCAGCTTTTCCATCTACCAGGTCTCATTACTGTCTAGGAAAATATCCTCTTCAGGGTGCATAGGCAATAAGCTACTCTCAGTGGCTATGCCTGTCATGATATGTGATGATATGACAGCCACAACAAGGGATGCTCGCTCACTCAGTCATATTTATGAATCCATTCAATCGGTATTCACTCAGCACATTCCTTCACCCATCATGCGGTAATGCATACTTTAAAATAGCTGCCTCTATAGTAATAGTAAATGAAAAGAGTGCAAGGAGATGCCACTTGTTTTAAGAATTTCTGGGGTGAAGTTTTTGTTAAACACAAATGAATTTAGACTAAATTTAACAGCGACAGTGGAGTGGGTATGTGGTAGATTATTAGACTAATTAGCATGCATGCCTAAAAAAAGTGAAGACAATCTTAAATCCCTTGTATTTCTGTAATATTTAACACACCATACTTTTCCTGTTCTTTTTTTAATTCACCAAAGTAAAATTTAGTCTGCAGAAAAAAGTTGAAGGCAATAGGTCTCACTACAGCAATACTGACATGGTTGCTAATTAAAGTGTAAACTGGATATGCTAGACATGAAGAGGTTTATACTGAAAGAGAAGAACATTTATTTTTAATATTAATGGGAATATGCTATTGTTAGCAAGGAAACAGTCACAGTAGCAGGGCTGTTTTGTTTTGTTTTTCAACATTAACCAATAGCAATAAAATTAATGGTTATGTTAAATCTGCCTTTAGTGGTTTTTAATGAAATCTTCATGTTCATTTGGTGCAAATTAGATTTTTTAACTACTGTATTTAATCGAATCCAAGACATGTGTGCCCCCTCACCCCACCCCACATCAGCACTGGGGGAAATGAAGTCTCCTCTTGGAGACAAGTACAGCCCAGGCAGGCACTGGCTCAGTTCTGGCTTTTGCCCCAAGCTCAGGGCCAAACATGGAGCAGAGCTGTCACCTGTCTCAGGCTGGAATAGTCATTGGTAGGGAAGGAGGCACAGAGCAAGGTGGGCATAGGGAAGTGTGCAGGCCGTCTCCTGATCCCATCCTCGTCGCCATGTGCGGGCGGCGGGGAGCGATCCAGGCCCTTTTTTGCGCCGTGCAGGCTGTGGCCAGCAGCCCGGGCTCGCTGGGTCGGAGAGAACAGGCGACACACTGGAATTAGGCATGGACGCGTAATGGTTGATTCAAGATTGTTTACTTACACCGAAGATGGTCGCAGTGTAGGCTGGACAGTTTCCCAGGCACAGCTCTGCTTAAATCCTCATTTGAGGACTCAGACAATATTCGATAACTCCCACAGAGTTGTCGAGGCTCCATGGATCCTTTTGTTCACTCACAATTCACTCACACAAAGTTTGCTAGGCTCTGTGGGTCCTTCTTTTGCACGCAGGGAGAGGGATACGTCGAGGTTTGCGCTCGGTGACGGGGAGAGGCTAGAGGCTGTTCAGACCCCTGTTGCCTGCTTGAAATGCACTTGGTCCAATAGGTTCCGCAGCGCTTAGAGATCTTCACACAGCGTGAAGTCTCCTCCTCCTGGTGTTCGTGGAGTCCTCCCTTACGGGGGTTCTCCTCGGAGTTCTCCAACTTGGGCGGAAACCACCCAAGCCTTTTATACGGCTAGCAAGCCAATCACTAGCTGCCACGTGTGAATAATTTCACGCAAGCCAATAATGGGGCTCGAATTAGAATACAAATGGTGGGAACTCTTTGCAACGTGCACCCCTGTGCTGCAAAGAAGAAATGCACACTGCAAAGAAAGCTACAAATTGGTGGGAATTCTTTTGCACCGGGGTCTTCCTCTGCAGCAGAAAACTCCACCGTGCAAAGAAGCTGCAAATTTAGCGGGAACATAATTCAGTGGTGCCAAAGCACACACAAAACAAAAATCACAACTTTGGGTTGTGACAGGAAGACTGAAAAAGAGAACCTGCACTCTGCCCCCATTCCATGCCTATGCCTACCCCCCACCCTGCTCCCTACTGCAGCCTGTCCCCTCCCCCCCTTACTTTCTGCTCCAGCCACGACCTGGCTGGGCTGAGAAAAGTGGCTAGAGCACAGCATACTCCTCCTTCCTGGCTAGGGACAGAAGTTATACATAAACCAGTTTAAGTGACCAGAAACTGGTTTAAATCTGTAGCAGATCATAAGTTCAGTGTGCGTAAGCCAGTTTAAAAATGGCCGAAATTGATTTAAGATAAACCTGGTTGAATGTAGTACCAGACTTAACTGACTTGGGTCAACCCAGTTTATGGAATTTCTCTCCCAGATGCTTTCCTGGTTTAAGTTAAAACAGAGTCCCCCGGCATGCTCTGCAGCCCTGGGCTGGGCTGAGCCCATTTTTCTGCTCTCTAGCTGGGGGTGACAGTGTGGCCAGATGCCAGCCAGCATGGCCCTTTGAGGTAAAGGGAGCAGGGAAGGGGTTTATTCCCCCTCTCCCCTCTCCCATCAGGGGACCACAGCTGAGGTCTGCCTGGCCAGGGTGCAGCTGCCCATCAGGCATTCATCCCCCTCCCCACTCCCATGGCAGGGACAGGGGCATGGCCAGTGCCAGCCACTATGGCAGCACCATCCACCTGCCTCACCCACAGTTGTGGGGCTGTAGGGCTAAGCTGAGCCAACCAGCAGGCACTGCCAAGGACGGACACACAGGGGCCGGCCCAGGCTGGGCCATAGGAGCTGGGACCTTGGCTCAGGTGGGGGAGAATGAGTGGCTGGCTGAGCAGCAGGCTGCCACCACATGGCTCTGGGTGAATGGGTGGAAGCTTTAGCCCCACCGCTTCTGCCCAGCACGTGGAGCTCTGGCTCCAACTGCTTTCCACCCGCCCCAACAGCAGGGGCTGCTTATTGTGCTAGGAAGGCAGAGTGGGTAGATAGCAGCCAGAGCTCCAGGCAGTGGGCAGAAGCCACTGGGTTAAAGCTTCCACCCATGCAGAGTGGTGCTGCATGGTGGGGCAGGAGCAGGAACCACAGCTGGAGGTGAGGGAAGCAGAACAGCCTTGCCAAGCCCAGCCTACATGAAGCTTCCCCTCACATCCAGCAGCTACTTCCCCTCATGCTCTCATTCCCACTCCTGCCATGCCACTCTAGGTGGTGACGTGGGAGGGGGGTAGCTTTAGGTGGGCAGTTTCTGCTTACAGCAGGGCTAAATAAAAGCTGACTCAGGGACAGGAGCGCAGCAGGGACAGGAGTAGGAGTGGGAGCAGGGGTAGCTGCTGGAGATGAAGGGAAGCTGTGTACAGATTTATTTGGCAGGGATATTCTGTTCCCCTCACCTCCAGCTGTGGTTCCTGGTCCTGACCTGTTGCCAGCACCACTCTGCATGGGTGGAAGCTTTAGCCCAGCATCTTTTGCCCAGTACCTGGAGCTCTAGCTCCAGTGCTAGCTGCCTTCCACTCACCCTGCCCGCTCGGTGCAATGAGCAGTCCCTGCATCAGGAGCAAATATAAAGAGCCAGAGCTTCATTTGTCAGGCAGAAGCCACTGAGCTAAAGCTTCCACCTGCTTACTGAGAGCTGTGTGTTGGTGGTAGCGGCAGTTGGAGGCAAGAAAGGCAGAAGATCCTTGATGGTCCTGGCTAGTGCACAGCCTGTGGTGTGGATATAGCCAGCGGGTGCTGCACAGGAGTGGAGTGTGGTGGGGGCTGCAAGCCCCTGTGGTGGGTGCCTGCTGGGCTGTGCACCTGCCAGTATCTCTGAGCTAGTCCATGCAGCCCACTGCTCAGCCAGCCACCACCCATACCCGCCAGCCCAAACCAAGGGCCTGACCCCTGCACCCCAGCCTGGGTTGGCCCCTGTTCATCTGCCCTCAGCAGTGCCTGCAGGACAGCCTGAATCAGCCCTGCAACCTCAGCCCCAGGCAGATGGCAGGGCCATGCTGGCCGGCTGTGGCCAGTCCCCCGCCCCCACACACACACACACCATGTGAGTAGAGAGCAGGGAAAAAGCTGGGCAGAGCCCAGCTGGGGTCCCCATGCCTGAGAGGGGCAACAAGGGCGTTTAGTTCCCCTCTGTCCTCTTTCACCTCAGGTGCCACCCAGCCAGTGTCTGGCCTTGGTGACAAGCCTGGCAAGAGCTGCTTCCCCCTTCTCCCCCCACGTACAGCTTGGCTGGGGCCCCTGCAGGCCAGGGTGAGGGTTTAACCCCCTCCCCCCCAACATACTTAGCAGCCCACCAGGGCCTGGCCACACACCCCCAGGTTAGCATCCCTCTAGTCTTACAGCTGCTGAGAAAGGGAAGGTAGAGCTGCTCTAGTGCCCCCAGCTTCTAGTCTGAGCCACTGCAGGCATGTGCCTGCATTTCCAGAATTAAAAGTGAATGTTTGCTCACTTGTAAATCAGTCTGATCTATGCAGCTTAGACTAAGCTGCAAAGATTGAATCAATTCAATGTCTGTCCCTAACCTCTGAAGCCTGCCTTTGAATTTGATGTGAAGAAGCCAAATCTCCCCATCCTCACTGCATTTCTTTCCTTGCCCTCATATCATCCTAAATATCTTGGTGCTTTCATATCATGCTTCCATGCTACTGTATGTTCTGTATGTCATGAATGCACAGTGAGACTAAGGTTATAAAGAGAGTGAAAGAAAATACTCTTTATTAGATACCAGACAAAAATCACCACTACAAATAACCTGTCTGTGCAGAACCTAACTCAGCATATATAGGTCATGTAAGAGATGTTTGTGACTTGGAGGCCCTGCAGATTACAGGATTAATTAAAAAAAATGCTACCACAATGTAGTATATTTCATATCAACTTAATCCCTTTATGTCAGTTCTTCTGCACACCAGGGAATGCTTTTTTTTAGCTTATTAATGAATGAATAGTAATTGATCTAGACACACTATAGTTTTTTCCTTGACACGTTCTGCATGTTTTTATGGTGGAAATAAACCTGGAAGGAGTTGCACATGCTAATCACACAAAAATAACAAAGCTGCCCAATATAATTACTAGGGATGTGTGAAACAGCATTGTTCTGCTTCGACTTCTGTTTTGACGTTTCAATGGAACAGTGTTTTGTTTCAAGTTTTGTTTCATTTCAAAATCACTCTTCCATTTTATTTTGTAGAAACTGTTTTGGTGTTTTGATGCTGTTTCACCCATAGGGTATAATGAGGAATCATAAATGGCAGCAAGCAGGCAGATTGGGCACTCGCCCGTACCCCCAGGAGGGCTGTGGGGGCTGTGCCAGAGTCCTTCCAGGGGTGCATGCCCCCAATCTGCCTGCCAGATGACAGATGATGACAGCATGCACCCCTGGGAGGACTCCAGCACAACTCCTGCAGCCCTCCCAGGGGTGCTGATGGGCCCCCAATCTGTGTGTGGCAGCAGCGATCTTCCCAGCGCTGGGTGTGGGCTGCGCCGAGTGCCAATCTGTCATCTGGCAGGCAGATCAGGGGCATGCACCCCCAGGGGGACTCCAACACAGCCCCAGCAGCCCTCCTGGGGGTGCAGGCAAGCCCCTGACCTGCCTGCTGTATGTTCTGCATGTTTGATGCTGCTGGCTGGAACCAGTGCTCCAGGTGCTGCCAGCTGGAACCGGCGCTGAAGCCAGTAACCTGGCTTTGAAACTTGAAACGTCTTGAAACTTTCAAAACATTTTGAGTTCCTTTGTATCATTTTGAAGCTGTTTCAAAGGCTTTTGTTTCATTCCAATTTCACTCTTTTGAGCTCAAAATGCATTGAAACCGCTTCAAAATGAAACGCCATGTGAAATTTCACACAGCCCTAATAATTACATGGCATCATCCACAAGAGACCTCAAGATACATTTCAGTGCATCTTCCAGGAAGTCACTACTAGTGAAACTTCCTGGATCACAACCACAAGTTCAATCCAGAATCCCAAAAATTTCCTGAAGAGTGATTACCGTTGGTATACAGAGGCACATAGTTGGAATAGTTGACTTTCATGTATCCACAATGACAATCACACATGTTTGAAACATATATGCCATCACCTATTAATTCATGTACAGGTTAAAGAGTAAACCCAGCAAATGCATAGGTTTTTTTGAGGACTCGAAAGGTTGGAGTTTCTGACAAAATACCCAAAAATAATTTCCCCACATTTACAAGTGCAAGAAATACTGCATGTTCCAGTAAATGAAGCCCCTGAAGACAAAGGCCTTCTCAGCAGTGTCATGACCCAAAAGGCATGATTGTGTGTGTGCTTTGGCACCAGAATTATCCCCGTTAAGTTGCAGAGCATTGCACGGGAGAGTTTCCTGTAGCAAGAGGAAACCCCGGTGCAGGGACCAGTTTCCCGCCTTTTCTGCAGCTTCTTTTGCAG
>NW_005842095.1:1212112-1213377 GCF_000455745.1 Alligator sinensis | reverse complement strand
GGCCTGATCGACCGCCCACCTCTTCCCGTCTTCGAACGCAACTCTTATAAGACGTACTTACGAATTCTACTTTGGTGGCTCGTTCACCCAGAGCATCCGGAGCTCTGCACCGTGGAGCCTAGCAACCTCCACAAGACTGTCTGTGTTGTTTGTCTGTAACTGCAACTTAATCAAGCTTTCCAGCCTACACCATTGCCATCTCGGTGTAAGTAAACAATCTTTTAAACTACCGATACGTGTTTGTGCCTAATTCCAGCTCGACGGCCTTCCCTCGCTGGCCACAGCCCGCGTGCAGCACGAAAAAGGGCTCGGGTCGCTCCCGGCCTGCACAAGCAGTAGCTCTCATCACCCTGTCTCACCAAATAGGGCTTCTTAGAGAGAGCAGGGAAGAGGACTTATAGGTTGGCAGGCTGGGTGAACATGGATAAGGGTGAGCTTAATTTCTTAGACAGTTGCTTTTTTTTTCTTGTATCATTGCTTTTACAACTAAGTCTTAAGCCTCTGCAAAGTGGAAAAAGGAGGATGGAAGAAGAGATGCTTTGAGGGTGCAGTTAATTATAATATATCTGAGTCCCTTCCAGCTCTAAACTTCTGTGAATCTCTGTGCATGACAGTCTACATGCTGAATGGAAAATGATGGAGACAGACATAACTGTTAAGTAGGAAGGATTCTGTAAAATGGTGCCTCTGTGGGCAGAGTGGAAGGAAGGCGATAGGAGGGGATTTGGAAGAGGTGGGGGGGTTTTTCTCTTGCTCTCCTGTACAGGTTTGGCATACCTATGGGAGCAGGGAGATCCTGAAGTCTTTGTGTGTTTACCACCAACTACAAGCAATGCTTGGTTGTACACCAGGGAAGTGATGAAGAGCTATTAGTCTCACACAAGTGATGGGGGCAGTCTAATGGATTCCAGATGAGAAAAGAGCTCAGCTATCAAGTGGGAGCAGGCCAAGCATCACCAGCTCATCCAAAGTATAATATATCAGAATGGAGAAAACCCTTGTTAAAAGTCATGTTTTCTCTTCAGAAAAATGTTTTGAAGAATACCTATAATTCAATGCAATCTGTAACACTGAAAAGACAAACAAATTGCTTGTCAAAAATATCTGCAGAGGACAAGTATCTTAAGAAAGAAAAAAAAAGAAGCATAAACCAAGAAACAAGTACATGCCACACATAACATCCATGACAAAGATGCTTTATAGAAAAAGGATGAGGCAAAAATACACTCAGGACAAGGATCCCCTTGTCAACACATTCAACTAAA
>NW_005842095.1:1203535-1212081 GCF_000455745.1 Alligator sinensis | reverse complement strand
GTAGGGAAGTAGGAGGGGGGTAAGGGGGAGCAAGAGAGAGAAAGAAAATATCTATCTATTAAATGCATAACCTTTTGGACATTTATTTTCACCTTGCAACTATACATCCTTCTCATTTGTCTTTTACCTTTTCTGCACTTTCCTTAACCCCAGTAATAAATCTTATTGTCCTTCCCTGCATTGCTTTTAGTATTCTGACATTTCACCTCTCTCACCAATGCATTTGTTCCCTTCCCTGCATCTACTGTCTGTCCTTGTTCCCACCAATTTATTTTTTCTCAATCCCACTATTTGAACCTCACCTCTTAACCTCTGTATTCTACTGCCTGATGATTCCATTATATCAACCCATGCGCTCTTGAAAGTTCTCAGTTATGTTATTCAGACCTGAAGTCTAGATAATACAGTGTACACAGCTTAGTTTCCCTTGGATTTGTGTGGGTGTGTTTTGTGGGGGTGTTTTGTTTAGGGCTTTTTTTGTTTTTGTTGTTTATGATTAACCCACATATCTCTCGATTGGTTACAATGTCAGTCTCTCCTTCCTTCCTGCCTGCCTGCCTTCCAGATCTTCAATTTAACAAATTCATTTCCCTCTTAAGAAGAACTATCGCAATGCAATCTCGACCCCAAACATCAAGGATAAAAATAATAGTAATAAAATACATGTTATTTTGTTCAGAGTTGAAATACCTATATAGTTATGTATAATTAAGTAATTTTCAAACCATAGATCCTTGACACAATACAGTTATAATTGTAGATACAATATCGCCAGTTAATTGGTGCGCACACTTTTTTCTATTGGTGCATTAAATACTTGGCAGAACATGCATCATAATATTTAGTAGGTCACTCAACAGACTGCTGTCAGAAATTCAGCTAATGGATCTGCAGAAGTTTTAAGCCTTTTAAGTCTAAACTGGATATAAGGACTACCCTTTGGTCATGGGGTAAAGACACCTGGGACTGATGATCCGACTTTCTGTAGAGCCTAGTCCCAGACACTTATCACAACTTGAAACCGCTTTTTCTAGCTGCCACCAAAGGTACAAAACATCTGGTTTATTGCAGAATGTATGTCATAGATGTTAATAAACAGATATCAGATATAGAAAAAAAAATATGCACAAAGCTTATAAAGACACCATTATTTTTTGCCTAAAGAATAAAACGCACCAGCTTATGCATATTTTGAAAAGCAAATATGCTAAACACTGTGTTCCTTACAGTAGTTGGCCTTTCTGCTGGAAGTCCCAGTCTGTGCTCAGCAAGACAGTATTTTTCTGAGCGTCATTGGGGTCTTGGTACAGATAGCTCCCCCTTAGCTTAAGCTGCTGAAGAGGACCAAAAAGGGCAAATACATGCCTATTGTCCTTGTACACCTATCCCTCATCAACTTCCAACAGGTAATAAGATGCGGTATTCTTGTTAATAAAGCAGCATTCCCTCCACTGGCAACCTAATTCTGTGTAGAAACTATACTGAACCCCTTTTAAAATTTCAGTTGAAGATGGAACGCAAAAGGTAGAAAGAAGCCGAGTACCAGCTTTTGGAGTGTGCAGCCTGAAAGAGTTCATAAGCTCAAACAGAATCCAAAAGCATGGACATAATTCCCCAGTTAGCCCAATAATTCCTCTGTTGTCATCATCTACTGCACCAAGGCAAGGGTGTTGCCTGCATATTAAGAAACCGTAGTTGAAAATACATGAAAACCCATTCTTCACATGCAGGATGAGAGTAACTCTTATTGAAAGAGTGACAGGAAGCCTACATTTTTCATAACTCCCATGAACATAATTGGGAGGAAAATGCACAAAAAAAAGTATTAAGATTAAAGCAATGATTGAATCTGAATAACAAAGAGAAAATTAAAGAAGGGATAAGAGAATCATTACCAGTTTTAAATGAATGGCTAGCTAATAATTCAAAACTTCTACCCCTTTTCTTTAGAATTTTGGAATTCCTTAACTGCTCCCTACTCTTTCAAAAGATAACTCCCAAGTGAAAAGAAAATTGAGCCTTTTCATTGTGTGCATGCAATAGCACATTTTAATAAATAATTCCTTTTTTAAAAGGAGAAATAAAAGTCAATTTCATCCTTTTTTAAAGCAATGCATACCTATAACCCTAAAATAAAAGCAACAAAGGGGGCTCCTACACTTAATCTTCACATGGGAGTCATAAAGTCAGAGTAAATCATATGGTCAAGCTGGGAATTAGTATAATAGAGTTTATAATGGCAGTCCTTCTGAATGAAACCAAACAGAGTCAGGAAAAAAAAAGCTGTGTTATTTTTGTTTGTTTGTTTGTTTTTAGAAACCACTAAAATTATTCCAATTGAGCCACGAACAAAATATTGGTACATATCAATCCACTCATCCTACTACAGAACATATAACAACTTTTGACCAGAAAATAAGAATGATTCTCTTAAAAATGGGATGCGTTGCTTGGGGTGCTGTAAATGAAGCAGGATTACAATATGCAACAGAGCTGTTCAGAAACTTCAGTGGCATCATCCCCTATTGAGGTATGCAGTTCTGTTATAAGAAAATGTTTTGCTAAACAGTTTTGTGCACTCACTTGCTCTCGCTCTCCCTGAAAAAAGAAAACTAAGAAATAGGTAAGTTCTGGTGATATTCAAAAGCCCATATTTTTAATTTTGAAATGAGATTTTAATGGAATCTACTGTAATCACATTATACAATATGTCTTATGTGTTATCAATTCAGTCCCAACATCTTGTCTTCACTTTTATTCACTCCTAGTCCCACCCTCCCAGCTTACCATCTGCTCTCTGTGTGTGTCTACACATGACACTACGTCGCCATAGCAATACTCTATGGAGACATAATGTTGGTGGGCACAAACCGTGATGCCAACACTACATTGCCATAGCGACGAGCTACCTCGCTATAGCATGTCACTACAGTGATGTAGGTGCTACAAATAAATGTGCACTGCCCAGATAGCTGTTACTGCACCATCATTTAGTACGTTGTAAAGCAAGTATTAAATGACAGTACAGTAACAACTGCACCATGGGGGACAGGTGTAGCTTCATTTGCTTCATCTTCATCCAGTCCCCAACTCATTCCAGGTAAGGATGAAGACTACATACCCTGGGATGGAATAATGAAAGAGAGGGGTTCTGAACATCAGGGAACTGAGGTACAGAGAATGAGACCCCAAAATTGTGAACATCTGGCTTTTCACCTTGAGACATACAAGGTCTTAGCTTTTAGTTTGCTTAGCAACCTATGGTACTTAAGCATGGCTTGCACTGACTACTTACTGCTCTAAGTGCTCAGCACTTCTGTAGTTCAGAACCCTGGATCCCATGTTGGAATCCTTAAACTGAGAAAAACCTGTTTTAAGTGATAATACTGCATTGTGCCACTCAGAAACTCTGTTGCAGAGGCAAGGGGAGATCCAATTCTCTGGAGTGGCATTCAATTGTGTTAAACACAAGGCCTTCATTTTCCTTCTAGTAATTCCCTGCATTATTCCCTGCATCACTTTTAGCTTCCCTAGATAATGAGGCAGAGACCTGACATAAAAAAGCTTATTTCAATATCCAGAGCACTGCCCACTGAATGAAGATGGGAAACAGCAGAACGTAATTAAAGAGTGTATCAAAATGTATATAAGATTGTAACCTCAATACCATTCAGTTTGTTTTTAAAAATAATTTCCTAAGAAATTAAATCATCAAATAATTTAATGTGTAGTCATAGTGGCCCTGCAGAAATTGGACTTTAGATCCATACAAGAAACCTCTAAAAATGAACAACAGGATAACTCTTAACAGTAGTAGTAAGTTAATTTCTCTCTGTGGATGAGTCACTAGAAGTCAGAAACACACATTACTACTGATTTTTACAATTATTTACAGACAAAAGAAAGTATAGAGATGAGAGACTACTGAATCCAGTTCCTGTTTCTTCAAAGGACCATAGGGACCATGCTGTAATCTGTTTAAACTAGCATGCTCACATTCTAGTAGCAATCTACCCATGATACAGCAGACCTCAGCATAGGCTAATTCACTGAGAAGAAGAATAAACAAGCCTATGCTGATCTCTGTGATAAGACAAGTAGATTGTAGACTGACAAGGCAAATAGACTGCTTGCTTGGCTATTTCTACACTCCAGTAGTATACTCCAGTACATACAAAACCCAAATTTGTTTTCTGTTGATACAAGAACTACCTACCTCACAATGGATGTTTGCAACTTCTTATTCCTACAGGACTTTCAAGTCACTAGGCAGCCAAGGACAGAACCACTGACATCTGTAAAATTTCCTGTTCTTATGAGTAATTCATATCCCTAACCACCACACACAAAAAACCAAAAACCTAGGGGACCAAAATAAGGAACTCAATTCAACGTACAAATTATGTCATTATGTTACTTCAGATGAAGCCTTATCTATATTTATTGAACTCTTAACTATTGAGGCAGTATTCTAGGTATTTAATTAAATAGCAGTCTGGAGAATATTTGGGTTAAATTATCATAGTATTACACTTAAGCTATTATTCTGTTGTTTTGGTAAGAACTTCAGATGACATTCAAATGAGCTTCAGATGCTTTTAAATGTTTAAATATTTCTCTCTCTAAATGGTGCATAATACAACCAATTATGCAATATCAACCCTGAAATTTAAGTCCCAATCAGTATATCATGGTGTGAAAAATATTTTTTCTTTGTATTTTCAGTGACAACATGATTAAACATTCCAGCCAAAAGGAAATATTCTGAAGACCTTAAGATAATTCTGAAAGTTGTGAACCTTTATGCTATGCTTTCTAGATACTTCCAGGCCTTCATTATAAATGAACTGAGGTATTAATGACTTTTTACTAAATTACATTTCTGCAGGTTAATTTAGTATATCTGGACCACCTGTTCGCAATGCATCTTTCTTAATAAAAGAAAAAAACTACTCTGCAGTATTTTATACCAACAGAAAATATAGAACAAAATTTTGCTGCTGGCTAGATAGCCTTTTAAAGTCAGTGACATTTCTGACTATAAGAAAGGGTTGGATATGGACAAGAATGTCCAGTAGGTATGACCATTCACAGAACAATATTGATAGAATTTAACAAGCCCAACATCATAACTGATGATAATGTTGCTGGTCTTCTTTCCTCTTCTAAAGAAAATGTAATATAAACCAGATTAATTTAAAAATATGACTGAGCCTGCATGTGTTAGTTTGGGAAAATTACTTTTGACCTAATCTATTGTAAAAGATCTTGGTGTATTTATCATAGTTTGATAGTTGGTAGGGTCAAAAGGGACCTGAGCAGATCATCAAGTCTGACCCCCTGCCATGGCAGGAAAAAGTACTGGGGTCAAAAGACCCCAGCAAGGTGTTCATCCAGTCTCCTCTTAAAGCCCCCCAGGGTAGGAGCCAGCACCACTTCTCTTGGAAGTTGGTTCCAGATCCTAGCTGCCTTGACTGTGAAGTAGCGCCTCCTGATGTCTAGCCTGAATCTACCCTCTGCCAGCTTATGACCATTATTTCTAGTCACTCCTGGTAGTGCCCAGGGAAACAGGGACTCCCCCAATGCCTGCTGGGCCCCCCTGACTAGTTTGCAAATGGCCACTAGATCCCCCCTCAGCCTTCTCTTGTGGAGGCTGAGCAGGTTCAGGTCCCTTAGCCTCTCCTCATAGGACCTGCCCTGCTGGCACCTGATCATGTGGGTGGCCCTTTTCTGGACCCTCTCCATGTTGTCCACATCCCTCCTGAAGTGCAGTGCCCAGAACTGGACGCAGTACTCCAACTTCAGCCTGACCAGTGTCGCATAGAGGGCGAGAATCACTTCCTTGGACCTGCTTGAGATGCATCTGTGAATGCATGAAAAAGGTACAGTTGGCCTTCCTGACTGCGTCCCCACACTGTCAGCCCATGTTCATCTTGGAATCAATAATGACTCTGAGATTCTTTTCTGCCTCTGCACTGACGAGAAGGGAGTTCCCCAGCCTGTAGGTATGCTGCTGGTTCTTCCTCCCCAGGTGCAGTACCCTGCACTTGACAGTGTTGAAACCCATCCTGTTCTCATCCGCCCACCCCTGTAACCTGTCTAGGTCTGGTTGCAGCCTATTTCTTCCTTCTAGCATGCCCACTTCTCCCCATATCTTAGTGTCATTATCTAACCAGAAAAGTGATTTTATGCAAAAATCAATTCTAGTGCATGTTTGTTGTGTTTACACATGGCTAGTTTGAGTAAAAACATTTTATTTAAATGCTAAGAGTTAAGCATAAACATTTTCAAGCAATTTTACTCATATAGATCCAAATGTAATGCCTCTTATGTTTACTGCAAATACAGATGCTGAACATCAATATTGCATATTTGCAGTTACCACAGAAGAAACATTTAAAATGCAGCACTTCAATCTACAAGGTATTTCTGGAACTAATCAATAATGAAATGGGAATTTTAAGAGAAGAGTTGACAACACCTCTAACTCATGCTTTAATTCATGATGGTTTCGTTTAAAAAAATATAATAATTTTCCCATTTTATTTACTATGTAGCTTGATTTGCCATTTAAATCTTAATACTCCTTTCCCAGAACCATAATAGAATGTCTAAATATTTAGAAACATTGGAATTATCAAGATTTTTATAATAATGAGACTTTGTAAAAAAATGTTCTCTCTTCTAGCTCTGTCAAGCAAGGAAAAACAATGCATATAATATAGTTGTCCAGTATTAAATCATCTCATTTACAGACAGGCTAAAGAAGGGCTGAAAATGGAATTTCAGTATTTCTGGTGCAACAAAAGGTAGAGAGTAGTGACACAGGAGTGACACTACAGTTCTCCATGAACTGGAAAGTGTGGCTGAGCAGCAACTCTCTGCAAGAGTCTGAATGGTAGAAGCCAAGTGAGTAGGAGCAGCAGTCCTATCTGACCATGGAGTAAAAATCTTTCTTGACCCCAAATACAGACACTGCTCTGATCCTGAGTAGAGGGTCAAGACCATCTAGCCAACAATTTCCAGCTTTAAGATCCAGTAGAAACATTGGCATACCCCAGGGAAAATTCCCAGGCTTGGCTGCAGCCAACACCTAATGCCTCTGAAGAAAGTTTAAAACACCCTGGCATACGTAGCATAAAGGGGAAAGGGAGCAACTAGCAATGCCCAGAAGCATGGGAAATACCAATAGTAGAACACAGGCATCACTATGCCTATATCATCTCCAACCAATGGCTGTCCAACCTCTTCTTGAACATTTCCCCAGTGATGGAGAGTCCACAACTTTCCTAGGCAGTCTATTCCACTGCCTCATTAGAAATGTTTTCCTAATATTCAGTCTAAATCTATTTTGCTGCAACTTCAAGCCGTGGGGTCACATACCACTCTCTGCAGCAAGAAAGAAAGGCTGCTTTCCCCCTTCTTTATGGTAGCCCTTCAAGTATTTGAACTACTACCATGTTCCCTCTTAAATACCTTTTCTGCAAACTAAACATGCCTAGCTCCTTCAGCCTCTCTTCTTATGACTTGCTTTCCAAGCCCTTTATCATCTTTGTTGCCAACCTCTGGACCCTCTCTAACTTCTCCACATCCTTTTTAAAATGTGAAACCTAGAACTGCACACAGTACTCCAGATGAGGCCTAACCACTGCCAAGCACAGAGGCACTATCACCTCTTGCACCTAATGCTTCTACTGATGCATCCCAAACCACATTGTGTTTTGTGCAGCTGTATCACACTGAAGACTTATACTTAGTACGTGATCTACCAAGACTCCCAATCCTTCTCCATGGTGCTTCATTCAGCCAGGTATCATCCATTTTGTATTTTTATTTCTAATTATTCTTCCTGAGATACAACACCTTGCACTGAAATTCATCTTGTTAGCTCCAGTCAGCTTTTTTCCCAATCTGTCAAGATACTTCTGAGTTCTGCTCCCATCCTCCAACTTGTTCACAATCATTCTCAGTTTTGTGAGTTAATTTTTTTGTGATTTTTTTTGAGCTCAGTGACTTCTGAATTTCATGGAGGAAATTAACCTATATTCAAGAAAATACAAGCATGGCCTTACCTTAAGGTCAAGGGAATTTGAGCATAAGCTTAAAGTTAAGCATGTAATTAAGCACTCTCCATAATCAGGCTATATCTGTAAATCTTTGGAGAATTAGGCCCCAACTACATGAATATTTCTAAATCTGTAGAGAAAATATGTATTAAGTGCATTTTTTTTTTTATTTTGGCATGGATCTGCTGTTATGATATTAGGTTAAATTTATAAAAGGATTAATGTGCAATTGTTTTCCATTTAGAGAACTGTCATAGATGATACATGATAGTTTTATATCTACTTCAAAATTCTAGCAAAAAATTATCAGGATCAAGAGAGGGGATTGTTCATTTGATTTCCCACCCCCTCCCTCCCCACCCCTTTCACTTAATTACATCAGGTAGGAATATCTTTATTCCTAAAAATATCAACACAGACCTTTAATCCAGATAGGCAGCCTTAGGTGGCTTTAAAACTTAAGATTTGAGTCAAACATTC
>NW_005842095.1:1189337-1203504 GCF_000455745.1 Alligator sinensis | reverse complement strand
TCAGGAATCCCCACAGTGCTGCAGTCTTACTCCCCATTATCCCCTACCCCCGATTCATACTAGGGATAGTGTTTGCAGGCTAGGCAGAAGATAGGGAAGGATGGTACCTTAGAGACTTACTGGTTCGGAGACTTTCATAAGCAGACATTATGATCTGGGCAGTGTGTCCTGCCCTCCCTCCACTCCACCATGTGAAAAGGCAACAACTGCCTCCCTCCCAATATGGGCTGTGAGCTCCCCAGGCTCCTGTAGGCCAAACTGCCACATCCCAACCACAGAGACAGAGGAGGAAGCAGAAATTAAAGCAGGAAGGGGAATCCAGAGACCTAGCAGCAGCATTCGCAGGAGTAGAGGCCAGGTGAGAATTTGCAGGGTGCTTGGCTGCTCAGGGCTACATATGGCCCACAGGCCACCATTTGGCCAGCCCCAAATAATTTGATAACAAAAACACATGCACTAATGCCTAAAACTATATAGGACACAAGCTATCAAACTATGGTAAAGATACCCCCCCCCCACTTTTTAAGCACAGCTTATGCACAAACTCTCTAAAATAGCATTTCCTCTTTAATAAACACAGAAATCACCAGGTTAATACTCAAAACTATAGGCAACAGAAAGTAGCCTGAATATAGATAGTAACAATTAGGTATTTAAATAGATATCAACTCACACTACAAAACATATGCAGGAGGTATTAATCAGTACTATGTGTTAAGTACAAGGTCAACCTGTTCTGAAAACAGCATATATGTTCCCTCAGTCATCTCCACCATGTGTCCATGATAGAAGGATTGCAATTATAATACAAATAAAATGCACTAAACATTGCATCCCTGAGTTAGTAGAATTCTCAAAAGCAGAAGAATACATCCAGGGAAATTTCCCCAGTCTCTCTTCCATTCTAGACTGACTATTTCTTAAATCTGAATATTTAGGAACTCTTCACTCCATTAATAAATTTCTTCTCCTCTCCTATATTGTTTTGTGTATATACCATTCTCTTTCTAAATGTTGTATAGTACAATATTGCAATATTTACTATACTTATTTAGCCTTTATTTGAAACTTTAAAACCTGTGCATGATACCATCCACCTTCCAAGGAATTTTCCAAATAAATTAATGACTAATTTAGTTCTTGAGAATTTGGTAGTCAAGGTGTGTAATGCAGCCCCTACCCCATCACTGAAGGAGAGAGCAAGTCAGGGAGCAGCTGGCCTGCTCCAGCCCCATGGAAGGACTAATAGTGGCAGAGGACCTTTTAACAAAATAGTTGCCCACCCCAGGTGTGGCCAATAATTGACATGCCTGGGGGCAAAAGTAGTGGGTCAGGTGACCTTAAAAGGGAGCTAGATGTTTTATAAAATCAGGTTGAAACCTCATGATAGGAGGGTTAAGGAGGAGGGACTCCACTCTGTGGGGAGCTAGAAGGAAGCCTGTGCACCATTAGGCAGCTGACCTAAGCAATTTGGTCTTATGTTGTAGCTCATTACCATAGCAGGACATTGACTCAGAGTAGGGGAGAAACCTTTTGTTTGGGAGTGGAGGATCTTGTTTTTCTTTGAGTTAAAGTTTGAACCAGAGGACCATATTGTGGCAGTAGGGGAGAGGATACAACAAAGAAGGGTGCCAGCAGCAGCTCAGGTCCTAAACTCCTTCAAAGATGTAGAGGGGCAAGCAGCATATGTGGGCAAAAACTAGGTAGGCCAAGGTCCAGTCATGAGTCCTGAGAAGCCTGGAGGCCACAAGCAGCACCTGGGGGAGTGCTGCTATTAGCTGAAGGACTGTAGCACAAACCTAGAGCCTGTGAGGGGCAAGGCCGGGGCCGAGGGGGCCTAAAGCCCTTGAAGGCAAGGTTGGACCTGGGACATAGGAGCCTAGGGTCCTGGGACAGTAGACCTCAAGCAGAGAGGCCCATCCAGAGTAAAGTGGACCAAGGTCAAGGGGCTTCCACCCAGACTAGGTTCTAGGACTTGAAGCGAACCCCGCCTTGGCCTCTAAGGGCAGCTCCCCAGTCCAACTGTAACATCACAGCACGGCAGGAAAGACAACAGTGTGGGACCCTGAGAGGGCAGAGGGGGTGAGCAAGGCAGGATTCAGATGGCCACAAGTGGATTACTTGGCTGCCTCGGGGCATGGCTTGCTACAGTGCATGATAACTTGCCAGTGGTTCCTTAAGCCTATACCCTGGAATTGAGTACTGACATTTTCTGTGAGGTTTTGAACAAATGTGAAAAATCTCTGGATTTACATATTTTGGATAAATCAAAATGCAATGTATAATACAACGTGCAGAAAGGATATGACTGACCTTGGATTATCCAAGAATTTTGAGTGGTGAAAGTTTTAATAAGAGAATTGTCTCTGTATATATGCAGTTTAGTAAAACATGCTCCCCTTCTGCTCCTCTCTCTCACAGATCTACAATGCACAGATCCATATATAATTAAATATTTCTTTTTAAGCAGTCAGAGAACCAGTAATGATCAGGAGTGATCAGCATCACAGTGTAAAAAACAAAAAAAAACAAACAGGAACTGAAACCATAAAAACATCTATAGCAGACAAAAATACTTAGTATTCTCACCTCTCAATACACAGTATGTAATATAAAAACACACTGTGCTATATATTAAAGAGTCAAGGCTGACTAAAAATGACTCCTCCTCAGTCATTCCCTAAGCTAAGCAGAGAAATGTATAGTAGGATTAACTCCAGCATTTTTTTGACATTTTAATCAATGACCACAGTAGAGACCACAACAGCTTTGTGCAAACAAAAACATTTGATGCCCATCATCATGCAAACATTGGGATGATAGAGATCCATGTGCTATAAAAGACCTTATAAATGTTATGTATGCCCACTTTAAAACATATTGGAAAAAAAAATTCACTAGAGAGACCTAATGTTCAAGGCTTCATAATAGTTCCTAGGGCTTGGTTCAGTAAAAAAATGCATTTAGATTTCACACCACATAGCATTGCAGAAAATGATTTTTTTATTCTTAGTTGAGACTTTCCCAGCGTATGAATGAGTCAGAATGGCTGTCATAATGAAATCTTCTTAAACATTGTATGTTCCAAAATGGAGCACACAGTCAAATATATTTATTTGCAGTCATCATTAATATAGATCAATTAACACTTTAAAAAGGTGGAAGAGATCTTTCTTTAAGTAAAAGCTTCCTTCAGACCTTTTTCTGAAAGAAGATACTTTGTAGAAGAGTTCAAAAATAGCTCATAATTTATAGTTTGTCACTCACCAGATAAAGTAAATTCTCTCATTAACCAATTGATCAACGTACTCATTTTTTAAAACTTAAATATAAATCTGTAATGCTGCCAGTGAAATGAAGTCTCTGCATGACAAAAGTATTAAGATGAGCCTTTTATTTTATTCTAATTCTATTTTATTTTATTCTTTTGTAATGGGAAGTTGAAATATTGCAGGCACACTTGCACAATATAATTTGATTAGCATATTGAACTACTGTAAATAAACCTCAAACTGTGAATTCTGATGCCTCCAATGTTTCCAGCTTTAAATTTCCAAAATTAACTGAACTTTGAAAACACCTTTATTCCAAAAAGAAAGCAAGGAGTCAGGTTTTACCAGGATAATCCAAACTAGTTCAGGAAGCACTGAGACAGGAACAAGTACTGGGATGGATCCATTCTTCTATATGCAACTGCAGGAAAAGCAGCCTCTGTCTTTTCCTAAACCACACATTTTCATTCTCTTTCTCTAGGGACCTGTTAAAAATATTATTAAAGGGGCAGGTGACATGTACAGGATCCAGAATCAGTTCCCTAGACTAATCCTCTTATCTAGTGGCATTTCACTAGGGCAGGAGTGACTAACGTGTGGCATGTGCATCACAAATGGTATGTAGCTGACCAGGGATGGGGACAGGCAGCACAATGGTAGATAGGACACAAAGCATTAAGTAGAGCAGCTGACTGGGAAGAGGAAGGGGATGGGAGTGTACGGGGCTAATGTGTGACATGCCTTCCAAAAAAGTTCCACCCCCCCCCCCGACAAGGGCATAAGAATACAGGAACCACAAATCCAACATTATGATGCTTCCCCTATATGCAGATTGGGTCAGAGGAGGAGCCATGAAACAAAGAAAGTGAAATAATAGTTATTTAAAAAAGAAAACCAGATAGTCTTTTGAGCACAAGAGAAACTCAGAAGAGAAAAAGGGAGAAAACAGAAAGGAAAAACACAGAATATCTTTTGCTGGCTATAGAAAACAGGACCAATTGCTGCCAGAGTTCTTGAGGAATTTTTCATTGGAGAGCCATTGGTTTATTTAAAACAAACAAACAACTCCCCTCCAACCTCCACTCCTCCAAAAAACCCCAAAACAAACAAACAATAAAAGTAAAATATAAAATGACCAGAGAAAGAGGGACCATAGGGAAGAGGGACACTTTTCCCTATGAACAGTAAACTCCTGCTAAAAGGGCTTCCTCTTATATGGTTTCTCCCAATTGAAGATTTTTTTTTGAACTGTTGATTTTGTTTGCATTGCATGCATTAGATATTTAAAGACATTTGGCAAATCTATCAAACGTCCACAGCAGAAGAGTTCAAAAATTTAACAGAACTGGAATTTTTACTAAGCTCTGTTCTGTGCATCTTAGGCACTTCTAAAATTCCTGTCAGGGTACTAAGTGCTTCTCCCAAAATATCATCTTCAAACATATGGTTGTGGATGCTGTCACCATCATAAATACTGAATAAAAATAAGTAGCCTAGACAGTACTGAAAGGTTATTTTTAGTGGGGGTTTTTTCCTGTCCATGATCAATTTTAATATTCTAATGATAAAACGGTTTTTTTTTTTAACTCATTCATATAAATAGACTCTCTATGCTATCCACTGCTCAGAGGCAATGAGAGAGATGTATAAATAAGTTAATAAACAATGGGAAAACCCTTTTCCTGATAGCACTTTTGGTTGAGGCAGCATGTTCCCTTGCCTAATCCACTGAACTTTCATGGTCATTTTCATGCAGATAATAATAAGCAACACAGTTTCAAAGGATTTTGTCATCTATAGTAGACCACTGTTTTACATGTATTCGATTTACCCATGTCTCTCTCGAGTCGCGCAAACTCGGCATACACGAGGTTTCTCAGCAATGCAATATGTGTGTAAGTTCGGGTTCTACTGTACCTTCAAAAGAGGGCCACAAAAGGCAGTGTAGAGCATCCATAGGCTTTCACCCTTGGTCTCAGCTTCACCTGCTTTGCATGGCTGAAGCTGGAATGAAGCTGCAAAATAACTCTGGAAAAGCAGTAAAGGATTCCTCAGGCAGAAAGGGATACATTTGGAGCTTGAAAATGAGAATGACAGAGCATGTTACCTTACCAAATTCTTGAATGATGAAAAAAAAATTACACCAGGAACTGAAACCAGCTGAGAGTTGTAAGCAGATAAAGTAACTTAGATGAATTTAAAACCACCTTCCCTTTCCCTCAACTCTTCACAGCTGTGCTAAGTATAAATTTGCATGTGAAATCAAAACATCTAAACATCAAGTTTCATAAGTTTGAGAACTGAGTATTTGCCAGACACTGAGGCTGATGGGCCAAGTACAGGCATTACACTTTTACTGGTATAAATGATCTGAAATCAGTTTATACCCAGAACAGAACAGAAGTTCAGCACACAAAACCAGTCTATAACCACAACAGAACAGAAGGTCAGCATACAGACTAGTTTAAAAATGGTGGAACCCAGTCTAAGATTTGCTCCCTCCAAAGTGTGTGTGTGTTCTGTTCACTACCCAATCTAAACTACGCCACTTACAGAACTGCATAACTTTGATTCATTCTGCCTTGGGCTTGTTGAATGTCTATACCTAGCCAAGAAGTTTCTATTGAACTTTTATCTTTCTGAAGATTTTACAATGAAGATAAAAAATTTAATCCATCAATACTGTTAAATTCCTCACTAATACAATTTTTTTTTTGTAAAAACACCACAAAATTTACTTTTAAAGGGGAAACATCAGCTGACTTTAGGATTGTGATGGGTAGTAAAGGAGAAAGTAGTCTCTTACGTATATAGGGTCCAGGTGGTTTAGCACCTTGAATTGTATCAAGAAAGCTCTTGAGAGCCAATGTAGATACTGAATGACTGAAATTACATGTTCGTTGTGCCCCCAGAGACAAACCGAGCAGGGTGTGGGGCCCAGGGCAAATCAGCCTGTGCAGGGCCTCACCCCCGGACGTGAGGAAGCTGGCGGTGGATTCAGTGGCAGCAGGGGGGTGGTGCTGACCAGTGTTACCAGATTTGTCCATCACTTCGGGGTGTGCTCATTTATTAGGGATACATTTCTCGGGTCTTTGAAATTCTATCAATGTGCTGCTTGTGTTACTTGTGTTTCTATACAGAGCTGTATATCTCCCTTCTGCAAGTCCTCACCCCGAGTGGAGCTATCTTACAGGACTCAGTTTCAATGGGGCAGGGTTCCTCCAGTCACCAAATCAGTCATACACACAAACACACAGATTAACGTGACATGCCTGACCCGGCTGGGTTGATCAGTATGGACAGGCTGACACCTTCATATGCCAAGAATCAGTTCATTAAGGTAACAATAAAATGCAGTCACACACAAGCACACAGGTAAACAGAATACCTCTGAATCCAGTTGGGTGTCCAGCTGACACCCTCATGGGCCAGCATTCAGTTCATTAGGGCACATCTGAGCCAAACTGGGTCAATCAGCCTGTACAAGCTGATCCCCTTATGTGTTTCAAACTCAGCACGTCCCAATCTTTTGTCCTAACTGTCCTAGTAGTGGTAGCCTCTTGATAAGCAGACCCCACAGTATTTCTGGGCTTCACATGGATCTTTACCTTAGGTAAAAGAAGCATTGCTGCAGAGCAAGTGGGGAAGGAAAAGTAAAGAAGGGAAAATACACCCAGTAACCACCAGTTTGACTATAAAAGTTATTTATTGCTAAGTATATGAAATATATTATGGTACTAGTAATAATAGACATGCAAAGGAAAACAATCAAAACAATTACAATATTACCCTGGGTTCACTAAGTATTTGGGGAAACTTAGCTCAAGCTTAACTAATACAGTTCAGGTTCAGAAATCTATGCTTAGAGAGAAAAAAAAAAAAAAAGAGAGAGAGAGAGAGAGAGAGTGAGAGCTGGGATCTCACCAGTCCAAGGCACTCAGGTTCCAATGCTGACAGGTAAAGTTCTTAGCACAATCCCTGAAGGGAGACGATCAATTTCTTCCAGCTTCTCGAGGACAACAGCAGATGGTGTCAGAGATTTCTTTTCTTGAAGCACACAGGTTGCTGCTTTTTTACAGATTTTTATACCCTCAATTCAGCTTCTTCAAAGCATTCTTTTAATAGTGTAAATAATTGTCTTTTCTATTGACAAGGGGTTATCTGGTTTGGAACATCTCAAGAAACTGATCAATAACCAGGAAAAACATAAGGTTAAGGAGTAACCAGACACTTTGGAGCCAGCTTGAAATTCCTATAGATAGCAGATATACTGGGTGGGATACCTCATTGTTTCTTCAGAAACAGTATATAGCTTGCAGCATCAGGGTTTTGGATTTTTACCTGTTGTGAACAAATCTCAGCTTAGCATGACTTTTCCAGATCTTACTGTAGTCTTTTAACAGACTTAAGGGGATTATTTGAAGTGTTCATAAACTTTGTGAAGAGGACTTCCACCAGTCATCCCGGGAAAAGTATGACAACATTTGTGGTTAGGGCTCTAATGGGCTGGACGCTGTGATGAACCCTTTACCATTGTTCAAATGTTGCCCATACCCCCTCTGACTTCGTCTCTTGCCTCAGGATTCCCTAACCCGGCAACCGAGTTTTAGTCAATCAAGTTTAAATAGGTCTCTCATAGTGGGACCGGGGAATGTACAGCCCAAGATGCCTATTAAAAACTTTACTTCTGTTTAGTTCTTGTTAGATGAGGTGTGTGGGAGCGTGGGGGGGGAGGGATTCTTTTGTAAATCCAGATTAGAATTGGTCTGATAAATGCTGAGCTGGGTGTGTGTAAATGTGGGTTGATTAGTATTTGGAGCACAGATTCCCCATCATGCAGTGCTCCCCTGCTTCTCTGATCACAGAATTCATTGCGGTCTTTGCTTCAGGGTTTCTGTTCTCCATCTCCCATGTAAATGAGTTGTCATCTGGTTCTATCTCAGATGCAAATGAGACCTAGGGGAGTTCTTCATTCTTGTCACCCTTATCTGGAGGGCTTTAGGTGAGTCTACCACCGCATCTTCATTTTCTTTCATAATCAGTCCTTGTTCAGGTAGAAGGGGGGGGGGGTGGAATTCTTTGAGTCAGACAGGCTGCATCCTGTGCCAGGGTTCCCCAAGAACACGTTCATTAAGGGAAAGGTAACAGCAGCTGGATGTGAAGCCAGTGGCAGTGCGGAATCACCGTGCCACTCCGCCTAGCTCTGCGGGGGCCTTCCAAAGCATGGAACCTGGGGCAGTCACCCTGATTGCTCCCTCCAGGGATGGCTCTGAGTGCCCCACCCTTGCCCAAAGGCAGAACACCACACTCTGCACCAGCTGCAGCTCCCTGGCATTTTTCAGCAGCAGCCCTGTGTAGAGCACATGTCAGTAATCTAGCCTTTAGGTTCCAAGGCATGGATAATGGTGGCCAAGAAAGGGCTTCTAGCCAGGTACAGAGGATCCAGGGGCACCCTAAGGCTGCTGAGCCTGAGGGACAATGGGAGGCTGAACACCAATGATAGGTGTCCAAGTCTCTCTCAAGTCAAGTGGTTTGCCCACCACCTTCACTTCTGTCTTCTCTTGATTCAGTTTCAATTATTTCACCTCCATCCAGTCCCCAACTTCAGCTAGGCACTAAGAAAGGACTGAGACCACAGGGCCAGAATTAGATGAGAAAGAAAGGTAGAGTTGGATATCATGATGCCACCTCACTCCAAATCTCTGCAAAATCTTGCTCAGTGGCTTCATATACACACTGAACAGCAGAGAGAGAACCCTGGAGGACCCCACAGGAAAGGACCTGAGGAACTGATAAACATTCAACTATCACCATCCTCTGGTAGTGATTAGAACTAATTTCTGAGTTACTGGACACATCTACACAAGGTGCATTGATTGAGATTAGTGCAAATTACTGTGTAGTAATCATCACCATCTACACATGCAGGCACTTACATGTGCACCTACACGTGCAATAACTTGCTCTACTAGCAAGTAAATTTGCTACTTGTAAATACAAGTAACTTGCTCTAATCACAAGTAAATTAGCTACTGGTAAGTAGCAAATTTACTCATGATCAGTTACTGCACAGTACAGCATATGTAGACAGCCTAATAGGAGCAAACTAGCTCCTGGTTAGCTGGGTAGCAGCAAGTGGGAGATTGCTCCCTGCCCCTGGGAGCTGCTTACTGCTGGGGTGGGATCTGCCACTGGAGCATGGGTAGGGACAATGTCCCCCTGCCCCAGAAGCAGGGAGCTCCCAGTCCCTGCTCCCCAATCATGGAGTGGAGGGTGGGAGCTTGGTCCCAACCCCAGCTCAGTGGTTGCAGGGTAGGACCTGAGAATAGGATGGGAGCTCTCAGCCCCATATCTACAATCATAGAGCTGGGAACAAGTTCCCAGCCTGTTCCCAGCTCAACAATTGTGGAGCTGGGATTGGGAGCTCCCTGCACAGGGAGAGTTCCCCGCCTAGCCTGGAGCTGGCTTGGACCTGCTCCTGACTGGGACAGTTCCCAGCCAGCCCCAGGCTGTGTGGGGAAATCTGCAATGTGGCTGGGGACTGTCACATTTAAGACAATCTCCAGCCAGCTCCAGGCTGCACATGCAAATTTCCCCACACAGCCCAGGGCTGACTGGGAATTTTCCTGGTCAGAGACAGGTTCCAGCCCTGTGCCCTGACTGGGCAATCAAGGAGCAGGGCTTGGAAAGAGCTGCAGGGGAGGGGCAGGTCTTAGTCCTCTGTCCTGATCCACTGGTGGGGCAGCTAGCAGTGAGCCCCCAGTTGGGGATATCCGACCCAGCCGGGGGCTTGCTGTTAGCTGCCCCACCAGTGGATCAGGGCAGGGACCTGTCCCTCCCCTGCGGCTCTTTCCAAGCCCTCTGCCCCCAATCAGATGGCTGGGGATGGAAGCTCCCTGCTGCTGGGGCAGGGGGCATTGTCCCCACCTAGGCTCCACCACTGGAACCCACCCCAGCAGCAGGCAGTTCCCAGGGGTAGGGAGCAATCTCCCAGCCCCACCAGGAGAAAGCTGTATCCTGGCCCTGTGCTCTCTGCCAGCCCTTGGGCTAGCACCTGGGGGGAGCCTGGAGCTCCCTCTGGCTGCTGCAGGGAGATGGTGCAGGGCCAGAGGGGGCAGGTGCAGACTGCTGCTAGCAGAAACAAATCTCTTCCTGCATTCCCACATGTGTAGACACCTGCTTAGGCTTCAGCATTAGCATGTATAGACATGCCCACTGTCTTGCAGTCAGTAGCATTAAAAAAAAAAAAAACCCAGACCACAAATAACCTTTTAATATATTGGTATATGCCTTTATTCAGCATAAAGATACCCTTAGAAATAGTTCTGTAGTAGTAATGGTAGCTTATTGTGGAAAACAATATTTTTTCTATATTTTATATAGATTGCCCATTGCTTAGTTTTATAATTTATGATAAAGTTGTTTGCATTCATTGCATTGAATCAGTCGTATTCAGAATTTTTTTACATTATTGAAGATTTTACTACTGCTGGCATAAAAGGAAATGTCTACTTATACAACTGCATCTGTTACATGATAAAATGGAATAATTTATTACTCTTTGCTTCTAGTATGCCCTTAGAGTTGTAAGCCATTGTGAAGTCCACGAGGTACATGCTAATTTTTATTTCAGAAGCTACGTTAAGAGAAAACTATATTAACATAAAATAATTTGTTTCATAAAATAAGAAAAGGCAAACAAAAAACATTATTTCTAGTAAATATAGGATTACCCTGAGAGCATGGATAACATCATTCAAAGTCAGAAAATCCTTGAAAAGTACAAAATTGTGTACATGCTTCATTACAGAATCTGAAGCTTGTACTTAATTCTTCTACAATTTGGTTAATTCCATCATCTTAGAGTTTAAACAGCTCTTTTTGAGACAAAAACAATATATTATTTGTTCATAAGGTAAAGAAAAACCCATATAAAAACGTTTGAGTTTATATTAATGACAGAGAGATGAATACACATGCACAATTTAGTCAAGATCTTTATAGCTGAAGGTTAAAAACCATGAGATAACCATTATTTGACTTTTTCTAAACTACAGGCTAGCTATTGAGCAGTGAAAAACAATGTATTATAAACCACCTTTTAAATCAATAAAATAGAAGGATGAAAGGAAGATTTTGTTTATGTCATTATCCCATGCTCATATCTTTAAAACTAAAATTATATATATACACATACGAAGATAATAATGAGTAACACAAGTTTTTGAAAGGTTTAGTTATCTACCTTCAAAAATGGGGTAATACAAAAGGAAGTTCTGTCCACACAGCCTTTCTGCTGGACACCCACAGATCATCCATAGGCTTTCAGCCTTAGTCTCATCTTCACCTGCTTTGCATATATGTTTTTCACCATTAATGCCACTGTACAAGGCACTGGAGTAACTTTACCTTAACTGCAGCATGCGGTTTTGGACACTCTCGTTCAAACCTGACAATACTTGTAGCCTCTCTCTGCACCTATTTGTGGAGTGGAAAACCTATCTTACTACAGAAGAGTAAAGGCTCTTGGTTTCTCTTAGTAAATCAAAACTTGCAAGACACTTTGACTTATTTTTATAAATATATTAGGGGACAAGTGCTGGGTAAGGAGAAAAGCTATGTAAGCTAATGTTAGCATAAAAACAAATGGAAATAAAACAGATGGGAAAACATTTGTGGGGAAAATTTGTAAGTATGTTTCCAACCACTTAGGAATTTAGATTTTGGAGTAATTTTCCAAATAGGAGAAATGAGAACTAAAAACTACTTCTGTTTATGATAGAGCTTGTCAGGTTTATAAATGGGATTATAGACTATTAAGGTCCTTTCCAGCCATATGTTCCTAAAAATCTTACCGGGAAATTTACTCCCACCTCCAATATTCAGGTTAGTTTTGCCTTTTTATGCCATTATATTATGGGTATTGATTCCTCTTATACCTTTGTAAGCTGACACTATTCAAAATAAAGGCCTGAAAATATAAACTGAATCTGCACCAAAAAAGTTGTTATCCATAAAAATGCGAACATTATCAGATGTCTACTATGTGCACAACACCCACCTGCCCCACAACCATATACAATCTATCCTCAAGGCAACTCTGAATCCAATGGTATCATTAATGAGTCACTAGACACGCATCTTATAGGGGGAAAATGTTACATATCACTGAACAGTGAGCTGGTATACGGGTTTCAGCATCAGGAAATTATCCGCAGACAAACAGCATCATTTCTTCCATACCCGCAATAGATGCACGTAGCAGTATACTAGACAACATCCGTGTTTACTAATCCCAGATCATAATTCAGTTGCCTTCCTTTACTGTCAAAAATAGTAGTAATTTTTCACACTTTATTTGTTTACCTTTCTTGAGTGATTGGTATCAAAGCCTTAATAATATAGTACCATAATACAGAACAGATAACTATACAAAATTATTCACTTAAAACTGATCTAAGTATGAGGGGCCATAGTCAAGGGAAATATTTCCTGAATTTGTTATCAACTAGCCAGTAATGTGCTATTTCTACATAAATCACAAGCTAAGGCATATTTTTTCTGAGAAAAGAAAGAAAGGAAGAACATTCATAATGATATTGATATGGTCAAATGATGTGATTTGATAATGATTTGATCAAAACTGACCAAAAAGTATACTAATATATATCCCATCAGAATTCCTGGTATACAAAACAGAATTATTTTTTGATGGAAAGGCTAAAGTAAAGAGCATTTGCTGTCTTCAAGTTATACAATTCTTGAGCCCTTCTTATCCTATCCATTATCCATAAATCATTCCAAACAAGTCTTCAAATTCCCTAACACCTTTTATTTTGGGTCAAACACTTTTTACTTCAATCACTTAAATTATGCATGATAGAAACAGTATGCAGTTGCTTAGAATTTTTTGTGTAAATTGGGGGCTGTCAAATGAGGGTATGTGTATCCCCAGGGGTGCTTTGAAAGGTCCCAGGACGTACGAGTGGCTGGGTGGGGAGGGAGCGCTGCCACCCCACACGCCCACCTCACAGGAGCAAGGCTGGGGTGGGGCGAGGACAGCAGCGCCTCTGTGGGCTGAGCAGGCACCACCCAGTTGACCGGATGTGGGGGGAGAAGCTAGCATGCGGCAGCCACCATCCACCACCCCGTGCCAACACTCCATGTGCGGCCACCCCCACTCCCTCCCATTCCCTCTCCCGCTCTGCGATTGGCTGCTGAAGCCCCTCCCCCCCGGCCCCGCTCCTTGACTGGCTGCCAGGGGTACACTGCTCAAAAAAGGTTGAAAATCCCTGGTCTAAATGTATAAACATACAAGTCATTTCTAAAAACTAACCCTTTGATCTGACAGTAAATATGGCCTCATAGATCAAACAGCTTATACATAACTTGTTTTCTAGTGTCTTGAAATTCCACTTCATCTACTTTATTTCTGATGCAAGGTTACTTCCTCTCCATTCTAGTATTTACTGTGTTACTCTTGAGCAATTTTCCCACTCTGTTTCAACCTTTAATTATAGCCCTATATTTCTTACTGGAAAGATCTCTTTTATACTTGGCATTAGTGTATGTGTATTTTAATTGAGGTACTTATCACGATGCTTATTTAAACAGTTTCTATATATCGGAGATTGATTTTTATTCTTTTCTTCTTCTATTCCATCTGAAGCATAATTAACAAAAGTATTTCTCATACAGTAAATTTCTTAGCATTTTGTGCAGACTAATTTCATAGATACCAATAAATCTTGCTTCTACCATTTCAAGTGGGAAATTATTTTAGAAACTCATTCCCAGGTTGTTTTACCTGATAATAAGTCTAACATTATTTAATTTTTATTTCAGATTATAAACATTCAGCTGTCCTATTTATTTCAAATATATATTATCAGGGA
>NW_005842095.1:1171401-1189306 GCF_000455745.1 Alligator sinensis | reverse complement strand
AAAGTTATTTTCTACAGACAATTGAGCATATATATGTTAACATCTACAACTACTCATAGAATGTCAAGAAAATCTGTCATCATTTCACATATTAAAATATGTATTATAATCTCTCTCAAAAGATGGTTTATTTTGTATTAGTAGAAGAAAGATAAAAAAAAAGTCCTGTTGTCTGTCAGGAGCCATGACACAAAATTCACAATATAATTTACAGTCATGCTTGATTCTGTCTGAATTTACAATCTTTAAACGACAGCCAAGGCTCTAATTGTATCACTGGGGGAAAAAATCTTACTAGGAAATATTAATGAAAAAATAGTGATAATTAATCGTATAGGTATCACATTCCTGTCCCTGACTGCATATTGAAATGAAACTTAATCACCTAATCTTTTATAAAATTAAGTTTAAGAGGTCTAAGTTGTGTAACAGATTAATGAAATAGGTGTTGAATCCCAAGCACATGAGCTCAAATAACATTCTCAGTCAAAGGTAAAACATTTACATGAAATCACCAGGCTCAGTTATTAAACTCACCTCTTTACTATCACACTGCTTATACAAAATTTCCCAAAGGTTTTCTCATTGCTCTTCATCGTATTGATACATCTGTGTGCTATTTACTACAGAGATTCTACTACAAAATTTCAATGGGAAAAGGGTGACAATTTGTACTTGCTGCCACAATTTTTGATCATATCAAACATTATAGATCCTTACATAATTCTATAGACTTCTAAGTACACTGGAATACAGAATCATAGAAAACTGAGGTTGGAAGGGACTTTAGGAGCTCATGTAGTCCAACCCCCTGCTTAAACAAAGATCAGCCCCAACTAGATAATCCCAGCCAAGGCTTTCTTTAGCTACATCTTAAAAACCTCCAAGGATGGAGAGTCTACAATCTCTCTGGGTAAGTTGTTTTAGTGTTTTACTGCCCTCTTAGAGAGAGAGTTTTTCCTAATACCTAACCTAAACTTCTCTTGCAGCAATTTGAGACCATTGCTTCTTGTTCTGTCATCTGCCACCACTGAGAACAGTCTAGTTCCATCCTTTTTAGAACCACACTTCAGGTAGTTGAAGGCTGCTATTAAGTCCCATTTTAGTCTTCTCTTTTCCAGACTAAATAAACCCAGTTCCCTCAACCTCTCCTCCATGTGCTCCAACCCCCTATCCATTTTTGTCAGCCTCTGATGCGCTTTCTCTAATTTGTCCACATCCTTTCTGCAGTGGGGGCCCAAAACTGGATGCAGTACTCCTGATGTGGCCTAATCAGTGCCAAATAGAGGGGAAAAATCAATTCCCTTGATCTGCTGGTAACATTTCTAGTAATGCAGCCCAGTGTGCCATTAGCCATCTTTGCAACAAGGGTGCACTGTTAGCGTACATTCAGCTCATATTCACTGTAATCCCCAGATCCTTTTCTGTAAAGCTGCTGCTGCCAGTCAGTTCTCAGTCTGTACCATTGCATGGGACTGTTCCGTCCCATGTATAAGACTCTGCACTTGTCCTTATTGAATCTCATGAGATTTTTTTGGTCCAATCCACTAATTTCTCAAGGTCTCTCTGAACCCTAGCCCTACCCTCCAGCATATATACTACTCCCCTCAACTTGGCATCATTCAACTTGCTGAGGGTTTACCCTATCCCATCTTCTAGATCACTGATGACAATATTTAACAAAACCAGACGCAGGACACTCCACTTGATACCTGCTGCCAACTAGGCATTGAACTATTGCCTACTACCCTCTGAGCCCAGTGATCCATCTAGTTTTCTCTTCACCTTAAAGTCCATTCATCCAGCCCATACTTCTTTAGCTTGCCTGTAAGAATGTTGTGGGAGACTGTATCGAAAGCCTTGCTAAAGTCAAGGTATATCACGTCCATTCGCCTCCCCACATCCATAGAGCCAATCATCTCATCACAGAAGGCAATCAGGTTGGTCAGACATGACTTGCCCTTGGCGAATCCATGCAGATTGTTCCTAAGTAATCACCTTATCCTCCAAGCTCTTAGAAATGGATTCCTTGAGGATCTGCCCCAGGATTTTTCCAGGGAATGAGGTGAAGTTAACTGGTCTGTAGTTCCCTGGATCCTCCTTCTTCCCTTTTTTAAAGAGGAGCCCTTTTCCCTTTTCCAAACTTCCAGAACTCTCCCAATCACCCTGAGTTTAAGGATGATGACCAGCAGCTCTGCAATCACACCAGCCAGTTCCCTCAGCACCCTTGGGTACATCCCACCTGGCCCCATGGACTTGTACACGTTGGCCTTTTCTAAATAGTCCCTAACCTGTTCTTTCACTGAGGGCTGCCCACCTCCACCCAAACTGTGTTGCCCGGTGCAGTAGTCTGGGAGCTGACCTTGCCTATGAAGACCAAGGTAAAAAGGCATAGAGTATTTCAGCCTTTTCTGCATACCCTGTCACTAGGTTGCCTCCCCCATTTAGTAAAGGACCTACATTTTCCTTGATTCTCCACTTGCTGCTGACATACTTGTAGAAATCCTTCTTGCTAGCCTTCATGACCCTTGCTACTTGCAACTCCAGTTGTGCTTTGGCCTTCCTGATTTCATCCCTGCATGCCTCAGCAATACTTTTATACTCCTTGCTAGCTGAGATATATATGAGATATTCCACATTTCAGCTGTCTTTGACAATTAAGAAACTCTTAAAGTACCTTGAAATCTCAGGGAAAGTACACTGATTAAAAATGAGTAACTGGGTTTTTTTTAGGCCATCTGTTCCATTAATCACTATGGCTACTTACACACGTAAACAAACAAACAAACCCCCAAATGGTGCTTTACTTTAAACTCTGTGCACCCTTGTGCCGAGTCCAGCACATGCCCAGGAGAGGCATCAGGTTATAGTTAGACCCAGCTCCCCAAATGTCTATATAGAGTGGGTGCTTCAGCAGGGCTTTTTTGGTGCTTGTATCTAATAACTGATTGAATCAGTGCCAAAAAATCCCTGCTGAAGCACCTGATCTATACAGACAATGCAGAGCCAGATAAAATGAATGTGCTTCTGCTTCCAGTAAAGTGTGTGTGTGTGTGTGTGTGTGTGTATTTTTTCCCACATCTGTCAGTGCCCTATTATATTTATATACACATCAGAGTCCTTCTCAACAAGCAGGTCCTTATTCCCTAACATTGGGCAGCAGGCAAGTATCACTACCCCAATTACACAAAAAAGTTAATTGTGATTTCACACAAGGTCCCTTCACGCAGAGCTTGCAATGGAACCCATTTCTTTACACTGTCAGAGCCAAGTCCTACACACTGCCTTTCTGAATGAACAGCCTTGTCACTACTATTTGAACCAATTGTTCTATTCAGCAGATAGCCCTTCTGAGAACTATGAAGACAGGCCCAATCCTCATATCCGCTGTTTTAACATTGTACACTAATGCATGAAAAAACTATGTATTAAGTTAAAAACAAAACAAAACAAAAAGCTCACTGTTAGCTCAAATGAAAGAGATTTGCACTGAGGTTCCAAAAGGCAGGGGTTCAAACAATAATATTAACTCCTGTAAGAGCCCTTTGATTAGTTGCATATACAGACTGTACAAATTCATTTCTACCAGAAGCCTCCCAGTTTTCTTCCACATAAGAATAGTCTTGCTCCTTGCACTCATCATGCTCCTCCTGGCTGATCCACAGGATAGAAGGGGAGGGTGGGGGGACTCAGCCACTGCAGCAAGGCTCCAGGAGCAGATCCAAAGCAGTGCAGGGTGAGGCAGAGACATTTGCTGCAGTGGCAAGGCACCCATGTTTTGCCACTGCCTGCCTTGCCCTGCACTTTTCCAAGTCAGCTGGGTGGTGTGAGCAGCAAGGGGAAGCTACAGGGGCCATAAGCCAGTAGCAAGGTGGGAAATAGGGCTCCCACCTCTGTTTGAATCTATTCTGAGAGGTTTCATCACATGATGTAATGGCATTAATGACTTTACATCAGAAAGGCAAATGCGTATTACTATACGCCCAGCCCAGGCTCTGGCTTCTTTACTTTTCATTCCATCCAGGAAGAGGTGACACAAACTGCTGAAATTTCCTTAGCCTGACGAAGGGTTTTTGAACCCAAAAGCTTGCTTAATAACTGTTCTCCAACTATTTGGGTTGGTCTAACAAAAGATATCAAATTCACCCAAGGAACCTTGTCTGCCTACGTCCTTAGACCAACACGGCTACAACCTAAATCCCTGCATATTACTATTACATTCTAAAAAACCACTGGACAACTGTATACATCAGATTCAACATTTAATATTTATTTTAATGAATGCCCTATCATTTATCTCGCAGGTGACTCTCAGCAGTCTTCTGGTGATTTATCCCTTATTCCTGGAGACTCCAGAGCAATCCTATAGGGAAGGCCACCGCAATGCCTGGCTCCAAGAACCTCTGGCTTCCCTTTGCTTTCCCCACCCACCTGCCTCAGCCACTCCACTAGTCTCAGTGGCTGGAATTGCAATTTAAAAGCCAGAGGGAACAGGAGTAGGGCATGCAGAGGTTTTCCCCACTCTGGACATTTAAAAGCTGATGGCCAAGAGTGGGGCTCTAGGAAAGTCTTCTATACCTGGTTTCCATCAGCTCTCCCTTGCTGCCCCACTTCCCAACTGAGTGGTGTAGAGATTTAAAACTTAGTGGCTAGAATCTAGATTCTCAAGCTCTGCTTTAAAATCACTGGCCTGATGCTCAGCTGGGCAACAGTGTGGCAAGGGGTAGCTCATGGGAGCCTCTCTCTTTCCAAAACTGGGGACTTCCCAGTTTGGGGAAGAGGCAGGGAGTGGAGGCTGCTGCTCCCCTTGCCTGCCCATCTACAAGAGGGTGGGCAGTTGCCACCCCACACCTTCTCAAGATTGGGGTGACCCCAGTCTCAGGAAAACAGGGGCTGTTCCCCTAGATCCACTTCTCCCAGTCTCTACAAGGAGTTAAGATGGAAGGAAGTGTACAGACATGCAGGGCATTTTTACATGTGCTCCTCGGGCAGTGGGGCAGGGCAGATGCTTTAGAACAGCTCTAAGAGCCACTCTAATTAGAGTGCCTGCAACATCTCATGTATCAGCATCCCTGTGCTTTAAAATGGCAGCAGGGGCACTTTATGTCAAACTTGTTGAATGAGCTTTAGTTAAAGCACCTCCACCACCATTTTGATGCTGATACATGAGACATGGAGGCTGGCTGGAGCACACTGATTAATATACTCTAGCAGACTCGGTTAATCAAGTCTGTTCTGATGCACTGTATTTACAGCACGTTGGAGCAGCCTCTCAGCACATGTACAGGTACCCTCAATCTCCTGGGAGAAGCTCTCCAAGGAGTGATTTAATCCTGCTGTTCCTGGGTTATTTTTCTCCCTGGGAGAAAAAGCCTGAAATGTCTGTACAATTTGGGTTTCTACTGGGAGAACAATGATTCTCTTGGTAGAAATTGAATTTCTGCATCTGGCCATAGTTGCTTATGTAGTTGTTGTCCTTACAGTTCTTTATTTTAGAAAGAAGTATATTATACAAAATGATAAAAGCATGGTTTTGTTGACAAAGCCATTATTATCTGAAAATTGTGGAATGACATACTACAAAGTTTTCTCTCTCATTTTGATTGTTTAGTACACGTTTTAACCATTTTTGAAGCAGAATCGATTGAATTTTTAAATTCTTCCTTTTTCTCCAAATTGTGATGTAATATAAGGTAGAAACAGTTATTTTCTTCATGTAATACAACATTCTGAAAAATTGATTCAATTGTATCAAAATGTTTTATTTGACATTTTTGACTGAAATGAAATATTTCAACATTCCTAAATCAATTGTTTCTCTCTAGCACAGCACATTGAACAAAATCAAAGTGGTTCATTTCAGCTCAGTTTTGATATTGAGCCAAGTCCACCAGAGGAGTCTAGTAACTCATAACAACTTTAGTTTAAATAAGTGATGCTTCTCTGTTATTTTCTGTGCATTTGAATTACATTTCCCAGAAAGTATTTTGGTCATATGATATCCAGGATGCACCAGAAGACATGGAAAAGGGCAGATTTAGTTCAATCTAGACACCCCAAAAAATTACTCAAAGAGGAGCTTGAATAATCAGAAGGGCGTACAAAGCAGGAAGTTAATATGGAACAAACAAGCATTTGAGACAATGGCTATGCACAGGCAGGAGAATCACTCTTCTCTCAGCAGAAATGACAAGCATACATGAACCTAAGTCAGTTCTTCCCAGGAGAAACATGCCCCTACTGGAAGAATGTTTAGTTCTCTCAGAACTAAACATTTGTGTACTCCCCTCTTTGTCTGGTCTGCAAAGGGACCAGACCCTGAGTTTTAAACACTGCCCATGCCATTTTGCTGCAGGTGGAGTTAGCAAAGCCTGCAGGGCTAGGGGAAAGCTATCCTGCCCCAGTTCATGGGGCATGTCCAGACGAGCGCACATGTACCTCTTGCAGCATCTCAAATCAGTTTGACACACTTTGGCAGTTCAAAGTGGAGTGCAGCCTTGGGTTCGCAGGTCCAAGGGGGCGGATGATGTCTCAGGTGGCAGCAAGTTGCAGCCAGGCAGCAGCCCCCACTGCCAAACTGCTGCAGTGGGTAGAGAGTAAGGGACCACTCCACGTTAGGGCTGCTTCAGCAGTCCACCTGGCACAAGGGGTTGTGTCCCCAGATACCAAGTGGCCAGGCCTCAGAAGCTCCTGAGGGCAAGTAGCTCTGAGGTTCTTGCAAGGGCAAGTTATTATATTTCTGGGGCCAGCACAAGTACTGGTCCTAGGCTCTAGCTCCCCCTGGCTGCAGATCTGGGAGGAGCTGGGCAGGGTTATTTTTCCCCAAGTGGTACAACTGGCCCCACATCAAAGTGCATGTCCAGGCATGAGTGCTGAGGCAAAACTCCCCAGCTGAAATGTGTGCTGCTCCTATTTGAGCTGCTGCAAGCGCACATGCCTGCATGTGTGGAGGCACCCATGATTTTTAAATGGCATCCCTTCCCTCTTCCCTCCCCGCCACATTCCCCAGTTCATGGTCCTGTATGTTGTAAATGCCACGATTTAAAATCCAGGAAGACAAAACCTGGGGCAGAGAAGCTGTGTCCCCAGGCCTGTTTTCCCATGCCTCTAGCCTTTAATTACCCCATAGCAGACCATCTGCACATGAGGCAATTTAAAAGCAGGGGACTGCTTATTGACAGGCTGTCCCATTTCCAGGTAGTGAAGAGAATGACTATCAGGTAATGGACTCCCCTAAGGGCAGAGTGACATTCAGAAAAATTCTTATCAGTAGAAAGAAATCTCTGTCTGTGGCCTGTGTCCTTTTTATTATGCAATAAGTAAAGGGAATTGGCTACATCTCAAGAATGGCTTATTTGAGGGTTTTTTTATACATGAATTAACAAATCATAAACACAATCATAATTCTTATTCTGCCTTCCTATTTGGCCTCATATATACAAACAAGGGAACCAGTAGCTTTTATTGTTCAATGTTTTCTGTACACAAATACTCTTTAAAAACAGTAATGGAGCTTACAAGGACAATCACCTTCCAGAGTAGATTTAAAAGGTGTCTTACCTAACATAAGACTCCTTTTGTTATAACAGGTAAACAGAAAAGAGTGCTATTGTTTATTATTACTTGTATCATGGTAGCCTGAGGAATATTGCTCTAAATCATGACCTCATATTCTAAGCACTATAAAAACATTTTAAAAATGTTACTCTTCAATTAAGAGTTTATAGTGCAAGTAACACACCACAAAACCACTTAAAATATTTAAGTAGCTCAGCATGAGTGGGTACTTGTGATGCTTGTAGTCTTTCTGTAGCCTGAGAAAACTTTTTAGAAAATGTTATTTTTTGAAAATATTGTACCCAGATCATAATTATATCAACAAGGGCACTACACAGAATACTAGGGGACAAACAAGAGAATATAGAGAGTTAAATCCTTGCCTCATTGCTGTTGTAATTTTTGAGGCCAACACTTTGCCTAGAGTTATTTACACTTTTTACTTAGCAAGAGGGAGTTAACCACATCACTACTGATTTGCAGAAATCTAGTGCTATACAGCATGTTAAGTTGTTGATCTCAGGCATGTTCTTAGCAGACAGATATCCATATTTAAACACATTTAAAAAGTCACAATCCATTGCATTCTATCAAGTTCCTATTTTGACAGATGGGAAAAGATATCAAACTGAGACATCAAATTGTTCTCTGGCTAATCATGGGTTAAATCATGGGTTTCATAGTAATTTGGGGTCATAAGAGACCTGAACAGATCATGTAGTCTGGCCCCCCACCACTGGCAGGAGCACACGCTGGGATCACATGACCCCAGGCAGGTGTTTGTCCAACTTCTTTTTGAATTTACCCAAGGTAGGAGAGAGGGCCACTTCCCTAGGAAGTTGGTTCCAGATCCTAGCCTCTCTAACAGTGAAATAGTGCCTCCTAATCTCTAACCTGAACCTATTCTCCAGCAGCTTCTGGCCATTGTTCCTCATTACCCCAGGTGTTGCTGGGGGGAATAGGGCCCTTCCTATTTGCTGCTGATCTCCCCTAATGAGTTTGTAGGCAGCCACCAAATCCCCCCTCAGCCCCTGCTTGCTGAGGCTGAACAGGTTCAGGTCCCTCAGCCTCTCCTCATAGGGCCTTCCCTGTTGCCCTCCAACCAAGCGGATGGCCCTCCTCTGAACCCTCTCAAGGCAGGCCACATCCTTCTTAAAGTGCAGTGCCCAGAACTGGATGCAGTACTCTAATTGTGGGCTGACCAATGTCGCACAGAGGGGGAGTATCACCTCTCTGGACTGGCTTGAGATGCATCTTTGGATGCATGACAGGGTGTGGTTGGCTTTGCTGGCTGCAGTCTGGAATTGATGGCTCATGTTCATCTTGGAGTCAGTAATGACTCCAAGATCCCTTTCCGCCTCTGTGGTCACAAGGGGGCAGCTCCCCAGCCTGTATATATGCTGTGGATTACTTCTCCCAAGGTGCAGCACCCTGCATTTATATACATTGAACCCCATCCTATTACCATCCACCCACTTCTGTAGTCTGTCTAAATCTAATTGCAGCCTCTCTCTCCCTTCGAGCGTGCCTACCTCTCCCCAAATCTTGGTGTCATCAGCAAACTTGGACAAGTTGTTTTCCACCCCCTCGCACCCCATCAGCCAATTTTTGACCCATCCAACTGTGTAAGCATCAATGCCACAGTCACTCAGTTTATTAATGAGAATGGGTTGAGAGACAGTGTCAAAGGCCTTCTTAAAGTCCAGAAAGACTATGTCCACAGCAACACCATCATCCAGGGATTTAGTTACCTGGTCATAAAAGGCCATCAGGTTGGTCTGGCAAGACCTGCCTTTGATGAACCCATGTTGATTTCCCCTGGGCATGATCTCCCCTGCTGGCCCCTCACAGATGTGATCCTTGATAATTATTTCAAGGATTTTCCCCAAGACCGATGTGAGGCTTATGGGCCAATAGTTTCCTGGGTCCTCCTTTCTCCCTTTCTTATAAATGGGGACCACTTTAGCTAGTTTCCAATCTCTGGGCACCTGGCCCGTAGACCACAATTGCTCATACAGCTGGGCCAAAGGCACAGCAATTACCCCTGCCAGCTCTCTCAACACCCATGGGTGGAGGGCATCGGGGCCCGCAGATTTAAAAACATCCAGCCCTTCCAGAAGATCCCTTACTACATCTGCACAGACCCAAGGCCTGGCAGTGCTATCCCCAAGATTGCCCCTACCTGTGGTAGGAGAGCTGTCCTGGTCCCTGTCCAAGAAGCCAGAGGCAAAGAACTTGTTAAAAATTTTGGCTCTCTCATCTGGCATAGCCACAAGATTAACACTTGAGTCTAGCAGGGGTCCTACATTACCCGGTGCCCTCTTCTTACTCCCAATGTATTTGAAGAAGGACTTTTTCTTGTCCTTAATCCTGGTCACTAGCCTGAGCTCCACCCCCACCTTGGCCTTCCTAATAGCCCTCCTACACTCACGGGCCCCTCCCTTCCACTGGGTGTACGCCTCCCTTTTGGCCCTCAGGCATTCTTGAATGCCTTTGCTGAGCCAAGGGGGTTTCAGAGCACTCTTACCCCCCTTCTTTCTCTGGGGGACTGTCACACTCTGAGCCTGGAGGATCGTCTCCTTAAGGTACGACCATCCCTCATGGACTCCCATATCCTCTACCTTTTGGGCCCTCCGTGCCTCCACTAGTAATCTCCTAAATTCGTTGAAGTTGGCCCTTCTGAAGTCAAGGGCTTTAGTCTTGGTATAAGCCCTCAACACCCTGAGCTGGATGGTGAATTCCAGCAGGCGATGATCACTGTCACCCAGGTGGTCAAGGACCTGCAGTCCCCTCACCAGGTCATCCCCAGTGGCCAAGACCAGTTCCACTAGAGTGGCAAATTCTAAGCAGCTGTTGCTGGTGCCCAGGATTTGGGTACTCTGTGGCTACATGGTTTCTCCAGGAGGGCCCATAAGGAATCTCTCATTTTCTTGCTTTCACTTTGCATTAAAAGAAAAATAAATAAAGCCAACCTTTAAAAGAGCCAAGCTACAATCGCTCTTTAGAAGCAAATAGGAGAGAGAGGACAAGTGACATTTGAGTTTGAGTTTCTAACCTTTACATTTATTGCATCCTGGTTACATTACATATTTGTCATTTTAAGTTCACTGCCTTTATTTATTTATTTATTTACTGTGACAGAAGAATATGCAAAAACTCAGCCTCTGATCTTTTCCTAGTACCTACATAGGGGAGGAGTTTTTGCTTCTGTAATCAAGACATCAAATCTTGACTGGGTACCCTAACCCCTCATCACCCTTGCTGCCATTTCTGCCAGTACCCTCATCCTGAAAATGTGATAACTTTCCAAGATGTCAGAAAATAGCCTTCTTTAACATGTTATCTTGTCATGAGTCCTGTGCAGAGTCTGTTAAAAAACTCCATTGAACAAATGCAGCCAGGGCAGAGGAGTGTGAAAACAGCCAAACTTGTTTTAAGGCTGGTAGTAATGACAATAAAGAAGTGAAGATTTAGCTAATATAGTTTCACTTGTAACACCCTGATTACAGCAGCTCTCACTTGAACATACTAATGAATAAATACATGCCCAAATAAGTCAAATCATCTACAGTGCTGGAGTAGTGATGTCACACTTAAGACCTGAGCACGCATGCACCTTGTACTGATTTCCACCTGGAAGTGCTCCACTACATCCTAACAGTCAAGTTATGCTCACTGTTAAAAGAACCATATCATGACATTTCAAATTAGAATTTTTTTTAAAGACAGAGCAAAATACAGAAAGGAAAACTAAGAGGATAATAGACTAATTCTTGTACTTACGAAATGCTCTGTAGAATTCTTCCAGAGCTAGGTGCTTGTCACTGTTATAATCATCATATTTCAACAGATCGAACAGAGAGCAGTCAGACAGCTCCTTGCCAAGTTCATCCCGTTTTATTACCTGACAAGAAAATTATAACCATGAAATTACATTTGAGCTCTTAGAGTTATGTAGGATAATTAATTGTTTCTAATCATCATTTAATACATCATTTTAAGACTGCTTTGGGGCAATGAACTGAAACTGTATAAAGTTAGGGATTTTCAATTGCTTTACAGTTATTTATTACAGTTTAAAAAGTTAATATCTTTAGGATACTGCCACAGAGTTTACACAAAAGTTTGTGAAATATGAATTATATAGTCTAGCATGAAAAAGTACTAGATAGGTAGTCTGGGCTCTAGGCAAGATTTTAATGTACCCTATTTCTTTACATGACTGATCAAAATACCAAATCTCTCAATTCTATTGCCCTACCTCAAACAATTGAGAACTTCTGAAAATTAAGTAAAATAAATTATTTTATTTATTGCATAAATAAACTGTAATATTGTTATAATAAACATAATAAACATAAAGAACTGCAGCTTCTTGTAGGCTTTCAGCAGGCCTGTGTTTTTTTCCAAGAAACTATTATAGGAGTAGCTGACCCAAAAAGACTATTCAGTTTCTCTGCAGGGGGCACATTCACTTTTTAAGTAGATCATAATTAATGGTTATTAGATTTCAACTCTAATGAATTTCTGCTGGAGAAGTGTTCTTTATATGGTGCACCATTTATACTCTCAGTTGCTAGAGTTCAAAGACCAATCTGGATAGCACAAAAAATTGTCAAAGCAATTAATTTAATTAGCTTGATGCCATTACATTTTTAAAAGTGTCATGAGTTCTTTAATAATTACAAATGTTTAGAACTTACGTTTTATATCACACCTCTAATAGAAAAAAAATATGCTTCTATAATAGTCAAGGACTATTTCAAACAGTCAAGAACTAAGTTCAAACTCCTTTGTAATCACAATGACAATTGTACTACCACATAGCTGTAAAAGCAAATGCTTCTGTATGCTATACCTTCTCAAAACTAAACAGAGGATGTTTCTGTTGCTCCACCCAGGGATCAAAAGACCAGAAAGACCAGTTACATTCATGGCTATCATGAGGGTAAATGGAACATTTCAAAACATGCAAATGTCATAGAGAAAAGGTTTCATTAGAGCAGGGGCGGTCAGCCTTGCAGCATGCATGTCAAGTGGCTCAGGAGGCCTCTGTACATAACAACAGATCAGGGAGGGAGCAAGAAGCAGAAAGCAGATCAGACAGGAAAGGGACTGAAGTGGCACTCAGAGAAGTTTCAGGGTTTAAAATGCATCCCAAAAAGATTGGCCTCCTTAGAGCATAAAGCATAAAGGACAGAAAACAACACAGTCTTTTTTTCCTAATAAATGGAATCTCCCCTATATTTATATTGCTGAGGTTGGAAAGTGTGTAGTAAGTAATTCATGGGGGTTCCAGAAGAGCTGAGCCTTCATAGATGCAACTGAAATCAATGAAACTCTGTTTGTAACATAAAATATAGTATCTAATATTAAATACTCAGAAAGTTTGGCTTTTTTTTAAATTCAAATTGGGCACAAAAATAAATGGGTGCTTTTTTTAACTTTAATTTCTCTTTGCATATGGTCCCAGTATGTTACATTGGGAGTATGATATCCAATAACTAACACTTGTGTAACTCTCCACCTACTGTGAAAAGCACCACAGACGTTCATGGGAAACATGTATAATTTTGTCCATAGAGTAGGATTAGAATAGCATGCTGCAAATAAGGGATGCATTAAATCAGGACTGTACAATTGGCACCCAAGTATTTAAACTGTGGCCCAAGACTCAAATTGCCCTTACAACCTGGTTCCTTGTGTGGTTCCTAATAGGTCTAGGCACCAATCCCACCAGCTGGCATCACCTCCTTTCATTGCCTGTTCTGCTGCCATCCCCACCCTTCCACCCCAGGTATCTGGGGTTTCTGGGGCCTCCTCCTGCATCTACTTTCTGCCACTCCCCTGGGGACAGTGCAATACAGCTTCAACAGGAGGTAATGGGTGTGTGTGTGAGGGGGCAGGGGGAGGAGATGCACCTGTAGGAGAGGCATTTACGGTGAAGTGTCATCCAAAACCACTCAGAACTTGGAAAACCCAACATTAAATAATGAGGAAAAAATGAGAAAGAAGTACTGCTCATTTTTGTGAATGCTAACTATTATGGGTGCCTATTCACATGCTTGGGGTGGCAGCACATTTTAATTAGAGCAGTTCCCAGAGACCTACTCTAAGTAAAACACCTTACCATCACATGTATTAAGCCCCTGCGCATTTAAAAATGGCTGCAGGATGCTTTAGCTAAACCTCATTCAACGAGGTTTAGCTAAAGTGCCCCTGTATCCATTTTAAAAGGTGTGGGGCTTAATATACGTGGCAGTGAGGTGATTCTGGAGCGTTCTAATAAGAACAGAGAGTGGACTTGATTAAACAAATCTGCTCTGATGCATTCTAATTAGTACGTGAACCAGCATGTGTATAGGTACCCTATGTGAACAGAAAAAAGAAGGGGTAAAAGTATCAGGTGATATGATTGAAGGCTGCATCATAATATAAGTGAACAAGGAAGCGAATTCAAGTTATTTATACAACCTTAATGCTAGAATTTTCCAATTTAAGTGTCTGGCATAACAGCCTTAATTATGATGTTTTATGCATCTAAGGCGCCCAAAACATATGTTACATTGAAGAGGCGATTAACAGTGCCTTAAATAGTAACCCGGCCACAGAAGGAAACCAAGTTAAGGTGTGATAATGCAGTAAATGAGCCAAAAAGTTATTCTACATATGATGTGGGATAATTTTGTGGCTCATGTATATCACGCCTTAAACTGAATAAGGCAGGACCTAAATATAGTTACATGTGCTGCCTTTTATTAGGCAAATTCTTTCCTTAGGAAGAAAAAAACCCCAACACAAAATGAGTTTTCAATGCAGGTGATCAATTAAATTATATTATACATGTGTCCATAGTATTGATTCATTTTTGTGTTCAGCTTTATATATTTGCAATGTGGAGGAAAGGATTGTTTAGCAGGTAAAGCAATAGACCATAGGTCAAAAGCTGTGCGTTCCTCTCCTGGCTCCACACTTGACTCTGTAGATGGTGTTCAGAGTTAGCCAAAAAACGTTTGGTGAATTTTGAACAACTTGAACCCTGACAGATACCCATATGGTGTCATAGTGAAAGTGCATCCTTTTCCATAAGGCTTTACCAAAGAAAAGTATCCTCATTTACAAATGAGAAAACTAAGGTGTCCCAGGGGTTCTGGGGTTGCAGGAGAACCCCAACCCAAAATAAAAGAAAGCCCCAACTTACCGTCTGCAGGGGCCGAAAGGAGTGAGAAGGCATGGGCAGAGAAACCGCCCACGTGGCTCATCAGCCGCGTTCATATTCAGCTGGGGCCGGGTGACGTCAGCTGGAGACACCACCCGGTGGAAACAAAAGGTGGCCCTGGAGGTACAGGAAGGCGACTGGTGAGCGGAGGCTCAATGGGGAAGCTCACATCCCGAGGGACACAGCCGCTGCGTCGGGCAGCCCGGGACGGTGGGGGGGGAGCCTGTGGAGAAGCCAGTGGGGTGGGGGTGGAGCCGACAGAGAAGCCAGTGGAGGCACCGGCGGAGGCACTGGCGGCAGCACCGGTGGTGGAGCCGGCGGAGGCAGCGGCAGAAAAGCTGGCAGCAGAGCCTGCAGCAGCACCGATAGCGAAGCCTGTGGAGGCACCGGCAGAGAAGCCGGCAGCGGAGCCAGCAGCAGCACTGACAGCGAGGCCGATGGAGGCAGAGGCAGTGAAGCCAGTTATAGAACCGGAGGAGGCACCAACTGGCAAGCCGGCAGGGAAGCCGACAAGGGGAGTAGCAGGGAGGGGCAAGAGCAAAGGAAGAGACGAGAGCTGAGGAGGCAAGAGCAACTACAGGGAAGCCCGGAGCGGAGGTAACAAGGGCGGGGCCAACATGAACCCCAACGGGGATAGCCGTGGGGTGCGGCAGAAGACCCCAAGCAGGGACGGTTAAGCGGCGGACGGGTCCACAACATCCCAAGAAGAGTCAGCTGGGACGCCATACCCAAGTGGGGCAAGCAACTGGGTCTGGGGTACCTAGGCACAGGGAAAACACGGGGCCCATAGGCTAAGGGCACTCTTTATTCCTTTGTGGCCTCCAGGTCCACCGGTCGCATCTCTTCAGCAGTCACAGTAGTGGGGATTGCACGTTATGTCACAGGGTGGTTGGAATAGGGCACTAGGGATACGGGTTAGTCGGATCTAGGTCCAAGGGCCTTGAAGTTTTCACGGTTGCGCCGCGACCCAGGGACACTAGGACTCGAGGCTGGAGGGCCACGGGAGGCTGGGAAAGAAGCTGAATGGAACCAGGGGTGCCAAAGGGCCAGAAGACCTGAGACTGAAGGTGGCGAGTGGCCGGGGTGTAGGGGAGGTCGGAGCCCCGTGAGTGCCCACCAAGAGGCGTGACGACCCTGGAGGCTGCCTTGAAGGGGAACCCCTCCACTGAGGTACCATTCGAAGTCGTGGCAGGAGAGTTAAGGGGATCCACAGACATCAGCCAGGCTAGTCTTTGGGGTCCACTTGCTAGCCCGGGACAGGCGAGATTGATAGTGTGGGCTAAGGCCACACGAGAATGCCTGGTAGAGCAGAGGTGGGCACATATGGCAATGTCAAGACAGGTGACTTGCCCAAAGTAACAACAGCTGATTGAAGAACTGCTTCTCTGCCCCATTACGAGGAACCAAAGAACATTCTTATACAAATGAGAATGTAGTCTGTTTAAAAAACAAAGCAAAACAAAAACCCATCAACAACAACAAAACCCTCCGTATCCTGTAATGCTTATGATCCATGTGGGTGAAATGATAAGGATGAAAAGGATGAATCTCAAGGTGAAGTCTTGGCATGCTACCTGTAAACTCAGGTTAAACGCTCTGGGACCTTATTAAAACTCTTCACTTCTTTGTTAGAAGAAGCCTTCTGATACTGCGCCAACACCTGGTGTTAAGCCTGTTCAAATTGTCAGTATGAGCAGCTCCTGAAAGTGAAAGCTGGCTTTCCAGTCATAGTCTCTCTCTTTCCCCACCTTCCTTTTTAAGAGAAGTGTCAGGGATAAAACATGGGATTAAGAGATACAGAAAGTATGCTTTGTTTCTTTTGCCCTCTATAGAACATGCTCCATCTGCTCTCCAAATAAACTCTCTCTAGGGAAATCTAAGTTGAGTACTCAGTAGACTTGGATGATTCAGCACTTAGCTTTGAAGCCTTGCTCTTTGAAGTATTCAAGGCATCATCTCTACACTGCACCTGGTAAAGAAGAAAAGGTGATGATTCCTTGCATGAAGCACTAGAACAGCAAGAGACAAACACATGCCAAGTGCTGAGATAAGCAGCATGTTAAGGTAAGAGTGGGCTTCAGCCCAAAGAAATTCAGCAACAGAGTACGTGCCAGTAAGCTAAGAGGGTCTTAAAAAAACAGATGCTGAAAGTCTCTAAGACAACAATGCAGCAAAATATTACATCCCTCTCACAACCTGAAGGGACAAAAACAAAAGCACCCAAATAAACATGGGAGTTGGGGGGGAACGTTTAAGGGACTTTCATACCAGCAAGGTGCACCAAAAAGTGCAGTATCTGTTCTTCAAATTTGGAACTCTAAACAGAACACAACTTTGAAAGCAAAATTGTAAGTGAGACAATGCTCAGTAACTGTTAAAGGAGAACAAAAGGAGTGGTGAAGTATTCAGATTCTAGAAGGAACTCTTCCTTCAATAGTGACAAAAAGGAAATAGGCATATTTGGAAGACACACTTGTAGTACATTTTAATTTTTTTTACTGTACATTAAACCAAGTGAAGTCTTCAAATTTTACTTTTTCATCATGTAATAAACAGAAGAAGTATGATACCTAGAGATATTTAAGAATAAGGAAAAATATAATGAACATTTTCAACATTAGGCAATTTGAGTACATTCTTAATATCTGCTCATTTTTAGAAAGGAAAGAATAATGGTCTAATGTTTGCATGCTTAAAAAAAAAAAAAGCCTTCCAAACAGCTAAAAGAAACAGGTTGTGTAGATAATATTTTAAAAATTATATTCAAGCTTTTTAATTCAGTAAACTCTGAATCAGATATTAAATAGGAAAGAGAGAGAGAGAGAGAAAGAGAGAGAGAGATCTATATATATAGGTTCTTGCCAAAACAAAAAAAATCTTAAAGTATGCGAAAAGAAATGTGAATTAATATAATTTAGGAAAATAGTAAAATAAGTACTAAGAAAGTTTAAAATTGTTACATAATATTTTTCTTTTTTTTATCAAGAAAGACATTTCAAACATTATTTAATCTCAAAAAAATTGAGAGAGACAAATATACCAACTGTACAAGTGATAAAACTGAGAAATAACACTATGTTACAAATATACTTTTACCTTCATAGGGGCTAATATTAAAATAATTATTGT
>NW_005842095.1:1138428-1171391 GCF_000455745.1 Alligator sinensis | reverse complement strand
TTATGAATAAAACTAATTGGAAGGAAAACTTCAGATAGAAAATGTGAAAGAAATTCAAGAAGTTTTTGAAGAGTTTACTAGAAGGTCTAAAAGTCAAAGCTCTGCAATTTAGAAAAAAAATGGGTAAAACATGCAACAGGTTAAGTGGTGAAGTAAAATTATAATCAAAAGTAGAAATTTACATCAAAATTAGAAAGGAAGGCAAAATGCAACTAGCGCATATTAGAAACTATAAAGTAGAAAAAAATTGATATGTGAAAATAAATATAATAAAGAAAAAAACAGGAAAAATAATCCAGGTCTGGCATGGCAAGAAACTCTTAAGGGCGTTGGTTATGTCTATTCTGAAAGCTGCACAAATGTGAATCAGTTTTAGTGCTAGCTCAAGTTTGGAGCAGTCACACTTCAGGCCAGCAGGAACTTGGAAGACTGAAAGGTAAAAATCCCCTCCTCTGTCCCATTCTGGGCTCCCCCACTGCTCCCCAGGGGCTCTCCTGATTCCCACAGCACCCCCCTCCCCATCTTTCCATGTCCCCAGGACATTACATACTTGTGACTGCCTGCACTCTGTCCAGGGCAGAGGCAGGCAATTATTTCAGGCAGAGGGCCGCTTACCCAGTTTTGGCAGGCTGTCGAGGGCCGCATGGGTAGCCCCGCCCCTTGACAGGTGCCCCACCCCCTGGTCATCATCTTGGGACCAATGTCCCAGGGCCAGCACCAGTGGGGCCCAAAGCAGGGCACAGGCTGGCAGGGGTCTGTGGAGCCAGGCTGGGCTGCACCAGCAGGGAGGGGGGAGCTGGCCCAGCTCCATAGAGCCCCTGCCAGCTGGGACCCCATGCTTCTGCCACCCTACTATGGGCCCTGCTGGCACTGGCCCTGGGACACCGGTGCAGGCCCCGTGTTCCCACTGGCTCCCATGCCCACTCACACCCAGTGCCCCCCAGCCCCTACAGTACAGGTGTGGGGTGCATTTTTGAAAAAAATCAAGGGTAGAGAAATATTAATTTTCTAAATTTTTTTAGGGACCCCGCAGGCTGGATAGAATGGCTTTGTGGGCCACATCCAGCCCGCGGGCCATATTTTGCCCACCCCTGGTCCAGGGGGAGCAGGCAGGGAAGGCTCACCTGGCTGTTCCACTGCTGCTGCTGCCAGGCTGCTGCTCTGCCGATCCAGAGAGTAGCAGCAGGGGTAGCAGTGGCCAGGTAGGCAGTTTAACCCTTCCCTGCCTGCTCCCCCAGGACAGACAGCATGTGCAGCAACAAGTATGTTTCAAGAGAAGGGCGGGTGGGGATGGGAAGTGACACTGATCTGGGGGAGTGGGTTGGCTGGGGTGTTTGCACTAAGGTATAGCCTAGAGTGGCTACACCGTAGCGTAACATGAGCCAGGTAGCATGGTTCAGAGGTAATCCTGCTCTGGAATGGCATAACTGAGCTGCATAAGGAGCACTTAAAACTAATTTCAGGTGTTAATGTGCAGACAGCCCAGCTGTTAAGAACTCCAGTTACTGCCCAAAATTACTGTGTAACAAGGCCCTAAGAAGGAATCAAGGTATGGTAAGGGGATATAGGTATGGAAAAATTGTTAATAATGATGTGTAAGAGACAAGAACATTCAAGAAAATTTTTAATTGGTCATTGGAAAGCAGAATGAGGTTCTCACTGACTTAGATAAGTGAGAACCTGTTTCAAAGAATCATTCGAGTATAAAAGGGCTCATCTGGACCAAACCCACTGCATGTATGCAGCTCCTAAATAATCCCTGCCCAATGCTTATCCAGCCTCTTGAAAACTTCTGTTGAATGAGATGTCACAACTTTTCCCAGACAGTCCATTCTACTGCTTACTATTCTAACAGCCTGAGATCTAATCTAAAACTACTATTTTGAAATGTAAAGTCACTGCTTCATATTGAAGCACTGCTTCAAGTGCAATTACCTTTAGATAGGTGTGTGTGAGGAGGGGAGAACAAAGTACTAAGACAACAATTAAGAAGAGAACAGCTAACAAGAAGCAAGTGCTGGAAGTTTAAGTTTGACAAATGCGAAGTTCACAAGTGAACATTTTCAACTATAAGGACAATTAACCTTAACCGCTGGGACAAATTACCAAGGTATTTTGTTCTCTTGAAACTACATGAAATTCAAATCAAGACCGGGTGCCTTTTTCAATTTATCAGGGTCAATAAAAGAACAGAATTCTATAGCCTGTGAGAGTTTAAAGTTATGCAATCTAATGATAAGTTATGGTATGAATCTGCTTTAGCCAGCAAGGAACAAATCCATGGGTTTTGGAGGTCGGGGGCTTTGGTATAATTGTTTAGCAGCAAAAATCATAATCCTGGATACATTAGAGAAAAAAGAAAAAAAGAGAGAGAATTAAACAATATTAAATCACATTTTTGGAGCATAATGTTTAATATGAAGGTTATACTTAATGAGAACTAAGTTATGTCTCTGATCATGCAATGTAAATAATATATTTGATGTTTTGATTTTGGACTGCTCTGAATTAAACACAATGTTTACAATGAAAACTTCTCCATGTCAGTGAACTGTCAAGAATTTGGCATTCCTCCCAGCACGAAATTAATTTGCCAAACATCCAGAAATCCTTTTCACTTTCATTACATATCATCAGCCAAGTGTTTAGTTAAAGAAAGACTGCTATTTGTTTATCTGATTCAACTTTAAATTCCACAAGTGTGTTGACATTTAAAGATATTTTTACTAGACCAGTGATGCTCAACCAATCCAGCCCCATGGGCTGGATGAGTGGCACGGGCACTATCAGTCCATGGGCCTGATCCAGAGTGGGATTAGCACATGGGGACTGAACCACACACACAGGATCCAGATGCAAAGTAACTGCCGTATACTGACCTAAGCTCATGCACTAGCAGAGTCCAGCCTGTGGGACCATGTTATCCAGCGTATGAGACTCCCCAGTTTCTGGAAATTTGGCAGCTGGACAACAGTGGCAACATTAACTGTCATGGGTCTGGCTGCTGCTACCACTCCCGTGCTGCCAATTTTCCAGACCCTGGGGAGCCCCACAAGCTAGGTGACATGACTCCACAGGCTGGGTTCAGCCTGTAGGCCATAGGTTGAACACTACTGTTTCTAGACCATATAGGAAGTACAGACAAGTGTACAGGAAGTATATCAGCCATATAATTTATCATGTAAACTTTTATGGTTTTATGACACAGTGAGGACTGACATTTGAAAAATAAATCATATTACAAGTGGTTTTGCTTTCTAACACGACTCTTATTTTTTACTCACAATACCCAACACTATTTCAGCACAGAACCAGCTAAGGAGCTAATTTGGAAGGTCAGGAAGAAAGGTGGGATCGTTGCCATCAGTTAAACTTTGCCCATTTCACTTTTGAGTTTGGATACATCTGAAAGCTCCATTAAAAAAGTGGCATATCTTCAGGGAAGAAGCCAGAAATGAGATTTTTTTTTCATTAACTCACATGACATCCCCCCACACCTCCAAAAACACTGCCCAACAGTTTTTAGTTTGCCTGTTATTATCATTGATGGATTCAATTTAGTACCTAAAGAAAAAAAAACAAAAAACATGCATCATCACTGCAAACAGTTGTTGTTTACAAGGAGCAGACAATTTCATTAAAATGGAAAAAGGAATTCATCTTTTCTATAGAGAGAGCTGTAAAGAACACGATTGTGCATGACTTAAGTATACATCTCTGTAGTTCCAGGGACAACGTAAACCAGACAAACTGCAATTTAGGGGACTTCTTTCGATTCCATAAAGACCTAAATATTCGGTAGCCAATTCAATTTGGAAGAGAATTGGCTAATTCGGCGGCCGAATCTTCCATATCCAAACCAAATCGGGAGACCCATTAATCTCTCTGAATCGAATCAGAAGTCTCCAAATCAATTTGGAGAGTTTCAGAGATTCAGCCATAGACTATACAGGCATACACTAGGCAATGCCAGTGAGAGCAGCTGGGGGAGCAGCTGGATGAGCCCCGACTTGAGCCAGCAGACCTGGGAGAGGCCATGGCTCGTCTGGCTGCTCCCCTGGGCTGCCCCCCACATCGAGGCAAGGCAGGCAGTGCTGAAAACCATGGGAGAATCTGCAGGGACTAAGGGGAAGCCCCTGTTTGTTCTCCCAACCCCCAATCATTCCCACCAGCTTCCCAATCAGTCTCCCCAGTCCCTGCAGCTTCTCCTGGGATGCTGGCTCAAGCCACAGCTCATCTAGCTGCTTCCCCTCATGCTCGGGTGAAGCAGGTAGTGTTGGCAGCACTGGGAGAAGATGCAGAGGCTGGGGGGGGGGGATGATTGGGAAACTGGCAGGAATGATTGGGGAGCTGGTGGATCAAACTGGGAGCTGGGGGGAAGCCCCTGTTCATTCCCCCAGTCCCCGATCATTCCCCCCAGTTCCCAGTTTGATGCCCCAACTTCCAATCATTCCCACAACTCCCAGTAATTTCACTAGAAAGGTTAGATTGGAGACATGACAAAGAAGATTAACAATTAAGATGCTACAAAAGAGACTTACTAGAGCAAATGTGCACATGGCATGAAACTGGAAAGGACTGTGGACACACTAGAGGACAGGAACACAGTTCAAAAGGATCTTGACAGACTGGAAAGCTGACTGGAAGAAGTTCAGCACCAAGAAATGCAAGGTGCTACACCTCAGGAAGAAAATTTAAAAAAACCCCACACACAATACAAATAACCAACTAGATTGCAGCACTACAGAAAAGGATCTAGGTGTCTTGGCGGATCACAGACTCAACATAAGTCTGCAGTGTGACACAGCTGAACATAAGGTGCATACAGCTTGTGTAGCACCAGTAGGACCACTAAATGCAAGACATGGGAGGTGATACTTGGCACTGCTTAGGCTGCATCTAGGAGTATTATGTGCAGTTTTGGGCTCCATATTTTAAAGAGGATATGGAAAAGTTAAAAAAGGGTCCAGAGGCAGGTGACAAAAATGATAAAGGGCTTGAAAGGCAAGCCATATAAGGATAAGCTGAAGGAAATAGACATGTGCAGCTTGCAGAAAAGGCAAGGGGACATGATAGCCATCTTCAAACATCTGAAGGGATGCAATAAAAAGCAAAACACCTTTTCTCTCCTGCTCCAGAGAGTAGAACGTGGCCCATGGCCTGTGGCCCATTAGAACAGTGAAGCAATAGAACCTCATCTTGTATTCAAGTAAATACAGTAGGTAAGACAAGGTTTAGATGAGGGTGATCCTGTCACAGGCAGGGGGTTGAACTAGATGATCTATAGAGGTCCCTCCCATGAGTTTATGATTCTATCATGCTCTGGCAGAAATTTGATCTAGTCAGTTATATTTAAATATGTGCAAGTATTTTTTTCTGGATATGGTTGTTTCCTAAGAACAAGGTAGTTGGATGCAGTCTCCTTTAATCACCCAAATTACTCTGTAGGTTGCACTGATATCCTCTAAGCCATCATTCAGGTCTGTTTAGTGTTACAGATATAGACTGAGAATATAGTTAAGCTTTCTACAGCATCTTGTTTATATAAATATTATAGTTTAGCACATAGCCTAGAGTGAAAAAAACTAAACTCGGTACTAGCAAGGGTAACTGAACAGGTGGTAATTTTTTCCTATTGAAAATGAAAGAAACATGGAACAAAATCATAACCAATTTTTTTCTAGCTGCCCTGGGGCAGGGGGAGCCCCAAAGCTGTTCCTGCCATACTTCAACAAGCATTGGCAATGTATAGGGGATGCGTGCAGGTGCACGTGCACCCCCTGAGATCGGGCGTGTACCCCCTGGAAGCGCCAGCTGCAAAACTGGTGATCGGCTGCTGGGGGACCCCCCTCATCAGCAATCTGGTGCCCCCCCAGACTCAGAAGGCACCAGTTGCCCATGTCAGCAAGATTGTGTGGGGAGTTGGGCTCAACCCAGGACAGCAAGCAGTGGTGGTTCCAGGCAGGTTTCTCTTCTCTGCCCAATCCATCCAGGGTATTTCCTGGCAGCCAGGAGCAGGCTCAAGAATGGTTAGCTTGCCTGCCACCACCTCTGTCCCCAGCTGAGCTTGACTCTTCATGCAGCCCCGCTGAAGTGAGGCAGGAGTGGTTCTGGAGCTGCTCCTGCCCCTGGGCCAGCCAAGAATAGCAAAAGAAGCAGATGTGGAAGGGGGCAAATTGGGAAAGGGAAGGAAGAAGAGGTGCCCCTGAGCATAGAGAAGAGAGGAGGAGGAATCAAAGGAGGGAGTAAAAGATTCTTACCTGATTCAGTGACATTAAAAAAACAAAAAAAATAAAACCTTGGTTACTCCCTTGTCTGCCCATTCAGGTTGGGCAGGGGAGGAAGGATTGGGAGCAGAGATGCAGCAACTTCTGCAATGCTAGTTCAAGCTCTGCATCTTGTTTCATATCTCCCTTGCTCCCTTTCCTTTTTCCTAGCACAATCTTTGAAACAGGGCAGAATAGTGCTAAAATATTCCTCTGGAATTTTGGATGCAGAAGGCAATAATGTGACTATTTATATTAATCAAAAGCAATGAAGTCAAAGATACATCAGTCAAAAGAACAGTATTACTATATATATGATGGAAAGAAAATGCTATTATTTTCCTATATTAATGCTTTTGCAAAAGGAAGAAGAATTATACTTTGGGAAGCTTGGAAGAGATAGATGGTTCTATAATTCAATTCAAGTGGTGAGCCATATCAAAGACCCATGTATTCTAAAGAAATAGATCAACAACATTTTGTTGGGAAACATAAGAAGTGGCAGGGATTGGACCAAATCTTATCATACAGGCCTTGAAGATGAAGCAGGCGGCTGGAAAATTTGATTAACGTGTCTACTATTCTGCTTGCACCTTTTAGAAGCAATGACTGCTGTATTACAATACAATAAAAATTATACTAAATTTAGCTTATCTTTTTAATGGATATGTAATAACTATGTTATTTCTAGGAATATCCTCCCTTCTATGCATGAAAGGTTAGTATGTCATGCAAACAGACATGGATGAATGACCATATATTATTTTTCGTATGTAGATGTACTCATACTTCTATTAAATAATTCAGTCTTCCTACAGCATGCTTTACTGTGCACAATTATAAACCTTTACTTTTTGTATATCTGATATCAAGTTTTACACACATAAACACACCTACTTACATGCATGTTCATTTTCTTTTGTTTCTCCTCCTGTACAAAGTTCCAAGTATAAACACATAGCACTGTGCCATTTCTCATGAAATGTGCTATATGAACTTTGTCTCCACGGGTGATTATAGCACAAGTACAACAAATATACAAAAACATGGTTTATCTGAGATTAAAGTATTTTTCTCCCCAAAACATCAAATTATCTCTTGACTTCTGAGCAACATAGCACAGGAAAAGAACCTAAATCCTTTTAAAACTGGAACTGATAAGTCTTAAATTGCTAAGGGACAGTATGATATGATAGGGAGTTCCTGATCCAAAAAAAAATTGCTCATATGATATGTGAAATCAAGTATTGCAATCCCTATGTTGTAGTTTACAGACAGTTCTCTAGTAATGTGGGCAGCACACCAAGGACACATATGAGGAAAAACCAAGAACCAGCAGGACAACATCAGGAAGGCAAAGGTAGAAATGAGCTGCACCTGGCATAAGAGGTTAAAGACAAGAGGAGGAGGTTCTATAAGTATGCTGGACAGAAAAGAAAGGTGAGGAAACTGTGGCTCCATTGTTTAATAACCAGCTTTTAACAGGATATGCATATAAGTTGGAGCTACACAGTTACTTTACATCATCAAAATTTTTGGCTTGAACCAGACACTTAAGAATTATTTGGATAAGGACGGGGACAAGCTGAGATGAAATAACAAGAGAGTTTTTGGTAGGTTCTCAAATTCAAGGTCTCAAGGCCTGATGAACTTGATCCCAGGATACTGAAGGAAGTGGTAGAGGAGATCTTGGAGCCTTTGTCAATAATATTTCCAAAGTAATAGGAGATAGAGGACTGGAAAAGGGCCAACACAGTTCACCTCTTTAAAAAAAGACAAAAAGGAGGACTCAGGGAACTACAGACTACTATGTATCGCCTCAGTACATGGGAAATTATTGGAGCATAACCTAAAGAAGTCCATTTGCATAACTACTTGTGTAGATAAAGGGGAAGCTGGGGATACAGTATACCTGGATTTTTGACAAGGCATTTGACAAGGGTGGGCCAACAACGTGATCTTCTAATAAACAAAATGGAGAAGTGTCAGCTAGACAAAACTACTGGAAAGTGGTTAGACACCTGGCTTAATGGCCACAAGCAATTACAAATGGATTACATCAGAATGGCAGGAGGTTTCAAATGGAGTCCCACAGGGGTCTGTCCTGGGCCTAGTGTTATTCAGTGTGTTTCTTAATGATTAGGATGCTGGAAAAGAGCTTCTTGAGCAAATTTTAAGATAACACAAAACCAGGAAGGATTGTGAACACACTGGAGTACAATTCAGAAGAATTTTGACAGACTGGAAAGCTGGGCTGGATCTAACAGGTTCAGAGCTGACAAATGCAAGGTAGGTCACAGGTTCAATAGGAGTCTGCAGTGTGATACAGGTGCACAAAAGGTGAATGTGTTTTTGTGATACATCAATAGAAGCATCAGGTACAAGACATGGAAGGTCATGGTGCTTCTTTACTTTGCACTGCTTAGGCCTCATCTAAAATATTGTGTTCAGTTCTGAGGTCCACTTTTTAAAAGGGACATGGAGAAGTTAAGGGAGGTCCAGAGATGGGCAACAAAAATGATAAAGGGCTTGGAAAACAAGCCATACAGGGAGAGGTTAAAGGAGATAGGTATGTTCAATTACAGAAAAGGTGCTTAAGATAGCAGTCTTCAAAGAGCGGCCATAAAAATATAACAAAACACCTTTTTTATCCTGCTGCAGAAAGCAGAACACAGACCTATGGACTAAAGTTGCAGCAAAGTAGGTTTAGATGAGATATTAGGGGAAACAATTAGATGAGATGCTCTGGGTCAGGCTAATTACCATGTTTGGGGTGAGGAAGGCATTTTATTCCATGGTCACATTAGTACAGACTGTGAGGTTTTTTGCCACGTTTTGTAACAGGGGGCCTGGTCTTCTTCGTAGGATCTTTTGAGGGTATTTTAACCATCCTTGCAGCAGCAGGACATTTGGGCACTACTGTTCTACTCATTCACCTGTTGCAAGTTGGTGTTATGTCTTGAGGTTATTCACAGAAGTTTATGGCTGGAAGGGACCTTGTGAGATCATTGGGCAGCACCCCCTGCTCTGGGCAGGAAAGACAACTGGGGACAAATAACTCCAGCAATGTGTGCATCCTGTCTCCTTTTGAAAATCTCCAGGGTAGGTGCCTGCCTAAGTTATGTCAGGGCTGAGTGCATAGTTTTGCTACTAAGTTAGACAGTGGATTTGTACAGGATGGTTTGGGTAGGGATAATCCTGTCTGAGGCAAGGGGTTGGACTAGATGACCTTTGGAGGTCTCTTCCAGCCCTACTTCTCTATGATTCTGTATGGTTATCCCATGCTTTGGGTCTTTCCTAATAAATTCTACAGATCCAGAATGATCTTTTTTCTCCAAAATTGGGCCAAATCTCCTACAAATCGAATAGGCAACTGAAGCTTCACACAGCCCTAATAAATATGGTTTCAGGAAGGAATTTTTCCTTTGCTTCCATTACTCCCTTACTTGACATAGATTGTGGGGGAAGCATGGGGTATGGTCCCTTTCCTAGGCTTATATTACTTCTTTTACTTTGTACTAGGGCAGTGCTATCATCTCTTCTGCTTTCCTTATTTCTTATATATGGTGCTCTTGGTGTTCCTGAAATTGTACCTTGTAGCTGTATGTCAAAATTTGAAGTGCCAGTTTTCAGGAATCCTTGGGCAAATGTTTGCCTGTGAACAAAGGAGATTGAATGCAACAGGCCAGGGACAAGGAGAGTAGGGGGAGGGAAAGGAGCCTTTACAATCGTATGTCCCCAAATAGCAGTCAACTTCATAAATCAATTGGCCAATAGAAAATAGGTCATTTGTTTTCTTTTGTTCTCCTTGATTTTTGTTTCTTGATTTGTATTTGACTGTTTTTCATTTGGAATTGTCTTTTGTAAAATTGGGATGAATTTAAACTGAGCCAGGATCAAAATAAAATGAGAAACAATTATGGGTTTTACAAATATCCCAACAAATTGTTTAATTTACCCCATCTTTAGCTTGTAAAAAAATAAAGAAAGCAAATCTACAGATTGGCATCTGACACTCCAGAAAATAGAACACAAATAAATATTTTTGGCTCCACACAGTAGATTATGAGATACACACAGTGCAGGCGGAAAGGGTGGGGGGAACAATATGAAGCTCATTATTCATCATTACTCTATCTGACAAGCTTAACCTGCTTTTGAATCAAGACATTTTATAAGAATTTTTTTCCTTTTTCGTTAGTATATTTTGCTTTAAACAGCCTACCAATATAACAAGTAAAATAAAGTAGCACGACAACGTCTAATTTTGGAGGACTCAACCAAATATAAAATCATCTCATCTTTTTGTTACATCACTATAACAAATGTACTTCAGTATCACTAGCTGAGCATGATGAAGCAAATACATTTGAGTTAACAGTTATGGTAAATAAAAACTCTGGTGTTGTAAAAGGTCACTTCCACTATATGGAAACTACTCCTTTCATAATTATAAAATACATATAATCACACTTTAATTCCATGTCACATTATAATATTTCTGGTGTGCTCATGCTCGCTCTCTCACTCTCTTCAGCAACAGAAGAATAAATTAACAAAGGATATGAATAGGCATTCATTTCTAGCAGTGGATATTTCTGAGAATTTTTCTCTTCTACAAATCTTTCCAAAAAATGGAGCAGTACAATCATTCTAGCCTGCAGGCACCCTCTCCTCACTGCTTCCTGTGCCTTCCCAAAATGGGGGGTGATTCCTGTATAGGGAAGTCATGGAGAGCAGTGGCTGCACCACTCTTCCTATTCCCATGGGAAGAGTGAAGCAGCGAGGAAGCAGGTCCAAGAAATCAGTGGGATGTCTTTCCCCATCACTCTCCTCTCCTCTAATGGACTAGAGTGGTAGGGAAGTAAAGCAGTGATGCAATGTCCCTGCCCATTCTCCAAACATATGTCCTTGGTCTGGGAAAAGGGTGTGGAACAGACAGCCAAAAGAAAATTCAAGAGCAAAAGAACAAGTGGCGGAAAGAGGAATCTCTTAGGATTTCTTATATTATAAGAGGAATCACGTAAGATATAGGGAGCTGGGGCAGGCTCAAGGCCTACTTAAAGAACCAGTTGCCCAAGAGAGTCTGAGAGTGGGGCCCAGGAGGGAATACAAGAGCCCAGAGAGAGTGGTGCCCAGAAGGATGTCCAGGAACCAGAGAGGGGCCAGGACTAGGACCAGAAAGTCCATGAGCCCAGAGAGGGGTCAAGACTGGGTCCAGAGGGTCCATGAAACCAGAGTGGGGCTGAGACTCAGGCCAGAAGGTCCACGAGTCCAGAGAGGGGCCAAAAATTAGACCAAGGGGTCCACAAGCTGAGCGGGGCTCTGTGTGAGACCAGGGGGTCCAAGAGAAAGCAGGCTGAGTATGAGAACAGGGTCTGAGAACCCAGAGAGACAGGTGGAAAGAGGACCACAGGGACCAGGTGCAGGCAACCAGAGGGTCTGACATCACAGAGGGGACCTGAGAGTGTTGAGGAGCCCAGAGAGGGGCTAAGTTGAATGCCCATCAGGTAATTATCAGTGAGTGATAACACCTGGGTGGCATGGCGTGTGGTGTATGGGATAACAGAGCCACACAATAAGCCCTTAAGGCTATGGAGGATCATAGATGTACACTTAGGCCTTAAAGCTGCAGGCACCCTACAGGGCACAGACAGACCAAGAGAAGCTTAAGGCCCAAATTAAGACTATTAGGGTCCAGCAGAGACCCAGTGGTGACTCAAATGAACCAAGGCTCAGTCTAAGGCATACGGGCAACTTCCCTTATCCAATTTCTAATAAGAATGTGGCTTGGTGAGCGAGCAATCAAGGGAGAGCTATAGAGTTAGAGCTGAACAGGAGCCACATGGCCACCATGGAGAATCATGAACGACCCTGTGGCCTGAATCCTGTCACACTGGTTACATTCCAAATTCAAGATGACCAAAACCTCCATTACTGATCTTTAGTATGCTTACCATTGTGTTGTGTTCAATTAAAGAGCACCAGGTCACTCTCGACTATTCTTTGAAGCATGTGAAATGCTTGGACTCACTGGGAATGTCTACTGAGATGCTTAATAAGCTGTAGACTGACTAACTGTACATTACAGCATCATGGCAAAAACTGTGCTATTACACTAATGTGCAGTAGTATTAGTAGTATTAGTCTACCGTGCATTAACTGTTAAGAAAAAAGAATGTGATCATGCTAATGTGTAGTAGGGCAGCCTACTGTGCATTTAACTAGTACTTCCTTTTGCAAGTACTAAATTTAATGTGCAGTAGGCACTGTGCATTAAGGAAAGTGTAGACGCCCACTGTCAACTGCACGAAAACCAAGATACTTTACTGAGCTACCCCAAACCAACCAGCTGCTCCCACATACTACAATTAGAGGACAATCCTTGAAGAATAGTGAGAATTTCCCCTACCTGGGTAGTCAGCTTTCCCAAAACAGAAGTATAGATGTTGATAAAATCTGCCATTGCTGCCTTTCGATGTCTCCAAAATAGTGTATTCAATGATCATGACATCAGAACCCAAAACAAATTTCTCTTCTAACAATCTGCTGTTTTCTCTACCCTGTATGTGTGAAACCTGGACAATATATCAAAAATACCTGAAAGCTTTGGAATGTTAGCATGAGTGATATCTTCAGGAAATCCTCCATATCAATTGGAAGGACAGAAGAATGAATGCCAGCATTCTGGCTCAAACAAATACCATAAGCATCGAAGCTATTTTATATGGTGTTAGCTTTGTTGAACAGGACATGCTATAAGGTTTCCTAATGAATGGCTCCCAAACCAGGTCCTGTACTCCCAACTCATCAATGGCCATCTCTCTAGAGTTGGGCAAAAGAAGAGATTCAAGAGTACCTTGAAGGTCAATCTGAAGAAATACAATATTAATATTAATACCTGAGATACTCAAGCACTGAATCGTCCCCTATGGTGCCATGAAATATGACAAGGCTCGGACCATTTCATGCAAACTCACTTAACTATGGAAGCAAATTGTAAGAGAGACAAAGGAAAAGAGCAGTGACTTGATATCACCAACATTCACTTCTTCCTTCTGAAATTGTCTGCCATGTCTGCAATCAGATACGCAGATTTCGGATTGGCTTCTTTAGTCATCCTCAGACTTACCAATTACTTCTCTATCTACTGGAAGACTGCTATTCTCATATTATGTGACTGTTTGTGACAACAGTGGTGGATTATGGAGCCAAAATAGCTTATTTAAAGGTAGCTTGTGTATCTCTACACTACACTGCAGTGTAGATATTTTATCCCATATTACATGAAATAACAGAATTACATATGTTTCAGCAGTGGTGTATTGTGACATGTATTCACTTGTGACAAATTACATTTGGATACTGACTGCTGAAATGAAAATAAAAATATTAAAGACTGGCCAGCTTTATTAAATTATTCCAGTACTTATGAGAATTAATTTCTGGGGAAAAGTCTCATTCTGCAAATAACCATTTTTTAAAGTATCAGGAGAGAATTTTGCTGCCAGAAACAGTATTTGAATTTTACATACTGGAGAAAGAAATTTTATAATTTGTAAACCAAATATTTGAACCATGAGCCAAATTCTGAGGTCATTTTTTTCAGGTCTCCAACAAATCATTTGAATTTTTTGCTAGTAAGGACTGATTGTGGGCCTATCCATACTCTGAGGTTCTGAGGTACCATGGGCTTATGCTATGCAGAAAGAATGTCTGGTTGCTATAAAACCTCAGTACTGAAAACTGAGAATATCTGACAATGAGGCTTTGAATTAACTAAATATAGAAATGGGCAATTAAATCATTCTTCTATCTTGGAATCAGTAGAAAGCTTTCATTATTTTTTTCATACCCAAGTATTTTCACTTTTGAAAAGCATCAGTCATTTATATTGATGAAGGTCACACACTGTATACAGTTTTGCCAGAACTGGGCAATAAATCTTTTACCCATTCTGTAAAAAGGTTTTGAGTAGTCAACCATTTTCCCCATTTCCCATTGGAATGAACAAAGGGTCTTTTAAAGTTTTTTCTTAATATATAGCAGTAGTTGTAACAGTCATTTCTGTCATTTTCTTAGTATAAAATAGACACACACACACAACTACTTTCACCCTTCTCAAGATAACTTATAGTTAAGACACTTGCTGAAGGTACTGGAGACCAAAGTTCAATACCCTGCCCTGGCTAGTTAAGGACAGTGGGGTCCCACATCTAGAGCAAGCATCCTAACAACTAAGCTTACAGCTCTTCTAGTTTGGGTCTTCATTTTGTACAAATAATTAACACTCACAGAAGCAGGAACCTAAACCTGGGTCTCCCATATCCCAGGTAGGTGGAACTCAAAAAGGTACAGAGAAGGGAAACCAAGTGATCAGAGGCATGGAACAGCTGCCATATTAGGAGAGACTAAAGAGGTTAGGATCCTTTAGTCTGGAAGGGAGAAGGAAGAGGCTGAGGTGGATATGATAGAGGTCTATACAAATCATGAAGGGTGTGGACAAAGGGAGCAGGGAACTTATTCACCAAATACCAGAATACTTGAACTAGTGGCACCCACTGAAATTAGTAGGTGTCAGGTTTGAAACTAACAAGAGACTGTAAGCAAAACAACTTGTGAAATGCATTGCCACAGGAGATAGCAGAGACAGATAGCAAAGCCAGGTTCAAAAAGAGACTTGAAAAAAAATCATGGATGATAGATCTATTAATAGCAGAACAGAAAAGTTGACTGTTTCCTCTGGCATCTCTAAATCAATAGCAGTTGATGCCAGGGAGGGTAAGGAATAGGGGATACACCACTCTAGATCTATTTGGATTCAATGCTCTCCCTCTAAAGGATCCACTTCTCAATGTCAGAGAGGATACCAGGCTAGACTGTCCATTGGTCTGACCCAGTATTGCACCTATAAATCCCTTAATCTTTGAACTGTAGCAGTAGTTTCTGACATTTTCCCAGTTAACATTTAATTCCACAGAAGAAAGTCCACCTTCCATACTAACTGGTAGTTATTCATTCATCTGGTCTGCAGAAAGGTTTAATTTCAACAAATCAACAGTATCAGAACAAAAATATAATTTTGTTGATAAATTTCTGAATCATTTATTGAAAAATCATTTCTGGCCCCAACTGTTCAGAAATCATAAGGTTACCTGAAAAGCAATGCATTTGAGGTTCTTTTAATTTGCCTTTTGGTTTTTGAAGAACTAGAATTTATGACTAGAAATTTAATTTCTTCCCTGCCAAAAAGGAAAAGTGAAATGTTCTAGTACTGATTATTACAAGAGTTGGGGCTTAGAAAAAAACACAAAATAGGATGAGGCTTGCAATAAAAGCATGAGAGCTGGCAACACTGAATTAATTGGGTGAAAAGATGGCATATTTTGCAGCTGGGGCTTTTGGCACCCAAGAAGCTATGTACATTCCCTGCATGTTTAGACAGGGAAGGCTGGTGAACTTTTGATATCAGGGAAGATGTACAGCTGCTCTTTCCTAACAACGGAGAAGATTAGAAAGCACACTTTCTAAAAGGACAGCACTTTAAGTCCTTATTTCTTAATGCAACACCACTGTGACAAAAGACATAGCAACAAAATTATAGAATATAAAAGACATTGTTGTTCTTGAACAGGTTTACATACAATGAAACACACTGATTTTCACATGACACTTGTTTAACTGGTACTAAAGTCTGTGTGCATTAATTTGTGAAAAAATATAGGGAATAAGAAAGAATGGTGCAGAAGGAAGTCAACCAAAAAGGCTTTGAGTCCAGAAGATTTTCTCAGGGTTCTGAAAATGTGACAAGCAAGATTTTTCTTTTTTTCTTTTCTTTTTTTTTTTCCTTTTTGGGTATATCCATTATTGACCAAACTGTATATAGTTGGGAAAGATAATAAACTAACTTTCCATTTGGGCACAAAATTTTGTCCGTCATCCAAAAACTGCCCCCGCCCCCAACCTTGCTTCTTGATCCTGACTTTCAACATCCCTGTTCTAGTCTTGATCCTAGCAAAGGCTGTCAGTCACCCAAAATTATGGCAGACTTTTACTGCACAAAAATAGAGATTTGCAAGATATTTTCCAAATACCCTGCAAAATAAAGGAGGAACTGAAATTTAGTTTTCTTCTGGTGCAAGTTGACAGCTCTATTCTACAAGAGTTAATGTTAAATTTATTCTATGTATATAATTAATTAACCTTTACTCCAGTACAATTATATATGTATCCATATATAAATATAAATCCATATATAAATATAAATGCAAGCACTTTGCCACCCTGGTATGCACAAACATACACACAAGCCAAATTTATTAAGGCCCCATATATATGTTGCACTTAAGGCATGATTAACCAGTCAATCATGCCTTAGGTAGTCACTTGGCCACATGTTCAATCAATTAATGGCACAATAAAAACAGGAATAAGCTACAAAGTTATTTAACAAAATGTATAATAACTTTGTATCTTCTTCCTATCATGCCATTAATTGAGCATGTGGTTGTGGCCCCTATGGCAGGGAGCCATATCAGCCGAACAGAGCTTCTAACTTGGGGATCCCATGGGCACCCCTGATACCTCTCAACTCACAGGGATCCCAGGGTTGGTGTGTGTGTGTGTGTGTGTGTGTGTGTGTGTGTGTGTGAGAGAGAGAGAGAGAGACGCATGCAGTCCCTGCCTGGGATATCCAATTAGCTATGGTCTCCCAGCTGCAGGATCAGGGGGCTTCCAGCTGTGGGATCTTGCTTTTTGCCAATGCTGGGGGAGCCCGGGATCAGGTTCCCCCTCCGCCCACAATAAGGTGTGATGGATTCTGATTCACAATCCTAGAATCATGCCTCCTGCCATGCATGTGTGGCATGCCAGGAAGCACAATTGTGTGCATCATTCATTAGACCCCTCACGCCTTTACCTGCAAATGTAGAGGGGTCCTGAAAAAAACTTGGACAGGTTCTGAGGAAGAAGGAAGATGTGCTTTTATGAGAAACCAATCAAATTTCTTCTCCTTTCCTTGGCTTTTAAGAGTACAGTAAAATGAAATGTTTAGATGCCTCCTCTCCATGTTTGAATGAAATATTTTATTATACAAATAGCACATTTGTGATATTCTTGTAATTATCTCCAACCACTCAGAAAACTACATTTATCATATACCTTTAGTCAGCTTCCTTGTATTTGGCTCATTAATAAAACTCAGGTAGAATTACATCCTAACTGAACCTCAAAGACTTTCAGATAGGTATCTTCAGCATTGTATTTGTTTTTTTACTCTTATCCTTAGCATCATTACTTTAGAGATATGGTTCCTTCTTGCCCACTAATCTACATGCAACCAAAATCTAAGAGAGGAGATGTCTGAGTTTAGATCAGTGACAACTTCAAGATCACTTGTGTCATGATGTATTCAAATTTAGGAACCATCTACACAGTAAAACAAAAATTGTGATTTTGAAACTGGTAGGCCTACCTGTGGTAACATGAATGAAAATAGTGGGTAAAATAACAGAGAAGTTCAGCTGGTACAGATTGCACCAACTATGCTACAATCACATCTTCATTTTGTTGTCTAGACAGAAATTAGAAATTTGAGTTTGCCACCTAAGAAAGCTATGCATCCAGCAGTATAAGACACACATCTATAATCCTCTACGACAAATAAATCAGACCTAAAATTGTGTGTACAACTGGACAAAATAACTGAAATAACCTAGCTTTAAAGATGAAGAGCTATGACATAATATTGAAAAATATATCATTAAAAAGTTCCCTCCCACCAGTGAAATGTAGCATATATGTATAAATGCCCCAGTTGTCCTGAATCTTACCTCACCAACCTTCTAGTGTCAAGGCATAGCTGTGCAGGCAAGAAATAGTATTAACTCTTAATGTGTAAGTGCTCACAACATGTTTTAAGTTTAACACTGCCTAACATTCCACAGATTTAGTGTGGTCTAAACGCAACATGTAAATTTACCCTAAAAAGCATACTTGCAAGTATCATCTATAAAAGCATCATAGGCTGCCTATTCATTCAAGCTATATACTACCTACACAAACAGCATCAGAGATTTTGCAAATGTGGGACATATTGAACAGAGATCTGCTAATAAAAAAATAAAAAAATAAAACCCTCTTACCTGAGATAGTTCATTACTGTCCACAAGCCCATTCCTGTCAGAATCAAAATAATTAAACATCTGATCCACCAGAATTTTCTTTAGAGCTATTTTATCTTCTATAATTTTTTCTTTTGCTTGTGCAATGTATCTCCGGTTTTGTAGGTCCAGCAGCATATTTTTCACTTTGCTGTATTCAGGAGATTTGCACTTATCCCCTATAAAATAAATGAACAATTTAAAATTATTTTGAATGATATGGTTCAAACAGCTTAAAAGAAAAAAATATGAAAAGCTGAAGACATTAAAATTATGTATTAATAGGAATATTAAACAAGGTTGCTGTATGTAGTTTGGTGAGGCAGAAACAAGCTCAATATAAAATTGGTGGGAGGCCTACCATTTACTTAAGTGGTTGTTGACAAAAGGGAAATAATTGTCATACTGCATTTCTACAATCCCATGTGCTGGTTTTCTCCCTCACAAAGTGTTTTTAATACATTTTTGTGATAGTTTACATTATATGAAATTTTCTGCTATTGCTTTTAAGCTAGGTCATTTTGGAGTGGTCATATCTGAAAAAAATCATATTTTTTTCATCTGTAATACTGCATTTTGTATGAATAGTGATACTGTATATATTGCAAAGCAAAGGTAAATAACTGAAAATAAACAATTTGCTACATAAAAAAAAAACTAATATAAAAAGTAGAACACTTTATCCAAGTACTTTAAAAACTAATTGAATCCTTTAACTTAAAGAGAAGGAAGAAGATTCATTTTATTACCTTCAAAGTCAGATATCTCTATAAAAGCAACTTTTTGCAGATGTCCTGGCTACAGCTATTTGCTGTAACATAACACACCTGTACATACATATGGACACATCCCAGCTCCTCCTTATGCCTTTAAGCTCCATTATACATGTACAGGCCATATTTCACGATGAAGGCGAGAGGGGGGGTGGGGGATTGTTTAATACTTTCAGCGTGCACTGGTTTTTGTTTGTTTTAATTAGAAAGAAGCTTAAGGTTTCAGGACAATATCTGTTGGTATGTGAAAGTCCATATAAATAACCAAAAAAAAATTTGTCCTATTTCAAAGTCATCCTGGATTTTGGGTAATTTAAGGGGAAAAAATGGCCAAGGGTCTGGACTCTCACCACCTACCATTACTTCCCTCAGCACAGTAGCAGAGGGGGACAACTTTAAGGTGACTTTCTACTAATTAGATGCTATACATGGAAAATTAAAACAAATTTATAATGTTTTTATGTATATAATCTAATTATTGGTAGGCTCATCTTAAATTTAAAGTCTTTGATTCTGGTAAATATGATACATTGGCCAATGGATTCTTGGGAAGCTCAGACTATGCATATAGCCCCCCCCCCCCCCAACATCCCCCTACCAAGGGTGTAATTTGTTTACCAAACCAGAAGTCTTTCCTGATCTAATTATAATCAGGAGAATATTTACATGCTTTCAGATACATCCCAAGGATAACATCTCTTTTAATTGTGTAGGGGTTTTGGCTATGCTAAGCCATAGTTATGCTAAGCTATAGTTAAACTAATAAACTGCAAAGGACCTTGGGAGTAACAGGCTTCACTGGCCACTGGATGACCTGATAAAAGACACAGTGAGCAACAAGATAAATGTAAAATAAGAAACAATAGCTGAACAAGTTGAAGTGTGAAAGTTAGAACTCACTAAAGTAGGTAACAAGAGACACGTTGTACTCAGCAGGCTGAGGATGCTCAAGCTAAGTAAGGGAATGAGCTAGAAAGGCCCAAACTCAGCAGACAGTGAGCTCTAGATGCCCAAACCTGGAAGGGGGAAGCTGTAATTGGCAAGGAATGAGCTGCAGGTGTCCAGACTTGGCCAAGAGACAAGTAAAGAGGAAAAACTTGATTGAGAGAGAGAGAGAGAGAGAGAGAGAGAGAGAGAGGAGTTGACACAGAGTGAGGGCATCTAGGTTATAAATATGGGGGTTGAGAGCCTTGCCTTTTTGTAGCAACTTAGGGGGCGCCTGGGCACATAATGTGTCATTTACCATTGTCTGGACAGTTTTGCTGAGCCAGGATGACTGCTAGGCAGCCCTACTAGCTACTATCCTTAAAAACAATAAACTTATCTGAGCTTTCACCACCGAACATGAATTCAAGTTGTTCTTTCTGCATCACACCGAAGTACCAGAAGGCTGGTTGTAGGCAATTGCCCTGAGAGCACCCTGACCCTGAACACCAAGGGCAGGAGAAGGCAGGAGGCTGGTTGGGAACCCTCCCAAGCCCTGAAACACTTCAGAACAATAAAATGTACTTCCCTGTATACCCAGTGTCATTCTTGCCCTTGGTCTCTTTTTTAAAATGTGCATTCATCATTGTCTAAAATGTTCTGGGTCAAGTACCTTGGACCACAACCACAGGGGTCTATCTGAATGGTCATTAAATATACCTGTGTAACCCAGGTACACCCAAGGGTGTGCCCTATTCTCAATAGGATGGAATGGGTAGGCAGGAGTGGGTGCTGTGAGAGGGATGCCAGCCCCCATCCCCACCAAATAACTTTTTTCTCCCTCCAACTATGGCAGAGGCAGATGTGGGCTGCCCACTGTGGACTCCCCACCCTAATGCCTCCTCCTATGTTCTCTGCAGCACAGCAGGTGAGACCCAACAGAGGAAGGCAGAGCGGGGCAGGGAGGTTTGATGTCACCACCAGGAACCCTGTGCTGCCATGGCAAGGTGCACCCAGCCTGCCTGGCAGCAGTGGGTGTGATGCTGTGGAGTTGTGTCCCCCACCCCCACTGCTGCTGGGTGGGTAGAGAGTGCCTTGCCATGGTAGCGTGGAGCTCCAGGCAGCAGCACCGAGCCTCCCCACGCCACTCTGACCTCCTGTGCTGGACCTTACCCAGTGGGCCATGGAGGAGGAGGGCAGTAGTAAGGCAGAGAATGCAAAAACCAGAGTCACCAGCCTACATCATCCCTCCCCTATGGGTTCCACTCCAGCCATGCTGCCAATGGGAGAGGGGGAGCTGGACTCCAGGCTCTGCACTTGGCTCTGGCCACAGCAGCTGTCACCTCCCATGGGTGGTAGCTGGGGTTCAGGTACTGCTAGGGAGTGACAAGGTGCTGCAGACCCAGGTCCCTGGCTAAATATCTCTAGCAGCTGGGGGCCCCTCTGGAAGGGCTGGGAGGGCAGGGGGCTGTGGGTTGGGGAGTGAGGACTACTGGCAGGGCCAGAGGGCTGTGGGTTGGGAGGGCAGGGCAACTGAAGGGTGGAGACACCAGTAGTGCTGGGGTGGATAGGGGGCTGTGGGTGGGGAGAGAGGGACACTAGCAGGGCCAGGTGGCTGCGGGTCAGGAGTGAGCAGCACTGACAGGGCCAGAGGCTCTGGGTCAGGAGTGAGGAGCACTGGCAGTGTTTGTGGGGGGGCTGTTACCTGAGTATGAGGGTCACTGGCAGGGGCAGGGCACCAGCATATCAGGACTGCTCAGCATCACAAAGTGGCATGGGGGGCAGTGTATATCTAGATCTAGATCTAGTGTTGTTTCATTTTAATTGTGGAAAAACATGGATTTGGGGGGGTTTAATCAGAGAATTTGGGATTTTCATCAGACAATTTGCAATTTTTAAAACAGAAAACTAGGTTCCCTGGCAATCACATGGTCAGATCCAGTAATTATGTAGGTTAAAATGCTCTGGGCCCCATAAGTATGTATTTGTTAAATTATTGCTGTATTTTCCTGCTGCTCTTAATGATCCTGTAGCACTAGCAGGTTAGGAAAAAATGCATTAGAAAGATCTTGAGAGCAGAGAATGGAAAAATGCATTGTGGAAAGATGCTACGCTGGTTCTTGCCTTGGCAGCAATGTCATTTTTTGATCTTACTGGGGACAAAGAAGCCTACTATAAGGAAAATCCATTTTACAGAACTGAGCACCAAGCCCATTAGAAAAATGTCTAGTTAGTTGTGAAATTTCTGTTTTGGTAATCTGCCAAATCACTGTTTGAGACTTCTGGGATGGTATTCCTTTGGGCTGTCCTGGGCTCAACTCCTTGGAACTTTCCTGAACTGCAACTACTACTAAAGACCTTGAAAGTCATCTATAAGTTTTATATTTTCAATAACTAGATAATTCTTTTCAGCTCATTTTATGCATAAAGCTGACTGAATAAAGGCTGCAACAAGTTCTTTGCAGATCTGGGGGCTCCTTCAGCTACTATCATTGCCAATTTGTGAAAACGTTGTGAAGTATAAATTGTTCATTTTCTATGTTTATTGTTGCACTTAGAGAGGAATAGGAATATGAAGAAGAATGAAAGGATCATGGTGAAAAAATAGAAGAGTTTTAGAAGCTCCCATCTTCTAACTTCTGTGTATAAGCAGCCTTTTTTTTATTCATCAGACTAGTTGCAACAGCTGATCCTGTATGGGTCTTTGAAACTGGAAGGGAGAATAACATATAACATATTCTATAAATCAAACTTTCAAAGTCTTTCTGATATTCTGGTCCTCTAAACGGTCTATCAGGGCCTGATTCTAGGATGCTTAGATGGGAAAGAACAACTTCTTAGGTGCCTTGATGGAGGACAAGTTATCCCAGAAATAAAAGGACAAGTTTTTCTTTCCCATCTCAGTATACTAGAATTGTATGTGGTAGTGCTGCATCTCAGTGGGAGCACGTCTACACATGCACATTTACTGCGGAGTAAATATAGCAACTTAAACTGACTTGAGTGTAAATTTGATACCTGCATCATGTAGGAATTAAATTTATGCCCAATTAGTTAGTGCACAGTAATGCATGTGTAACACTGTGCTTGTGGACTGACTTGGGACTAACTTTCATCCCAAGTCAGCCCACACAACATTAATGTGCTTTAACATCTGCACGTGTAGATGCTGTCCTACACAAGATTTTCCAGGACACCAAGGCACCCATTAGATGGAATTCCAGGGAACCTATTTAGGGAACATAGCCTTGTCTGGAGAACCCTGTGAAGGTAAAAGATGTTGGTTCTCTGGAAAAGGATCATAACATATCAGTGGTGAAAACAGGAAAAGAAGAACACGTGTTTTAGTAGAGATTCTGTATTTAGTGGGAACAGTAAATAGTTTTGTTAGAGGATTCTTTTGTTTTCTTATACGTTGGAGACTAGCAGCCTTGTTACATGTTACACTTGGGCTTCTCAGAGTGGTAATCAGTATTAGCTTGAGTTTGGAGCAGTCACATGTTCAAGCTGAAAAACTTCTCTGACTGTCTTGGACCTACATAACTGTGACTGGATCCTAGCAAGAAGAAGCCTGGAGGACTGAAAAGTAAGAATTCCTCCCACCGCGCTCTTCTCTCCTGCTCTTTGGGGCTCTCCCCCAACCCTTTGAAGTTCCCTCCCCACCCCCAGGGCTCACCTGAACCCCTCAGCTCACCTGTGGCTACTGGTGCTGTCTTGGAGAAGCAGGCAGGGAAGGAGAACCCACATGCCCAGCCATTGAAGAGCCACAGCTGCTCTGTGGGCTAAACCCAGCTCAGAAAGTGGGAATGGTATCAGTGGCTACAGCCAGGCAGATGGGCTCCCTTTCCTGCTCCCTTGGGACAGCACCAGCAGACACAGGTGAGCTTGGAGCTATGGGATGGTAGAGGGTGAGGGGGAGCAGGGACCTGGGGTGCCAAGGGGTAGGGGATGGTTGGCCTTATCCAAAGAGGGCAGGGGAGGCGGAATGCGGTGGGGTACAGCAGGACTGATCTGGGCTGGCAGGAGAAGGAGGTGGGGGATTATAGCCTAGAGTGGCTACATGTTAGTGTAACAGGAGCTGGATAACACATATCACAAATAAACCTACACTGTAGTGGTGTAACTTTAAGGCAACTAAAGGGTGCTTAAAACTGGTTTCATGTCTCAATGTGTGGACAATCCTGGCGTTAAGATCTCAATGAGCCAAGAAAAATTAACATATAACAAAGCCCTGATGCTGGTAGCACTGATATTGAGTTCTGTACCTGTAATTTTAACAAGTTAGTAATGCTGACACCAAAGACCTTGGTGTTTGTACTGGGTTTTCTATTCTGGACTTCAGTGCCAATTTGATGTCAGGGCCAGAACTGAAAAAAAAAAAGTTCTTTCCAGTGCTGGTCTTAGGTGCTAGGGGTTGACTTTGTCTCAAGTCAGCATTGAGGCAGCAAAGGTTTATAGTAGCCAGACTTTGAAAACCACTGTTTAGAAAATCCAAACTTTTTGGTGGATTATCTTTGGCTGGTTTCGCTGTTATGCCCTCTACCAATTCTCTTCTTCAGAAATCCCTCTCAGTTGAAGATGACCGTCTTCCATGATTGTCTTATCTATGTGTCTGAAGACAGCTGATGGAGGCCTATCCAGGGGGGACAGACTATACTGGAGCTTGGACATGTGCTTCCATATGGGATGTGTGGTGCTGGATTCTTGATTCCTGGTTCTGGTTTGCGACATGCTGTTTCTTTCTGCTCCCACTTTTCCAACTCCCATTGTTATCATGAGGTTTCAAAGTACCAAGATCCCTGCAGCAAACTCTTCCTCCATTTGGGGAAGTCCTGGATGATAATCTCCCATGAGTTGACATTGATGTTCCATTTTTTTAAGTTGGCCTTGAGGATGTCCCTGAAGCACTTTCTGTGCCTTCCTCTTGTGCATCCATCTTGGCTGAGCTGGGAGAATAAAACTTAGTTCAGGAGTCTGGATTTGGATATACAAATGATATGGCTGGCCCAACAAATTTGATGTGGGATGCTCATTGCCTCAATACTTGTGGCGTTTGCTTGCAGGAAGAAGGTAACATTAGTGTGTCTGTCTTCCTACTGGGTTTGAAGGATCTTCATCAGGCAGCCTTGATGGTACTTCTCCAAAAAACTCAGATGTCTCCTGTCCATGTCTCGGCTCCATACGCAAGGTGGAGATCATGACTTTTTGATAAACTATGAGCTTGGTTTTGGATCTGATGTTGCAATCTTCAAACCTCCATTTCCTTCAGACATCCAAAGGCCATGCATGCACATTTGAGACAATGTTGCATTTTTTTCGTCAATGTCAGCCTTCTGCAAGAGATGGCTTCTGAGGTACTGGAAATACTCCAGACTCTCACCATGGAAGGCCATGTATAATGTTCATGAGGTGAGAGGCTTGTATTGTTCCTGGCATTTTTCCTGCAGCTGGGGAGCTGTGAAGATCATGTCAGTTGTGCCTCTTGATGCCCTAAACCCACATGGAGATTCTGGGAGGAGACCTTCACCAAGTGCAAGGAGATGGTTCAGAAAGATTCTCGAAATGATCTTTTCCATGGTGGACAGCAAGGCAATCCCTCTGTAGTTTCCTCAGTCAGACTTGTCTCCTTTCTTGAAGACTGTCATAATCTTGTAGAAGGCAATAAATATTCCTGAGGTTGTCTGGGATTTCCTTATCATTCTAGATCCTTAAGATGAGGAAATGAAACTGTGATGTGAGCTCCTCTACTCTGCTCCTCTACCATCTGCTGCTGATGCCTTGTCATTCTTCATCTGCATGATAGCTTTACTCACCTCATCAAGGGTTGGAGGGATTCCAAGATCATCCCTGACTAGGTGCTGCAGGATGGAATTGAGAACACTCATCAGCAACAGAGTGTCAATTGAGAAAGTCTTCAAAATTCTCCTTCCAATGGGCATTGATGGCTTCCCTTTCCTTGATCTGGTCTCCACCATGCTTAGGTTACAAGGGGGTGGTCCTTGAGTGCTCAAATCATAGGTGGCTTTGGTGGCACTGAAGAAACTGCGCATATTATAGATGTCAGCAAGATGTTGAATCTTCTTAACCTTGTCTTCCCACCATTTGTCCTTTAAATCATGGGTCCTCTGGACCTTTGCTTTGGAGTTGGTGTCATGTTACCAAGCACGCAGCTTTGTGTTTGTGATCGATAAATTCTTGGATCTCCCGGTCATTGTCATCAAACCAGTCTTGATGTTGCCTGGTAGAGAATCCAAGGGTCTCTTCACAGGCGCTGATGATAGTAGCCTTGAGGGCACTCAAAGTGCTGCTGACATTCTACCATTGTAGTTGACTGGAATTCACTGAGGCACTGGTGGAACAGGTCTGTAATGCATGGGCCCTTGAGTCCTTCAATGTTGATCTTCTGTCGGCATTGCTTCTGGTGCAGCCATTGTTTGGGAGACAGTGTGAGTGACAAAATTGAGTGGAAGAGTCAGTGATCAGTCCAGTAATCATCAACATAGATCGGGTGATGTGGATCTCTTTGCAATCATGGGCACAGACGATGACCTAGTAAATCAGGTGCCAATGCTTAGATTGTGGGTGTTGCCATAATGTCTTGTGCCTGTTTTTCTGGCAGAACAGGACACTGGTGATGGTGAGTCCATGTTCTACACATTTGGACAAGAGGAGGATACCACTGGAGTTGACCTTTCTTACTCTATCCTTGCTGATGATTCCATTCCAGAAGTTAGAGTCTCATCTGACTTTGGAATTGAAATCACCAAGTAGAATAAGTTTGTCTCCCTCTGGAACATCAGAAAGGACTTGGCCAAGGTTGGTGTAGAATTCTTCCTTGCTTTCATTTGCGGCATCAGGAGTCAGGGTATATTCCCTGATGACAGTGGCATATTGGTTCCCCACCAGTTTAAGACAGAGAGTCATGAGGTGCTCATTAATTCCAATCAGGAACTTACTGAGTTGATTTATAAGTTCATTACTAATGGCAAAATCAAATCAGTGAAGTCAGTGTTCTCGTTCCTCTTTACCCTTCCAGATGAAGGTATAGCCAAGTCCATGTTCTCTGAGCTGCCCATCTCCTGCTTGTCGAGTCTTGCTCAGTACAGCTATCCTTATGTTGTGTCACCTGAGTTCTCAGGCCATAATTGCAGTGTGATGCTCTGGACATTCACTATTAGACTTGTCCACGAGGGCCCTGATGTTCCAGGTCCCAGGTTCTTTGGTATTTTCAACCACAGTTAAAGTGATCCCATTGGACACAGTTATTCAGTCAGGAAGAAAGTAGGCAGGCTACATTTAGGTCACCTTTTCTAGCCCCCACCCCAAGTGGGGTGAAAAGAGCAAATCCTGAAGAGGGCTGCTCAGTTTCAGTTACAGCTGCTGAATCACACTTGTGTTATGTTCAAGTGCTGGATGACCTTCTTGTAACTGCCGCCTTCATGCTAGTTCATGACTACGAGCTTCCAGACCTCACAATCCTGCTTCTGTCACCATCAGTTGGTTGCCAAAGTGCTTGAGGAATTTGCTGGAAAAGCTGTTTTCATGGAAGATTCCTGTGCATGACTTCTTTCATTAGGAAGAAGCTGCTGTACATCAGCATTCCACACAGCTCTTGACAGAACGCAACTGTGATCCAGATGCAAGGAGACCAAGGCAACTGGAAATCTTGTTCTGCTGCTGTCTTCATCTGCCTTTGCAACCACTGAGATTCTAACATCTTCTGCCTGCTCTGCTGCTGGGGACTTGTAGACCCATGGCTGGAGGCTTGGCAGGCTTATAGTGGTGACTTGTACTTGCCATGTCACAGCACCATCAAAGGATATATGTGGCTTTTCAGGATGAAAAGCAGTACCATCTGCTGTCCTCACAACATCCTGGTGGTGCTGCTCTTTGGTCCATGACTGCTTATTCATCAGTGTTATCCCTGTTTCTTTTACAGCTAACCTTCCCTGAAGGTCATTCCACTATCTGCCATCTGTACTGCTGCCCAGCATGACTACAACTGTGCCACACAGCCTACACCGTTTATGGATGTTGTAACTGGCAGAAAACTCAGTTTGTGAGAAATGAAGAGGTAGAGGTTCCCTTCTTAGTACTGAAGAGGTACAGTTTAGGCATAAACTTTTTCTGAATGCAAGTCTGCCCTCAGAACAGGGAATCTTAGGCAAGTATCTCTGAACTGACAAGTTTCTGAAGAAGGACCACCACTGTGGACAGGATTTTGGAAGATGGCCAAAACAAAATTGACATAAAAGGAATGAATCACAAGACATGAAGGCCTTAAATCCCAGAGTTTGGGGTTTGGGCATTTAATGGAAAGGTTTTATTGACATTAAAAAATAAAATCATGTAAAAAAAAGCAAGAAACTGGTGTAGGTCCAATATTTTTCTAAAAGTGAGGAAAAATGGATACTACAGTGCTGTGCTTCATCTCAGTGACACAAGTATAGCTACTTCTATCAACATAGCCCAAGGTAAGAAACTTAGGAACACGGACCCAAGGGGGACAAATGGTCACAAACTTACAACTCTCTTCTATATAAAAGGCATGCAGGATCCACAAAAATTTGAAGAATCAGAGGTGTCATACACAAGGTGATATTTAGGGCCTGGGGCTCATTAATATATGGAGGACCTATTCTACACAATTATGTGGAGAACTTTCCCTAGAGTAGCCTATGCCAAAGTTATTTTCCATGTAAAGCAATGATTTTGAAGAAAAAAAAAAAATCTCTCTCTGTCACAATAGGAAAGATGGTTAACACACTTTAGGTACTCAGGATACCCAAATGCCTAGCTCTGCTGCCATTTGTGATGTGTAGGGTGTGCATGTAGGCGCACATGCACCCCCTGAGATTGGCCACTGCTGAAACTGCTGGCAGCCCCTGCAGGTGCTCCCCACAAACCGTCACCATGCCCCTGCCACCAACACTGCTGCCACTGCCTGCAGGCAGTTGCTATGCCCCCCAGCTTTGGGACAGACCCAACATTCATGTCTGCTGCAGCCATGTTGTGAAATCCTGTGCACTTAGATGGGTGTGAAATAATAAGTTTCTTATCCAGATACATGGATAATGTAAACATTTTATTCTTTATTGTACATGAATCATTCAGATGGAAAGCATCAATCTTATATATAGAGAATCCCTTAAAACTTAAGAAATTTTAGAAGAGGAAGAATATTAAAAGGTCATTATTTCATCCTAAAATGTCAGTACAACTACATGAATAATAATTATGTCTCAAAGTTTAACTGAAATAATTCAATCACTTACTAATGAAGATATTTTTTATGGTTTTTTTCTTGAAAACCACTTTATTTCTAAAGTTTGAAGAATAGGTCAATTACTTGTGCTAATTACAGTTACTATTCACAGATTTAAGACAAATGTAGAAAATGTCTCTCCTGTTTATATAACCTGTTTATCTCCAATGGATTCACATTTGGAAGAGGAAGTATATATTTATAACATACCACAATTTGTCAAAAAACAGTTGTTTCTGTATTTTTTATAAAAGACTATCAGTCATAATGATGTACATGCAATGACTATTGGTGTAATATAGTTTAAAGCAGTGGTTCTCAGCCTATTTGCCAGTGGGCCACACTTGAAGCTCTCAATGTGTTGTTGGTGGCACTCACACAACTTACTTCCTGTGTACCATTTAAATTTTTTTTAACAGGATGTCACATTGGCCGCAGCAGTGTACTGATTGGGTTGCATGTGGCCCATGGGTGATAACCAACCACTGGTTTAGAGACTGCCTTTTAAGTGATTCAAAATGAATACAGATTGACAAATGAATAGTTAAACTCATGCTCAATAACTTTTCTAATTACATTATAACAGTATTAGTTAGATATTTTTGGATTTAAGCCTGTATCAGTACTAAAGATCAGTCTGTATCAGTACTAAAGATAGCTTGGACAAATCAAGCCAGCAAGAACAATATATCTTCATACACAGACTACCAAAGAGTAGGCTTACTACACTTCCTAGTGCTCCCTCTTCTGCTGATTTCTGTTGGAATACTACTTTTTTCTTTTCATTTTCTTTTTTCTTTTCAATTCCTCTACCCTTAGTTTTTCTTAATTGGATTCCACCTATCAATACAAGATTGTTTTCATTGCACTATATACTTTATACCATTAATAATTAAGTTAAGCCCTTCTATTGTGAAAGAAGAATGAGAAAAAAATAGCTACAATCTTTCTTTCAACTAAATGTAGCTAATTATTTGATAGATTACGAAATACTAATAATGAGGTTTCTTGTGTCAATCCAACTAAAAAGCAAGGAATTTTATCTCTTTCTACATATTATCTCCTGTAGATAATAATTTTAGACTAGGCAATAGTGTAAAAGCCTATTCTCTCCATCGGTTTGTTTGTAGCATTCTTGTAAGATAGCTGTAATTTCCTCTCACTGCACATCTGTCCTGTGTACATACACACTACATACATAATCTGTTCACTCGATATATGAAGCTTTACTCTCAACTACAATTCCAGTCATGGTAGTGGCTAGTAGTAAGAAGAAATGCAGCATCATTTTTATCACTGCTGGAATGCTATACAAACACGGTCAACATTTAACCAAGTTGTTCAGACTATGGTAAAAATAATTATTTACAGAACAAACATTTCCCCTTTGGCTGTATCAGCTCGAGTTTAAACACGTTATTCTTGCTACTTATGAAAATAAGGGTGAAGAGCAACAATTAAGAGGGTACAGTATTTCAGATTCTTTCCCAATTTTGTCTCTATTTCTTGTGACCCAAGGCAAAAAATAAATGTCAACATTTTCCCAGGACAGAATTGTTTTATTGCAGTATCCTACAGATATACAAGTCCATTGTGGTTTCTAAGTACCTGTGAAGTACCCGAGATAACACTTATTCCTGGGAAAGTCATGACTGATTCAAGTTAACTGTCATTCAAGCAGCAGTGTGTAAATATCTGCCCTATGCCTGTTTTGATGCAAGTCAAAGCCCAGGACAATCAGACCTGGGATAAACCTGATGTCTGCTTTTATCCCAAGCAAAGGGGGGCAAGGGAAGTGTGGCACCAGCACTAGCCCCAGATGTGGACCCTGTGAGGGATGCAAAAATAGCCACCAGCATTGGCAATATAGCCAGGAATGGTGTCCCATGAACCCCTGCTGCACTGGACCCTCAAACATCCATTTATGCCTCTGATTTAACCTATGCCTCAGTTCCATAGGTACTGAATGGGAATATTTCCCTACCTCCCAAAAAAAGGCACTGAACACTTGAAAATTGCTTTTAAGTCACTGGATACAAAACATTTACATATAATTGCCAGTAATCACTATTTTATTCGCTTTCTCCCTGGCAAAATTTAAGAATAACAAAGACAATCAGGACTCGTAGTAGAGATATGATCTTTTATTAGACCAACAAGAGTTTTGCAAAAAAAAATCTTTTATTAGACCGACTTCATCTCTACTACAAGTCCTGTTTGCCTTTTCCTCTAGACCAATATGGCTATAACCTGGATACCTGACACATGGAAAAATAGCAAAAGAACTCTAGCAGTACAATTTGTTTTCTGTTGCTGTTTGTTTATAATTGCTCATGACTGATTACAATGAATCATTCAAAAAATAACCTGAATATGATGACCGTCAGACATGTAGCAATTCATCCATTTGACAAGCATCTGGAGAGGACTGAAGCCAGAGATGAGTGGGGTTGGAGGTAAAGAGAATTTATTTGTATGTTACCTTTTCTTATTGCACTAAAAAGTGTTAATGATATTACTATTGCTTTTTTAAACATTAGTTGTTATGGAAACTAGAAATCACATTTCATCATCTTAAATAAAACTAAAAATACAGATAAAATGATAACTTCTTATAAATATGTCAAATCATTTAATTTCAATTTAACACCAATTGTTTCTTATCGTTATAAGAAACCAATGTGAAGATAAGTAGGGAGGAAAAATCATTGTCATTACTATTATTTTTACCAGTAAGACTGAGCCAAAAGACCTGCAGAAGCTTTGACAATTCTGCCCCAAATCATAGTTATATCCAATTTTCTCTGTTTCTTGATTAGATAATATTTGACAGACAGACCTTCCCAACAAACTAATATCTTAAAAGCACTGCTTGGAAAGCTTTGGTGTAAAGTGCACTTTTCAATTATTATCAGATGTTACTGACAGTTTACCTTTGATAATGATTTAAGTCAATTAATATTAGTGATGTAACAAATATATATATCTATTTTGAGTTTAAATAAATTGGATTTGGGCCCTTTATCTGTAAATATATAACACCTAGAGAGCATTTTTAATGCATTTGATCTGGTTTACCAATTATTATATTTTTCTTTTCATTGCTAAGTTCCTTGAAATTTCATTAAGAAAATTTTTCTTTTTTTCCCCAATACAATAAAGAAATGTTCAATAGTGAGTACAACCAAAATCTGAGAGTGTCATAATTTTGGAATGGCTAAATTACTTATAAGTAGGGAAGAAGTCATTCCAAATAATTGGCAATAAAATCTTCATATCATCTCTAGAATGATAGATCATGCAAGCTATATCTATCTATCCCATGCTCCTTATTCACGTGGGCACCAATGACACTGCTCGGAGCACTCCCAGCCAGGTCATGAGGCACTACAGGGATTTGGGAGCGGGGGTTAAGGGTCTGGGGGCACAGGTAGTGTTCTCGTTGATCCTCCCAGTCTCAGGCTATGGGCTGAGAAGGGACAGGAGGATCTATATGGTCAACCAAAGACTGCAGTGCTGGTGTCGTCAGGAAGGCTTTGGCTTTCATGACCACAGCCGGCTCTTTGGCGAGAGA
>NW_005842095.1:1128709-1133707 GCF_000455745.1 Alligator sinensis | reverse complement strand
AGATGCTTCTCAAGCAAATCCCGGGACGTCATTCTCCCCCTGTACTCGGCCTTAGTGAGGCCGCAGCTGGAGTACTGTGTCCAGTTTTGGGCTCCACAATTCAAAAAGGACGTGGAGAAGCTTGAGAGAGTCCAGAGAAGAGCCACGCGCATGATCAGAGTAGTTCCCCTATGGGACAGAAGTGGCAAGAGAGTCCCCCTCCACACATTACACATATCACCCAATTAACTTGTTAAATTAGGCAATTACCTTAGGACCAGCTACATATGCAAAATACTTATCGTATGATAAAAAACTCAAATCAAGTACAAAAGGTAGACCTTGAAAATGTGCACTAACTTAATAGCTGGCTGCTATTGAGCTTTAATTTGTATGTGTAACAGAGTCTCACTTGAGGCTGGGAGCCCCTTCAGCTGACACAGGCCTTAGCCTCAGCAGTGCACCATGTCAGCGTGTAAACCCTAGGCCTGGGGTATCATGGCTGCTGTGATCGCCAAGGTTCAGGGGTGCATGAAACCCCTGGGCCTGGGGGATCACAGGAGTCACAGTTCCCTAGGACCAGGGATTTCACATGTCCCACATCTGGGAGTCCATGGCCACCACAATCCCCCAGCCCCAGGGATACATGGGTCACCCCCATGGCTGGGAGGCCCTCAAGTTAGGGTCTGCAAGCTGAGGGATTTTGCTCATTTCCCATGCAGGAGAAGTCCAGGATTCAGCTCCCCTCCACTGACAAGAAGGCACAATGGGGTCTAATGCACAATCCTACAATCACATCTCCTACTAGGCATGTGTGGCAGGGCAGGAGGAACAATTGTGTGGATTGACCATTAGATCCCATCATGCCTTTACCCGCACATGTAGAGGGGGCCTGAGAAGTAGAAAATTATTTGTGGAGGTTTTCTATGATGGGCAGAGGCAAGGCTGTTGCAATAAACCAAGAAGTAAACAAAGACCTTGCAACCACCCTCCTTCTGCCAATGTCAGTCTTCACTTCCCACTTTTTTTCACATAATCACTCACATTTTCTGTTGTACTGCCACTCATTCGTTGAAAGAGCTTGTCTAAATATCTGTAAAAAAATAAGTTATTACCATTCTTCAAATCCCTTGTAAAAAAAGAACTCTTTGTATATGGTGGCTACAGGATACAGTAATTAGACACTGTGTTCCCAAGACCACAGCCTATTAGGTTTAACCAATGTTGTCCCAATATGAGGAACACAGAAGTAGATGGGACTCCAGCCACTGAATTCAGTCATTGCATTCAGACAAAAGCATCACCAAAATCACCACTTCAGACTCTCACCTATTACAAAGAACAAGTTTCAAAATAATTTTGTAATCTGTCATGTTTTAACACAAAGTAGAGAGCAATGCCAATGTCCTGCCACTGCAATGACAGGCAAATTATTGTATCCTCAGAATATCCTAGGAAAACAACCATGTTCCGTACCACAGTCGAAGGCAAAATTCCTATCCATTTATGTTTATCTGCTATAGGGAAAAATTCTTTCCTGACCCCAAATTTTGCAACTTTATGACAGTAAGAGGAAGAACTAAGTCCTCAAGTTAGTAACCTATGGCTTTACCCACAGCTTGCAATTCCCAGTTCCAACAACTGTATCTCCTACCGTGCCACCAATGCTTGGCATTGGATTAAATCCCTTTTCTACTTTCCAGTGAAAGGTGCCATGTATAAACCATGTTTATGATTGGTTTGCCATTTTATGGCACTTTAAATTGGGTGCATACATAGCACCATTGCCACATATGGCATTATTAACATATTAAGTACCAGCAGAAGTACCAATGCACTCCACAAAAACACACATGTCCCTCCAAACCCACAATCAGGGTGATCTCTGGGGTGGGGGTTGAATCGGGGTGACTGCCCTGGGCCCCCCATTTTAGGGGGGCCCTCTTGCAGGGTCTGCCTAGTACTGGTGACTCTGTGTCACTGCCAGCTTCACATCCAGCCGCCCACCACCCCCCACTCCACCACCACCAGCTTCTTTGCATCTGGGCCCTGCACAGGCTGATTTTCCCCGAGCCCCAGACCCTACTAGGATCATCTCTGCCCACAATAAACACTTAAGTTGTGGCTGAAACTCTACAAACTATAAAAAAATCCATCAACTGCCACAGAATTTCCAGTTTGCCACACAGCAATGCTACAGAAACTAAAGAATTTGAATCAAAATTTGGGTCTTGCACCTTGCATTTAGCCTTCAGGTTTGGAAACCATTATTAAAGGTAGGACAATGAGAAAGTGTTTATGTATGGATCTAGTTCAAGCTTGAGTCGGGATTTACTTTCAATTGAAACAAATTATTTTTAGTTATTAATAATCATCATCTATGAAAATAATTATTTCAGTGACAAATTCATGTTTCTTAAATGATACCATGTACATAGTTTCAAAATAGAAGTGAATACCTATGTATAAAAGTAGTAACGGAACAATGGGTGAAAATAATTGATCAGGTAGAATTTTCTAGACAAATGAAAGGTCTTCAGATCAATTTAAATCAAAACAGCCTGCCAATAAAAATAAGAACTGAAGCATCAATCAATATAATCATTATTCTAAAAAAAAAAAAAAGCCCTATTAAAGATATTTACTATAAATTTTTAACATATCCAAAATAGTATGCCTCTGACAAACTGCTCAGTCAATACAACTCAATACCCATGTCTGAAAGAAGAAAGACATACAAGGTAAACTAAAATGTATCTGAAAAAAACAACACAGAAATTAGGACCAGCACATCAATGTAAATACATTATTTCTACAATTATATAGCATGAGACCCTAGGCATGTCTACACATGCATTTAGACACACCTGATTTTAATATGCATTACCTTGATGTACATTAAGGTGATTTAGGCTCACATCTACACATTACTTAGTCCCAAGTCAGTCTATACACAATGTTAATAAGCCTCAATGTATCTATATGTATGTTAATGAGCTTTAACTATTCACGCCTAAATTTGACACCTGATTTTGTAGGTACCGAATTTAGGCATAAAGGTCATTTGTACACACCACAAAATTGGCCTTTAAAGTAACTTAATGCCCTTTTGCACCACTTTACTGGTGCAGCTGTTTACACATGTCGGCAGTGTAATGCACATTAAGTGACTTTGGGACACAGCAAAATATATCCAAGGTGTTTTTGTTTGCTACCTTACAGCCACAGAGAGAAGCACCAGGCACCGTGCAGCTCAGTGGCTGTGCAGGCAGCCCATGCAGGCAGACTCTACTGAAGGGGAGAAAAAAAGCAGAGAGACTGATCTTTTTTTTTCTCTCCTTGGAGCCTGCCTGCCTGTCTGACTGAGCTGTGTGGGTGGCCTCTGTGGCTGTGGGTGCTGCTGGGGAGGTGCTGCTGCTGCTGCTTCAGAGGGAAGCACCAGCCCCCATCCCCAGCACAGTTCAGGGATCGCTCAACACATCAGCAGCTCACCCTCTGTTCCCCATGCCGGAGAGGCAGGTAAGGATCGGGCCCAACCTTTGTGTACATGCCACAGGGGCTTACCTTGCCCTAAACTGAAGTGGTGTTTTTAAAAACTCACTGCTTCAATTTAGGGAGAATTAAACCGAAGTAAACCCCCACAGTGTATACAAATGGCCAAATAGCCTAAAATTGCCATTTTTAAGGCACATTAAAGGCAAGCATGAATAGACATACACTCTTAATGTACCTCATATTGGCTAAAATACCTTTAATCAGGATGTGTAGAAATCTCCCCTAAGTTTTTTTCTTAACACTTTATTTACCTTCCCTCTTAGTCAAAGCTCTAGACCAGGGCAGCCCAACTGGTGGCATGCACCCCACAAGGGACCAACATGTGGCCTGTAGGTCTTGACAGGTTAACACACGGCCTTCCAGGCCCTAATGGCTGCTTCTGACCGCTGCATAGCAGGGAAGGGTCCAGAGATCCATGAACTGCCTGTGTAGCCCATGAAGCAGGGGGGCAGTATGAGACAAGGAGTTGTGTGCTGCCAGCACAATCCATACAGCAAGGGGAGCTGGGGGAAACAGGGCATATAAAGTGTCAGGATTTCTGGTATAATATTGTTGAATCCAGAAATGTCAATTACATTTTAAAAACATGCAATTATTCAGAAGAATCCTGGGAATTTAAAAAATCATTAACGGATTTCCCTCCTTTATTTTTCCAGCCCTATGGAGCTAAACAAAACACATCCAAAACATCTATGAGCTAGATAATATGTATTTCCCTTATAAATTAACTTGTTTTTGTTGTTGTTTAAAAAGTTATGAGCATATTCCATGCTGGCTAAATGCAGCTGAATAAAATCAGCTGATATATCACATAAAAGTATTTAAAAACTAAAGGATTTTTTTATGAAAGGAGTTTACTAGAGCTCAATCTAAAGCACACTGACCTCAGCAAGACTCTCCAATTGATTTAAAATCTGCCAAATACCTGTATCAAATAGGCAATACAGTCTAAGAGCTGGAGAAGAAACTTCTTAACTTCCCCTGCACTTCTGGGCAGTCCAAGGGAAAAGGAGAATTAGTGCTTGAAGAGAAAGGTTGAGCCAAAAAAGACCATTTCTATGGCTCGCTCTGTCCTTTTCTACTACCCTTCCTTCCATAAAGAAGACTTAAACAGGACTTAAAATGAACACTTGGAAAACAGAGTATGACAAAATACAATCCAGCCTACCAGGGATGGATGAACACTTGAGTATTTTCATAGGCAGACAAGGTTCCTTGGGTGAATCTGCTATCTTTTATTAGACCAACCTAAATAGTTGGAAAATAATTATTAAGCAAGCTTTTGGGTTCAAAAACCCTTCGTCAGGCTAAGGAAGTTTCAGCAGTTGGTATGTGCTCTTCCTGGATGGAATGAAAAGTAAAGAAGCCAGCGGCTGGGCTGGTATGCATACAAGACAGGGAGTCAGTGAAAATGTAGATTGAGGACTCAATGGGTTAGAGAGGCTTTGGGGGGGGGGGGGGGGG
>NW_005842095.1:1120025-1128469 GCF_000455745.1 Alligator sinensis | reverse complement strand
GAGAGAAGGGGGATGAAAGTGGAGAGATACCTGGAAAGTCAGATTTCAGGCAGGTTATAATGTGTCATAAATCCAATGTCTATATTTAGTCTATGATTTTTAGTATCCAGGAGGTTGATGAAGTGGAGTTCATAGGCTCATCTCTGGGAAGTGTTTTGTAAGTTTCCCTTGAGGATCAGGACTGAGAGATTGGAGACAGATTGGTTTTCTTGTGAGAAATGTGCCCCCACAGGTAATTGGATATTTCTGTCTTTGATAGATTTCCAGTGTGCATTCATTCTGGTGCGCAGTTGTTGTTTGGTCTCTCCTACATATTTTCCATCAGGGCATTTGATGCATTGGATGAGGTATATTACATTTCTGGAGGTGCAGCTGTAAGATCCTGGGGTGCTGATGGTAATACACCCTACAACTACACCCCACAACAGAGCCATCAGCATTCCCGCACCTTCAGAAATGTAATATACCTCATCCAATGCACCAAATGGCATTTATAGCAACAGATCTGAATAGGACTACAATATGAAAACCATCAAAATGACAAGTTATTCAGTCACTTTAGGGTCGAACAAAATTACAATTTTTAGAGTAATAAAAATAAATTTCAAGAGTTTTTAATATAGTGTAATAATTTCCACCTTGCTCTGGATTTCATTTGTAAAACTCAGGTAAATTATTTTGAACCATTTTATTTCAAGAATTGTATATTCCCTCTTTCTTGGTGGCAAGTCACATTTCAGCTATTTACTCCAATAGAGGAAATTTAAAAGACAATATTGAAGTTGTTGTGAAAATTTAGATTTTATCAACACTTACAAACTAGTCAAAAACAGCATCTATAACAAGTGTGCATGCATGTTTTCATGAGAAAACAGAACCTCAACTACATCTTATAGGACCGTACCTTAAAAAGCTAAGCACAATTCTTTTTCAACTCAAGTACTCATGCTTTTAGAAGAGGAATATCTATCTCCTGTCCTAGTGTATATATTTTGAACATTCATCTGAGTTAAGAAACATTTTATAATACAAAGGCCCAGATTCTCAAAGGGGCCTACCTACCTAAAACGAGGGAGTTCAGTGGAATGTAGGCACCAAAGTTCAGAAGATCACTGCTCCCCTCCCCCCCCCCCCCCCCCCCCCCCAAAAAAATTAAGTACGTAAGTACAGTTCCTTAGGCATTTAAAATTTATCTTTAGACATTCTGGCATCTTCTACTATTTTTATAGAGTTGAACAATCTGATCCTATCCATGCCAAAGCTCAGTCAAGATTCTTAGAATTAGGCCTTCCTCCACAAGTGTTCAGAGTGGGGGTTGATTCAGAAGGGGTGATGTGAACACACATAAGCACACATTTGTGGGATTGAGCTCCATGCCAAATCACAGTAGATGGGACCACTTTCACTCAAACACTTGGCTATAGGAGATTTTTCCACTCCCCTTTTTTACAATACATTAGATATTAAAACAGTCAGACAGGCCATGTGAGAAATGGATGCCATGCCCTTCTTAGCTCTAGGGAATTCAAAACTACATTTTCATCTCTCTGGACAATTCCCTAATTACCATACTATAAGAAATCCTGGGGAAGGGTCATTGTCTATGCTCACTATATAAGTTGTAAAATACTAAACTAATAAATATTTTCAAAACAACATTTTAACAGGTAACATATAATTTACTGAATTTCAATGGACACAAATCCTAAGCATGATGTAAAATGTACCCCTAAGACTGCAATTTTATTAGATTTTCATATAAAAATAATGTTGTGAAAGTCTGCTGTTTTCTTTAATTAAGGGTAAACTTGAGATTAATGTCTATTCTGCCTTGTCTGAAGATATTCATGGACAAACCTTTAATACTTAAAATTAACATACAATATTCGTACAAAATATTCCATCTCATCTCATTCTCGGTTCAAGCCAACACGTTTAAAGAATGAATTAAAATGATCATTAAAAATAGTTATTAGTATTTTGAATCATTCCATTCATGTTTTGAAATGCAAAGCTGTAACAGCTATGTCAAAGTATGAAAGTAGGAGGAGAAAGGACTTTTCCATTGACAGAAACAGGAAATACTCCCTAAAAATTCTAGATACTTCAAAACTGACTTCTCTTTTGTTAATATACAATAGGCCTGAGTATGTTGACAGATGAAGGCAATGCCTTGGACCCATAGTGTTCAACATCTTCATTAATGATGTGGACACTGGAGTCAGAAGCGGACTGGCCAAGTTCGCCGATGACACCAAACTTTGGGGCAAAGCATCCACACCAGAAGACAGGCGGGTTATCCAGGCTGACCTGGACAGGCTCAGCAAGTGGGCAGATGAGAATCTGATGGTGTTCAACGCCGATAAATGCAAGGTTCTCCACCTTGGGAAAAAAAAAAAACGCAGCATCCTTATAGGCTCGGCAGTGCTATGTTGGCTAGCACTATGGAAGAAAGAGACTTGGGGGTTATCATTGACCACAAGATGAACATGAGCCTGCAACGCGATGCGGCGGCTAGTAAAGCGACCAAAACGCTGGCTTGCATCCATAGATGCTTCTCAAGCCAATCCCGGGACGTCATTCTCCCCCTGTACTCGGCCTTAGTGAGGCCGCAGCTGGAGTACTGTGTCCAGTTTTGGGCTCCACAATTCAAAAAGGACGTGGAGAAGCTTGAGAGAGTCCAGAGAAGAGCCACGCGCATGATCAGAGGTCAGGGAAGCAGACCCGACGATGACAGGCTGAGAGCCCTGGGGCTCTTTAGCCTGAAAAAGCACAGGCTCAGGGGTGATCTGATGGCCACCTACAAGTTTATCAGGGGTGACCACCAGCATCTGGGGGAACGTTTGTTCACCAGAGCGCCCCAAGGGAGGACGAGGTCGAATGGTCACAAACTACTTCAAGATCGTTTCAGGCTGGACATAAGGAAGAACTTCTTTACTGTCCGAGCCCCCAAGGTCTGGAACAGCCTGCCACTGGAGGTGGTTCAAGCGCCTTCATTGAACACCTTCAAGATGAAACTGGATGCTTATCTTGCTGGGGTCCTATGACCCCAGCTGACTTCCTGCCCTTTGGGCAGGGGGCTGGACTCGATGATCTTCCGAGGTCCCTTCCAGCCCTGATGTCTATGAAATCTATGAAATCTATGAAATGCAGAACCTTTCAGTTTTAAGCCTGTGCTGGAAGAACAAATCAACTTGATAGTCATGATTCATTGTGCATTAGCCATTATATATGGTACACTTTCTTTAAATATTGATATACCATGGGCCTCCTCAGACACCATGTTTGCTTTTAGTTTTGTTTCCTGTTAGGGCAATAATATTACCAGTCATGTAAAATCTGTGTTTCTCTCTCTCCAGCTAATCCAATCTCCCCACCACTGTAAATGCATTACTATCTGACATTCTTGGGGTGTACCATCTTAAATATTTTGGTTGTTCACAAATCCATTTTACTGTTTTATGTTTGTATCATGGACATAATCAATGTGATTATCACCTAAACTGCAAATGCAGAAAAGTGTGACAAACACTAAAGAAACATGGAGAATGTTCTAGGGTTTGTCCCTCTTTTAAAAAGAAAAAAAAAACCCAACAGATATACCAGATATACCTGGATTCAGTGGAATTTCAAATCAATTGCATCCATCTTTGATTTGGTTTAAAGTTATAGTTATAAACTCATAATATTTGGAGACACTTAAAAGCTGAATCCAATTTCCAATCAAAAGTAACTAAGTCTTAGAAGTTAGTTACACACTCCAGTAGGAAAACAGAGCCTCCTCATTGCCTAGTTTAACTTTCCAATTTTAAAATATTTTAAGAGTTTGATAGACTTCTTTACTGTGGTTCACAAATGAAATTGTCTGCTAACAATTTGATCATTTAAATTAAATTATTAATATACAGCTTATAGTTTTAATGAATTTTAAATGTTCATCTTTCAAAATGATCTGACTGAGCATCTTGCTGTCTTTTTTGAATGTAAAAACTATGGTTAACAAAAGTATTTAAAATGTCAAAAATGACTTTATGCAAATCATCTGAATGCAGTAAGTGCCAGTTTTTGACCTCAGTTACTCATAAATCAGTTAGAGCACTGAACAAAACCACAGACAGCTTGACTAAGATTGCATTTGTTCTGTTAATTAGGTACGACTCTCCAGGTAGTGGAATCTAACATTTTTTTCATTTTGATGGTTTTCATCCATAATGTAAAAATGATTTTATGTTATTAGCCCTCTCTGCTGAAGTAGTTTTATGCTAAGATATTCTTGGCTTTATTATGTCAATAGATTCCATCAGTTCAAATTAAATGACCTAAATATACACAATTGCATATTTCATCTGACTTGGCTCCAATAAGATACCTTTTCATAGATACTGACTAACCCCTGTGACCTATTCAAACCAGTCTAGTCTATCTGATCCCTCATTTTGCTTTTTTGTTGTCTTCTTATTACTGTTTTAGTTGTAATGATCAAAGTAAATTGAACAAATAAGAAGACTAAAAAAGGACTTGGCAAGTTATGTTAAAATGAATCCATGGATTTCAGAAAAGTATGTATCTATATACCATTATGGTAAAGAAAATACTGAAACCAAGCACTTACTGAATTCCTCTTATGATTTATTATAGTCATTGTCAATTACTAGAAAATAGGAAGAAGATTCTTTTGCCTCATTTACTGCATTATTTTATCCCTGATACAAGGCTAAGCATCTGTTTTGTTTTTCTACTTCTCTACATACATTTCAAACTTCAACTTGACATGCAATATGAATAGAAAGGTAACCTGGAGTTCTTTGCACTTTCCATTCACACAGCTTATTAAAGACAAAATGAGAGAGAAAGATAAAAGAAGGATGTCCCAAAGGAGGACACTGCTGAAAGTAAAGGTTGAGAAAAAAGTTCAAAGTGTGCTTTATTTTTTCCTCTAGTGGAGTTTTAGTGCAAGCATTTCTCTATGACCTTCTGCCACAGAGGGCTGGACACTTTTTTTTTCCATTACAGTATTTATTCAAAGTGAAGGCATAAAATGGTCTAGCTTTACATTTTAAAGTGATACATATTGAGAGTTAAAAACAGTTCAAGTCCAGAGGGAAAATGTTTATGGCAATGTTGTATTAGGCATAACTCTATACAAACTATTTTTAACTCTGCCATAGGATGCTCTCTAACTTATTGAACTGATTGGAAAGAGGAATGTGGCAGGTAATAAGGCACTGTTTTCCTTCCTAGAGCATTTTCCAAAATATGGGGTGCGTACAGACCTCTCAGTTGCTCTCTATAGTCTCAGCTTTCATAAAAAAAAATTAGCTGTTGTGGTTGAGAAGAAAACCATCAAAATGTGGAGTGAATGAAACCAATGATTTTGGAGAGAGCTATTCCATTCATTCCTATGTGAGCTTCCACAGAAGGCAAGTTAGACAGACACCTTATAGGGTTTGTCTACACTTGCAATTAATGCCAAGTAAGGCTACTACACAGTAAAATAAGTAAACTGTGCTCAGGAACGTGTCTACATGTGCACCCCGTCAGGCACAGATTTGCTCCCAACAGCAGCAGCCTGGACCAGAGCTACTCCTGCCATGCTCTGCCCCCCTCACCACCCCACCAGCCAGAGGGAGTTCCAAGCTTCCCCAGGTGCCACCCCAGGGGCTAGCAGGTGGCATGGGGGCCAGTCCCAATGTGCACTGGGCCAGAAGAGCTGTGCCAGCTGCAGAAGCAGCTGTCTCCCAGCCCCGTGCACATGGGGATGAATCCTGATGTGCAGGGGCTGGGAGATCTGTGGGACTCCAGGAGCAACTTTCTCAGCCCTGTACACATGGGAACCCATCCTACCCTACCAGGAGGAGATTTCTGCATTCAGCCATGAAGCCCATCACAAACAGATTAACTCCTTAAAAAAAGGAGGAAACAAAAATATCCAAGGTTGCAGGCTCCAACAGCAGCCCTACAACCACGAGTCACATCAACAACCTATCCAACCACACACTCAATCAGATTGAGTGTCTTGTTATACATTACACTGAGCTGCACAAAAGTTGTTGGGTGTTAGCACTAGCTTGAGTTTGGAGCAGTAACGTTCAGGCCAGCAGGTCCTGGAAGACTCAAAGGGAAGAATGCCCACTCCAACATTCTGGGATTCCCCCAGCCCATCAGAGCTTCCCTGGTTCCCTCTGCCCTAGGGCTCTCCCCTGCCCCTTGGGTTTTCTCTTGTCTGCTTACTTGCAGCTGCCTGCACTGTCTATCCTGGGGGAGTAGGCAGGGAAGGGTTAACCTGCCTTCCCAGCCCCCACCACCACTTCTGGTGAGCTGCTGCTCTTCTCTGGGCTGAGCAAGGCCCAGCAAGCAGCAGTGGTGGCAGCATCCAGGCAGGCAGGTTAACCCTTCTCTGCCCAGTCCTGTGGGAGGAACAGTTCAGGCAGCCACAAATAAGCAGAGTTGGAAGGGGAGACAGTGAGCCTGATCCAGGCCATTGGAGGAGGGAGTGTAGGTTGGGTAGCCTAGAGTGGCTACACTTTAATTCAACAGAAGCTGAGTAACACAGATCAGAGATAATCCTGCCCAGGAGTGGCATCACTTTGAGCCACCTAATGCTTAAAACTAATTTCTGGTGGTAATGTGCGGGCAATCCAGGTGTTAAGAGCTCCAGGAGCTGCCAATTACAATGTAAGAAGGCCCTACACTACACCTACCCCAAGGGCCTTCTGCCCCACTACATAACTCAACACGGTGTAGCTTTATGGACACCTTGAGGCTTTTTTCTTCCATTTAAGATTTAGATTGAGGGAAGATTTTCATGCCAGGAAACCAGACAGTGATCAAATATGCCACAGGTCAGACCTTTACACAGCAAAAGGAAAATCACAGCTCCTAGACTCCACCTGAAAGCAACAGTCCCACACTGGACTATATGAACTGTTTCTGGTTCTGTGTCCACTTTGAAATTGTCAAAAAAAGTAACACTGCTTACATTAAAACCTCAGTCCTGCAGAACAGAGTGATACACTCAGCACTAAAACCAACCCAGGTATTATTGTAAAACAGACTGATGGGGGGGGGGGGGGGGGAGAGAAGCATAGTCATTACAGATAAAACAGAATAAATATGGGAAGCTAAGAGACAATTTTCTAACACAGAATTTTATAAACTCCTGACAAAGGATGCCAGGGCACAACATGTGAGGAACTAGATAAACTCTTAAAGGATCTACCTCTGGGAACACAGAAAAGGATTACTGCTTCAACCTCCTGGGAACTTAAGCCAGGCAACTTTTACTTATTTACCCAAGAAACACAAACCTGACAACTTAGGTTGCCCAATGCACAGGCACCATCAGAGGTAGCTTTGGACAATGTTGACTCTATCCTATTACCATATGCCACTTCTGCTGTTAGCTATTTGAAAGGCATCACTGATTTCCTTCAATAAACTGAGCTCCATTGACAAGCTTCCAACAAACATCATATTAGCTCACATATCTGTATACCACCATCCCCATAGATGGATTACAAAACATAAAGAACACTATCATCAATGTGAAATCTGCTTCATTTTCCATTACACGATCCCATTTTGTCCTCACATATAGCTATTTCAGATTTCAGGACTCCCTATACCAGGGGTGAGCAAAATGTTCTGTGGGTTGGATCCAGCTGCCAATTGATTATATCCTACAGACTCTGCATGGGGCTGAGTCTTGTCTGCTCCTACCCTGGCCCACCAATGGCACTGCCCAAGTCCCAGCCAATGCACATAGGTTCCCACAGGGATGCTGCCACCCCTGCTGCAGCTGCCTGGGTAATGCTTGGCTCTTTTCACCTCCTGTGGCTCCTCCTCCTCCTGGCTCTGCTGCACTGCTATAGGCAGAGTCAGCAGGTAGCATGAGGAAGTGGTGGCAGCCAGGTCAGGGGGAAGCAGCAGGCAGGTAATTCCTGTCCCAGTGCCCAAGGCTCTAGCTCCAGCTCCCAGCAGCCTGGAGTGATGAGCAGCCACCTCTGGGCAGCTGAACAGGTGGAAGGCAGACCCACCAGAAAGATGTGTATGCTGGCCAAAGCCATCAGTGGGCACCGGGCAAGTACAGACAAGGAGACAGCACCATGTGGAGAACTGTGGGGGCAGCCACAGGCCGGATGGGGTGGGCAGGCTGCACCTGCACCATACAACCCGCACTTCAAGAGGGATGCAGATAACCTGGAGAGAGTCCAGAGAAGGGCCACTCGTATGGTTAAGGCTTGCAGACCAAGCCCTACGAGGAGAGAATGGGGCACCTGGACCTCTTCAGCCTCTGCAAGAGAAGGTTGAGAGGCAACCTTGTGGCTGCCTATAAGTTCATCACAGGGGCACAGAAGGGAATTGGTGAGGTTTTATTCACCAAGGCGCCCCCGGGGGTTACAAGAAATAATGGCCACAAGCTAGCAGAGAGCAGATTTAGACTA
>NW_005842095.1:1114017-1120002 GCF_000455745.1 Alligator sinensis | reverse complement strand
TCTTCACAGCCCTCTTTCCTGCTTATGCAGGGGATCGGACTCGATGATCTATTGAGGTCCCTTCCGACCCTAACATCTATGAATCTATGAACCCAAGCAAGTTTATTTGTTTTTTTTAAATCTATAGCTTGTTAAAATGGTATCTGTTGAAATATTTTGTGCATGTGGCCCTCAACAGCTCACCAGAACTCGTTCAGTGACTCTCAAACTGAAATAATTGCCCACCCCTTCCCTATACCTACAAACAAATGGCACTGGCATGGGCAGAGATATTGCTCCCCTATGGTCCAATATATTTTTGACAGACCTTGAAGTCCATTTCTTCTGCAGCTCCCCTCTCATCCTTCTAGTATACCTCAGGTATATCAAAGACAGCTTCATAATATAGACAATTAGGAAGGAATCTCTAGAGAAATTTCACCAGGATTTTTAGCAACTTCCATCCCACCATCAGACTAACTCTAGAATACTTCATCCAGCAGATTGGTTTCCTAGACACATTCATTTGCAATGGCCACATTGTTACCATATTGTATTAAAAACTCACCTGCACGTCATACCACAGCTACCTTCAGGCCACCAGCTTTCACTTAAGCACACCATAAGAATCCTTAGTCCCCATTTAAACCATACTTAACACAATCCAACATGTGGATGACTTCTTGTTGTACAATTTCCTGTTCAAACTATTTTTTTAATGTTTTCTGCCTGAGAACAGCAATTCTAAAATCAGCAATAGAACCTCCAGGGAGGTTAAAGTGCTTGGACACAGGCTTGCAGGGGTTTAGGTTGTAGGCGTGTTGGTCTAAGGACATAAGCAAACAAGGTTCCTTGGGTGAATTTGATCTTTTATTAGACCAACCCAAATAGTTGGAGAATAGTTATTAAGCAAGCTTTTGGGTTCAAAAACCCTTCATCAGGCTAAGAAAGTTTCAGCAGTTGCTGTGTGCTCTTCCTGGATGGAATGAAAAGTAAAGAAGCCAGAGGCTGGGCTGGGCTGGGCTAGGCTAGGGAGTCAGTTGCCAGGCAGACTGTAATGTATCAAAAATCCAATGTCTATGTTTAGTCCCTGATCTCTAGTATCCAGCAGGTTGATGAAATGGAGCTCATAGGCTCGTCTCTGGGAAGTGTTGTGTAAGTTTCCCTTGAGGATCAGGACTGAGAGATTGGAGAGAGAGTGGCCCTCCTGTGAGAAATGTGCCCCCACCAGTAATTGGGTATTTCTGTCTTTGATAGATTTCCGGCGTGCATTCATTCTGGTGCGCAGTTGTCGTTTGGTCTCTCCTATGTATTTTCCATCAGGGCATTTGGTGCATTGGATGAGGTATATTACATTTCTGGAGGTGCAGCTGTAAGATCCAGGGATGCTGATGGCTCTGTTGTGGGGTGTAGTAATTGTGGGGGTGGTGGAGATGTGTTGGCAGGTTTTGCATTTCTTGTCATGGCACAGTCTGGATCCATTTGGTGGGTTCTGGGGTTGAGGAAGTTTGCTTCTGGTGATGAGGTTGGCGAGGTTCGGTGCTTGTTTGAAGGCTAGGAGGGGTGGTTCTGGGAAGATCTTTTTAAGAATAGGGTGTCTTTCAGCAGCTGATGTCTAATTGGTGTTCCTTCATTCTTACATGTAGAGACCACCCTGTCTGCCAAGCAGGCAATGACATTTATGACAGTTGTAGAGTTCCAGGTGAATGAACCCTGGGGGCATGTCTACAAACGCTTTTACACACACCTAAACTTAATGTGCATATTAAGGTGATTTAGGTGCGCGTCTACATGTGCATGCACTAAGACGCATTAACGCAGTGTGCAGGCCAACTTGGGACTAAAGTTAATCAGTCCAAAGTCAGTCAACATACACCCCATTAATGCACCTCAATGCATCTACACATGCGTTAAGGCACTTTAGCCATCCGTACCTAAATTTGATATCTGCTTTGCAGGTATCAAATTTACAAGCAAATAGCATAAAGTCACCATTTTTAAGGTGCATTAAGGGCATGTATGTATAGACATGTGACCTTAGTGCACCTTAAAAATGGCTAATGAGCCTTAAATTGGCATGTGTAGATGTGCCCTAGATTTTGTACTCATTGTTAACTGATGCAGTGACAATGTGGTGGGATCAGAGCAGATAGGGTTGTAACAGAGTTTGGTCGTAGATGAACACCTTAGAGATCTGGAACAGGAATTCTTCTCTCAGCTCATTCCCATGCTACTTGAATCATTTATATTGTTAACGATTTTACTATTCAAAGCATGTAAGAAAAACAATTGTTTTACTGTTAATATCCACAGAGCATTTCCCACTGCAGGTATGAAGGATTCAGATGCCAGAGTCTTGATTAGCAATATATATTAATGAGTGACTATCATAACAAAATTTATAGCACTACAAAAATAATGTGTCAGCATGTGACAGCCTTAGACCTGCAATTCTCAGTACATGGGTTTACAGTAAAAACATAATATTCTGCTCCCTTTTGAATTTCAAAAAGCAGTGTGTGCTTCTCTTTCACCACCAATTGGAATTATATTTGTTTAAATATATGTGAGAAGAAGGCCAGGCCCACAGAAGCCTAACTTTTGATATAAGATTCATTTCATGGAGTCGCAGAGATAGTACATGTACCATATGGTAGCAAGCCACCCTTAAACAAAAACTGGATCACTCTCTCCTTTTACTAAAAACTGCCTAAACATTTGCCCTGAGAGACATTGGCTTCACTGGTTCTGGCTTTGTCAGGTTTGACCTAGAAACCACTACACATAGCCCAAGCAAAAGTCTCTGTTCTGTAACTAATGCTCAACTGCAATGATAAGGAGGAGACAGTCTTAGATAAAGGAGGCTTGAAAACAAAAACAGAATTAGTGGACTAGGGCAAAGAACTGATTTAAATATTAAGATTCACACCCCTAGGTGGGGAGAAAGTATGCTAATGAAACATACATGTATGGAAATGAGATACATAGCTAAAACACAGGTATAGAGACATGCTCAGTAAAGAACTCCTTGCGTCACTCCCTTATAACCAATTAGCAAACAAGAATGCTTATGAAGGTCCAATACTCTTGTATAAAAGATGCTCCTAATTAAGAATCTGTGTGCTTGTTACGTGAAATTATTCCGCTTGCACCTTGTATTGCTAGCAATAAATCTTTATACTTTCACCCCTGGTATCTTTATTGGCTTTTGCATACCGGGCACGATCCCAGACTTGAGCTGGGGCTCAACAGTTTTTGGCACCCCAGATGGGACTGCCTTAGATAACTCTGCCCGGACTAGCTGACGACCAGACACAGCTCTTCCTTATCAAATGTCAGGCGCGCCCCGGGATCTCTTTTCCCGGTGAGACTTTTGTTTCAGGGGGAGCTGGATTGCTGAGGCGGCAGTAGCCTAACGGTGCAAAGCCATAGAGTGAAAGTATCAGTAACAGGCACCTGGGTGAGAGGGTAGAAAGGGCATAAGGCCTACCGTCAGCACGCCTGCCTGGGATTATCTCTGTAAGTATTCTGTCTGGCCCGAGTCCAAGACCAGTGATTTTTCCCCTGTGAGGACGAGGACTAAGAACAGATCCCTGGATCCCAGGTAAGTCGGACGGTCAGGACCGGGAAGGCAGCCCTGAGATGGGTACTATTAACAGTAAGGTTAGGAAATGTACCCCCCTCTCTTGTGCATTGGGACATTGGGCAGAGTTTGGTGGAGATCCTATGACTAGGAAGAAAGCTAAATTCTTCTGTGAAACTGCGTGGCCACGCTATCAGCTAGATGATCAAGAACATTGGCCTCCGGAGGGAAGTGTTAATTATAATACTATCTTACAATTGATTTTGTTCTGCCGGCAGAATGGTAAATGGGAGGAATTGATGTATGCGCAAGCGTTTATGTCTCTTTGTAGAAATAGAAAGGTTTTGGAGGAATGTGGACTGGGGGAGGGAGTTGGGGTCTGTGAGATGACTTTGGTAGCTAATAAATCCTGTCCTGGACTGTCCGGAGCCGGAGGCTCTTCCCCCTCTGCTGCCTTTACCATATTCTCTTCCTCTTCCTCCTCCTCCTCCTGATACAGCTGATTCCTTGCTGGCATCTGCTCTTCCTGCTTCTTCCCCCCCGAGGCGGAGACTGAAAATACTCCCCAACCTAGGAATCTGGAACAGCACCAACCCTGGCCGTCAGGTGCTTGGCAATCTCCAGATTCCCTGATTTCTCCTGATATAACCCCAGGAGGTGGGTGGAGAGTACAGTTAAGAGCAGACTCCGGGGTTAAGGGAAAACATCACAGGGAATCTGATCCTGGCCGTGGGAAGGAAAATGGGGTATTTCCCCTAAGAGAACAAGTGGTACCTGGGCCTCTAGAAGATGATGGGGAGCCAACCTACCGTCGAACCTTTGTGCACATTCCTTTCACTACATCAGATTTGTATAATTGGCGGAACAATACCCCCAGCTTGAGAGAAGGTACTGAAAAGGTACATAACCTGTTTAAAATGATTTTCAAAACCCATAACCCAACCTGGGCAGATGTTCAGTCTCTTTTAGATATCCTGTTGACACCAGAGGAGAGGAGAATGGTAGTGGGCAAAGCCCATGAGTACGTGGAAAAGGAGATTACTGCAGGGAACTTGCAAGGAAATAGGGACAATCATGTCCCCACCCAGGAGCCAGATTGGAAACCAGACCAAGATATGACCTCTATCCGTGCCTATCGAGAATATATCCTCCAAGGATTGAGAGATGCTGTGAAAAAACCCCAGAATCTCAGTAAGGTGTATGAGGTCCGACAGGAGACAAATGAGACCCCGAGTGCTTTCTTGGAAAGAATTTACACTACTTTCAGACAATACACTCGTGAGAACCCGGAGGATACATCAAACGCTCGCATGGTAAATATGATTTTTATAGGTCAGAGTGCACCGGACATTAGAAAGAAATTGCAGAAGACAGACGGAGCAACAGGTATGCCTATTTCCCAACTAGTAGATATTGCTTACCAAGTATTTACTAACCGAGAAAGTGTTCAGGAAAAGCAACAGGACAAAAAAAGAGGAGAGAAAGATAAAAATGCAGGCAGCCCTACTGGCAGCTGCAATCACGGGAAAACCTAGAAATGAGGGATCCTGGAGATAGCCTCAGAGACGGGATCCATTAGAGAAAGATCAGTGTGCCTATTGCAAACAAAAAGGACATTGGAGGCGGGAATGCCCCCGTCAGAAAGTTGGGGAAGGTGAAAAGAAAAAAGAGGAGAGCAGTGGACTGTTTGCTTTTGGAAGGGATTCAGATTGAAGGACACCGGAGGCCCGGGAGGGAAAGATAACCCAGATCCCAGTGTCCCCTGATGAGCCTCTGGTTAAAATGCAACTAGGGGACAAAGATGAATTGGTAAATTTTCTCGTTGATACAGGTGCTGCCCATTCTGTCTTAACTCAAAAACTGAAACCTTTAAGTAAAAAGGCTGCGCCGGTGGTAGGGATTACAGGGAAGGCAGTAACACGACCCTTTTTTACAGCCAATGACCTGTAATCTTGGGCAGACTGAAGTCACCCATCAATTTTTGTACATGCCAGACTGCCCTGTTCCCCTTTTAGGAAGAGACCTCCTCTGTAAATTGCATGCTACGTTGTCGTTCCAGGATGGGCAAATGTTTTTAACAGTGCCTTCTGAAAAGGGGTGGCATTTGCAGGCTTGCCTTCTCGGCCTTCTCCGAGAGGAAAGTACACCGGATATCCCTCAAACCCTGCTCGATGCTGTTGTTCCATGGGTATGGGCAGGTCATCGACCCGGAAAGGCTAAAATGCTGACCCTGTAAAGATTCAACTTTTGCCAGGGGCCCAGCCTCCATGTGTGAAACAATATCCAATGCGGATGGAAGCCAGGAAAGGAGTGAAGCTGTTAGTTGAACAGTTCCTGGAGTATGGCCTTCTCCGTGAATGCACATCAGCTTTTAACACACCCATCTTGCCTGTGAAGAAGCCTAAGAGTGATGAATATCATTT
>NW_005842095.1:1104525-1113758 GCF_000455745.1 Alligator sinensis | reverse complement strand
AAAAAAATTGGCCATTTTTCGCACTGTAAATCCAGCAACACTGCTGCCATCTATGGCTGACACACCAGATCTTGTACATGACTGCCTGCAAACATTGGAAGCTGTTTATTCTTCAAGGCCAAATCTGAGAGACAAACAATTGATAAAAGAGTTTCAAGCAAAGAAGGGGGAGCACGGGTGGCTGGTAGCAAGGGATGGCCGCATTATCATCCCAGCTGCCTGGGTTCATGTGGTAGTAAAGAGCACTCATCATGGTACCCACTACGGACCCAGGGCCCTGGTAAGATGGATCAGTTACTATGTAACTAGAGTGGGATTAAGAGAGGCTGCCAAGGAGGTATCAGAGACATGTGAGGTCTGCCAGAGAAATAACCCATAAGGAGGGAGAAGAAAAACTTCAGGACATCAGAGAATAGGCAATGGGCCAGGAGAAGAATAGCAGGTGGATTTTACTGAGTTGCCCCGGCAACAAGAGATAAAATATCTCCTTGTCTTTGTGGACACTTTCTCTAATTGGGTTGAGTGCTTCCCATGTCGGACTGCCCAGGCCCGGGAGGTAGTCAAGACACTCCTACGAGAAATCATACCTCGCTTCGGACTTCCAAAAGGAATAGGGTCAGACAATGGCCCACATTTCATTGCACAAATTACTCAGAAGGTTTCTGAGTTCCTGGGAATCAGCTGGCATTTACACACCCCTTGGAGACCTCAGTCCAGTGGAAAGGTGGAACGTATGAATCAGACCTTAAAAAGACACCTTGCAAAGATTTGCCAAGAAGCTCGACTCAAATGGCCAGAGGCCCTACCCTTGGCCCTGTTACGAGTAAGGGTCGCACCACATTCTAAATTGGGATTAAGCCCGTTTGAAATAATGTATGGTAAGCCTTACCCTCTGAGTCTGCCCATGGGTACTGAACAACAGTTACATGTTTTAGGAGAGGGAATGATTAGAGAATATGTATGGTCCTTGGTTTCTGTTTTGTCTTCCATCCATCAGCAGGTACGGGACGTGCTGCAGACACAGGACCAGTATCCTGCCCTGGGAAATCGATTATTACCTGGGAGTTACGTCCTTGTGAAAGATTGGAACGAGGAACCACTTCGAGCCAGATGGAAAGGCCCATATAGGGTACTTCTAACGACCCCGACGGCCGCAAAGCTCGAAGGAATCAAGACTTGGATACATTCCAGTCGCCTAAAGCCGGTGGCTGGACCAGAACAAGAAGGAATCCCTGCAGACTCCGGGACCGGAGACAGAGAACAGTGGAAGGTGGAGCCAATAAGAGACTTGAAATTCCTATTCAAAAGAAAGGAACTTTGAATAATTTGACAATCTTTGATTAAGTTTTATAAGCCTTATTATGAAATTGTTCAAGGTTTTATTGTGGGGCACCCTGATCTGTCCACTCCTACTTATAGGAGGGGAAACCCTTTTACAACAAAAATTTGACCCTCAGGAAAATGTCTGGATTTATCTGGCCCGGGAAATTTTAAATAGAACGGACTTCTGCTTAGCGGGAGGGATCAATGCTCACCTGGTTTTTACCTCATGCTTAATCGCAGTACCAACCCCTTTAAAAATTTTACAAAATTATACTATGCTGAAGAATGTAGAGAAGAAAAGTACATATCAGAATATATATAAGTGGGGGACTATTGTAAAAGAGAAGAATAGAGACATGTTTTCCGCATGGGTTCAGGCAACAGCTAATGCTTCTGAATGTTTCCTAATAGTTAATTGTACTAATAATTGCTTCAAATTGAACCAAGGTAGAAGAATCCTTTGTAACAAGACCAATCAAATATCCTATGTATACAATGTTCACCTGTCGTCTTATCTATCTTCAGACCTAAGGTGAATCAAATGATTTTACAAACGAAGAAAGCTGACCACAAGATGAACATGAGCCTTCAATGTGATGCTGCAGTGAGTATAGCGAGCAAAACACTGGCTTGCATCCATAGATGTCTCTCAAGCAAATACCAGGACGTCATTCTCCCGTTGTACTCAGCCTTGGTGAGGCTGCAGCTGGAGTACTGCATCCAGTTTTGGGCTCCACAATTCAAAAAGGATGTGGAGAAGCTTGAGAGAGTCCAGAGGAGAGCCACATGCATGATCAGAGGTCAGGAAAACAGACCTTATGATGAGAGGCTGAGAGCCATGGGACTCTTCAGCCTGGAAAAGTGCAGGCTCAGGGGTGATCTGGTGGCCGCCTATAAGTTCATCAGGGGTGCTCACCAGGGTCTGGGAGAACATCTGCTCACCAGAGCACCCCAAGGGATGACAAGATCGAATGGTCACAAATTCCTCCATGGCTGTTTCAGGCTGGACATAAGGAAGAATTTCTTTACTATCCAAGCACCCAAGGTTTGGAATAGACTGCCACCGGAGGTGGTTCAGGCACCTACTTTGAACACCTTCAAGACATATTTGGATGTTTATCTTGCTGGGAGCCTATGATCCCTGCTGACTTCCTGCCCCTGGGGCGGGGGGCTGGACTCAATGATCTTCCGAGGTCCTTTCCAGCCCTGATGTCTATGAAATCTATGAAACAGAGTGTTTCATGAGATACTTTTTTGCTAAGAATTACTGATCTATATAACTAATAAAATATACTCTATGCTGACATTGAAAAAGCTTCAACTGAATTAAATTATTAAGTTAACCCTAAAAAAAACCAAAACAGATAACATAGCAGCAGAACAGTTATTGCTTTAAAAGCAGAGAAAATGTGAGGATGTTACTGTACTGTTCATGTTGACAAATCCAGAGTTTTTAATATTAAACTACGTATAGTAAGATAAAAAGCCCTATTTTTAATGCACATATTTTATTTGGATACTGACTAAAAGTGATTTTTTTTCTTAATAAAATTTGAGTTTAGGCAAAACCCAGATTACATTCAGTGAACCTAAAGCTTGACAGAGTTACTGTTAGTTTCAATGATATTCATCAACTTCCCTTGCTGGTGCCAGCTGGTGGCATACCTTCACACAGGATCACACTCTTAACCAGTCATACAATCTCCCCCTTAATTTTCTCTTGTCTTTGAGGGTTGCCAGTAAGGACAGAAATGTGTTCCTGGAGTACATCAGCTTTTTTCCAAGTCTTCATTTCCCTCTTTTCATGAGCACATTCTTTTGTCATTTCCCTTCAAATCCTCAAAAGGGATCTGCTGGGGAAGACATTCCTGTGCAACCATACCCATTAACAACATTTTGGAAAGACTTGTTTACAGATGTTTTATTCAAAGACAACATTTTTGCACCAAAAAATAAGATACAGTCAAGAACAAGAGCACTCAAAAACAAAACTGTGGGACCACAGTAAGCACATGGGGACCATAGTAAGCAGGGCTTGCACTCTGGGCAAACTCTGTTCTACAGAGCAGAAGGAAGGAAGGTGATGCTGAGTGCTGGAGAGAAAGGGGTACTGAGATCTGGGCTGCAGGGCCAGAGTCTTACTTACTTCAGGGATTCAATAAAAAGTCACTAGCTGCTGCTGCTCTTGTATGACCTGCCTGCCCTGACTGTTGCTCCTAGAAAAGCAGTGTATGCACCTAGCTGATGCAGATGCAACCATAATGCCATGCGGCTGCTTCTGCTGCCAGGCTGTGGACTCCATAGGGGGACACCATTTTGAGGCTGCTATTAAGTTGGCACCGGCGGCTGTTGCCCTACTTGCCTCCCAGAAGATATGCTACTAAACACATTTGTAGTTCTGTTTTGAATATGTATCTTTATGCACCCATTGTGTAAAATCTGGAAGATAAGACTGAATGTGGAGCGGAACTAATACTTTACATGGTGTGGGTTTCCTGAAGGCATGTTTTATTCAACAAATAAATGTCTTCTAAAGAGAAATATACTTTAAATATCAGTCTTTTTCAAAATTTGGATTTGGCCATTGCATGGATAACTTTTATTCTGAATGTGAAGCCATATTCAGGGGCAGGGGCATCACAAAAGCACATGTATCACACAAATAAGTATGATATTCTAGTTGCTGAGTTTGACCAAGATTAATTCTGTCTTTCACTCTCATTTTAATCTGAAAGCTAAATATAATATGCAAAGTATAAACTCACAGATGAAACCATGCATATTTAACAAGGGCAACAAAATCCCAATGTTTCTATATCAATGAATTTGACAGTTCCTTTGCAGTGATTAGAGCTTATACCACCAAATTACCTGAAGCAAATTCTCAAACAAGGAACAACTAGAAACACAAAGAAATTATTAACTAATATTAATCTTTAGGACTTCTATGTTTATAGCCAGGTTTTTACATAACTCTGATTTTTTTATGGCTGTAATTCTAATTCCTTAGCATGGTAACACAGAGGAAAAGACTGATAATATCATGGGGTGTACCCCTATTTTGATTTGAGGGGAACTTCAGCTTTTAATCAGTCAAGAATGTACCTGGTACATATCAGGGTTCCATTCTTTGTTAAATATACCTCTTGACCTTGAATATGACAGAGGTGGGAAGAGCTTTCAATCACCTGAGGCTTTTTCCTAAATAACTGTTCAGGCTATATAATTTACCATACTTTCTCTTTCACTAATGGGTCACTGGCCCTTAGTCAGTTATCAGTCCCAGAACCTGTGTTCTCTCTCATGTACTGACAGAGAAACCCTGTCTATTTGTACAGCAGGAGACGGGAAGCTCAGAAACCTTTGTCATTCTCTCTTTTTCCTAGGAAAGAAGCTGGATTAAAGTACTCCACAGGTTGGCTTGGAAAGATGAAAGTCGTCCATGGGTCAATTCTAGCCTTTCAGTTAATGTGTAATGTGTCTGACAAAAAAAAATTATCTTACACTTCTCTAGGTTACCTAATACAGTAAGTGGCTTTGTGACAAAAGGTCATGTGGAAGATCATCTTGAGAAGGAAACTCAGTCTCCCTTCCTCCTCCCATTCCTATAGGTGAACAAAAACAAACCTAATAATGCCAGGCCAAAAATGAATCCAATAATCAAATTAAGTGTCCAAAATATTTCTATACTGCAGTAAGTCTCTGCCCTCTACTTTCATGCTGTAAACGGTTTTGATAAAAAAGGATCAAAAACCAATTCTCACCTGACACTTACTAAAAAGTTCAACACTTTCCCATTAGATTTCTTAGTAGCAGATGCATTGAAAACTTTTAGTGATAGTTTCACCTTTAAGAATATGCAAGTTGACTGCTTTTTATTGATCTCGCTCCACTGATAAAAGCACTAAATAAGATTATATTCCTGATGCACACGCACACAAAAAAGTAAAAATGACTTAACTGCATGCTTCTTGACAAAGGTTAGACACCAAACTGTATACCAATGGTAACACAATATGGTTACACTATTATAAGGCAACAAGGAAGCTCTGTGCTAAGAACAGAATCCAGAAAATCAACAGCCTGCTAATGGGACTGACCTCCTGCTGAGCCTTTCTGCAAGACTGCTGAGAAAAACGCAAATCTCAAAAAGTCTTCTCAGTAAAGATTCTTCAGCCAAGGGTCGAAGCATACCTACCTGTGTCCAAGGGAAGATGAAACTGTCATACTCTCATTCTGCTCCCATGTCTCACATCTACATATTGCCATGATGAGAACCTCTGAGCTAGAACTGCACAACTCCTGTTTTTTCCTCTTTAAATCCAGTTCCTAATGCAAAGCAACAGTAGTCACTCCACAGCAACAAAAAGTGGATGCTGGATTTGCTCTGCTACCGTTCAACCACTACTGCTAAGAAGATGACCTAATTTTTTGCACCTCAGCATGTGACAGAAACCATGTACCTACTGTTTTCAGAACTGTAACAGGTTGTTTTCTAAAGACCTGAACTTCTTATTATGGTCTTTGATGGCTTAAAAATGGTATTTAAAGATTTACTTTTTGGGAATTGGTATATCTCTCTCTCTATATATATATATCTCTATGTCTACATATCTACATATCTACATATATTCATTAGAGTAGATATATATCTATAGATAGAGCGATCTATCTATATAGATATATATATTCATTAGAGTGTTTCAGAATGGACAGCAGGAGTAAAGCCTGGATCTCTCTCAGTTGTCTCAGCCTTCAGAAGCAGACAGGCTGTCTAACACAGCAAGGCCAATGAATACAAAATCTGCTTAGAGAGGGAGACTGGTGGAGTAAATAAGAATGGACTCTCTCTCTTTCACACACATACCTAGGACACATTTTTTGTTCTCTAATACTGAGCATCCTCTTAATATGAACTGAGTTCCCTTAGGACTGGGTTTCTGTCACAGAGTTTGGGAAGGCTGGTGACTTTCTAAACCAGAGAAGTATGAAGACAACATGAAAGAGTGCAATGTTCCCTTCAACACTAGCAGATCTTCAGGGAAATGAGGCACAGCAGGAGGTAGGCCCATATGAAACAGTCATGATAGGAAACAAACAAACAAAAAATCAAATTCCAAACTCCCAGGAGTACCATAAGAGTCTTCCTTAACCCATGGTGGCAACCCATTGGGAAATTAGGATGAAGCACTTTGGGTTTTACTCCCCACATAGGTGTAGGAGCAAAGCCCAACATGTCCTTCAAAGAGAGCAACAGATGCCCTGCTGGGAAATTTTGATTTTTGTAAAGATATTCCTGAAGTTTGCTATTTTCATTTTTTCAGTCTTCCTGTAACCTCTTCATAGTCTGAGATGTAAAACAAGCACAAGGCCCCAGTAGCTTAGTGAATCTTATGTACACACCCTTACCATAGCACTTAAAAAGGCAGAATGACCAATGACTTATTCAGAAAGATGACATCTTCCAGGAAAAGGCAAACGGTAGCAATGGCAATCCTTCACCACACTGGGGGGGGAACTCCCCCATCACAGTAGGAGTGGGGAGAGTTAGGTAGGTCAGACTGGGCTAAGTTCATACCATTTTCTCAAGCAGTATCACCAAACCAGCAAATGCATTATATTATATACTCTTGGTAAATAGTTTTAAGGATGCTTCCAACTAATATTATTAATCCTGAATCTAGCCTGTCTTACAGTACTTAAAGTTCAGAGATCAAATTACAGTGGTTATAATTCATAATTCTTAATTCATGTAAGAGTTTATTTACAAATGCACACAGTAAAATCTGTTTTATCTTTTTCCTTTTTAGAGAAACACAATTATGGTAACCGGATATTATCAGGTTGCAAAGGGAGAGCTGTGGAGTTGTCACCCTGTGAGGATCAGTGTCACAACAGGGTGAAGGGAAGGGGAACTTGAAAGGGCAAACTGCATGCTACTGATCCCCCATGCCACCAAGGGCTGGATCCAATCTCTTCCCAGGCCGGATCTGACTCGCAGGCTGTCAGTGACCAATCTCGGATTTAGCAGAATTAGATAACTAATACATGAATATTAGAGTTAGGAAGGCCTTCTGAGGCAGCCTGGTACATGGTCATGGCATCACTATTAAGTAGATCCTCAAAGCAATACATAATTGTGGGTAGGTCTTGCCTGACCAATCTCATCTCCTTCTATGACCAGGTGACATATCACCTGGACAAGGGAGAAGAGACTGACATCATATATCTGGACTCTAAAAAAAAGCCTTTGATCTAGTGTCCCATGACCTTCTCATGGAAAAAATGGCCAACTGCGGCCTCGGATAGACTACAGTTTGATGTCTGGGAAATTGTCTCTGAGGTCAGACCCAGAGAGTAGTGGTCGATGGCAGTGAATCATTATGGTGCTTTGTAACCAGTGGCATCTCCCAAAGCTCGGTTCTTGGCCCAGTTCTCTTTAACATCTTTATCAATGATGTGGACATTGGTGTCAGAAGTGCACTGGCTAAGTTCACTGATGACACTAGACTTTGGGGCACAGCGTTCACACATGAGGACAGGCTAGCGATCCAGGCTGACTTGGATAAACTTAGTAAATAGGCGGAAACAAACCTGATGGCGTTCAATACTGATAAATGTAAGGTGCTCCACCTTGGGGGAAAAAAAAGCCCACAGCATCCTTATAGGCTTGGCAGTGCTACATTTGTCAGCACCACTGCTGAAAGAGATTTGGGGGTCATGATTGACTGCAAGATGAACATGAGCCACCAATGCAATGTCGCTGCTGGTAAAGCAAACAAAACCCTGGCTTGCATCTATAGATGCTTCTCAAGTAAATCTCAGGATGTCAGCCTCCTGCAGTACTCAGCCTTCGTGAGACTGCAGCTGGAGTACTGCATCCAATTCTGGGCTCCACAATTCAAGAAGGATGTTGAGAAGCTTGAGAGAGTCCAGAGGAGAGCCACGCGCATGATCAGAGGGCAAGAGAATAGGCCTTATGAAGAGAGGCTGAGAGCCATGGGACTCTTCAGTCTGGAAAAGCTCGGGCTCGGGGGGGACCTGGTGGCTGCTTATAAGTACATAAGGGGTGTACATCAGGATCTGGGAGAACATATGTTCACCAGAGAACCCCAAGGAAAAACAAGGACCAATGGCCATAAACTCCTCCAAGACCATTTTAGGCTGGACATAAGGAATATTTTCTTTACAGTATGAGCCCCCAAGACCTGGAATAGACTCCCTCCAAAAGTGGTGCAGGCACCTACTCTGGACTCATTCAAGAAATGCATGGATGCTTCTCTTGCTGGGATCCTTTGACCCTAGCTGACTTCCTGTCCCTGGAGCAAGGGGCTGGACTTGATGATCCTTGAGGTCGCTTCCAGCCCTAATGTCTATGAAATCTATGAAATAATAAATAAGTGTAATTAAAGAAAAAACATTTCCCATTTTCTTTTGGTTTTGTAGTAACTAGAAAGCACATTCAGCATTACATTAATTTAAGTACCATATGTCAAGCTTTCAGTAATAGTGAAGTCACACAGAGCATCTCCTTCACTCAAATTAACCCCTGGAGTGTTCCTTGTAAATGCAACATATGTCTACAAATTGACAGTAACATGGCCATATGAGATGTTTGTCACATATCCTAAAGCACTGAACTATTTTACACACAAATGCAGGTGGTACTCTTCCATCATAAAAGAGTCTCTAGGTTGTGCTTGAAATAGTCCTGCTTGAGAATGAATACATGTTTTATTAGTATCCATGACTGTTCTTGAAAAGCCGAAGTGTAAAGAATGGATCATACCCACTCGGGCAAACAAGATGCCCTTTTACATATCTCACACTTGCATACATTATTGCAGGTCATAGCACATGGGGCTATGGCTTTTTTCCTTTTTCAGAGCGCATGACTACCGCAAAGGTAG
>NW_005842095.1:1090131-1104494 GCF_000455745.1 Alligator sinensis | reverse complement strand
GAGCACTGCAGAGAGGTTTAGTGCTGTTTTTTTTAATGGGTTGGCATTTGCAGTTTAGCTGCAATAGAAGGGGAAGCAAGCTGAACTAGAAAAAGCTCCAACAAGGTTTACCAAGAGAGAAGCAAGTACTGAACTGTAGTTCAGACACAGTTTGTTCCTGGAATATTCTGTTTACGTACTGCCTCTTAGCACTCAATGCCACCATGTATTCTTAAATTATATTTTCAGATGCCACATCCACTCAGTTTGCCACAGTTCATACACAGTCTCTGTGCACATCATCCTTGAGGGACTGAAGATTTGTAGAGGTCGTATGATAGCTTAAACCTTTCTTCCCACCAATTAATATTCAGGTTCTTATATAGGTGTCAGTCGTGACTTTCTTTTTTTCCTTTTCTCTCTCCTGCTCTCCTTCATTCCTCATTCAGATTTGAACTTCTGTATTTATTAACTAATACTAAATTAAGAGAGTAATGTCATGCATCTCTAAGAGCACTAGTAATCTAAAATAAATTTGGGAAAAAGAAAAATATTTTAGCATCAGCAAATAGCAGAGAAACAGGAGGATATGCAGATCTTACCAAGGATATGAACTTATTAAAAAGGGAATATGAAGAAATCGATATTCCCCTTACTGAAAAAAAAATACTGCTTAGCAGAAAATATAAAAGCAAACATTGCTAAATGGATACTTGCTTATGTAATACTATGATTCAGCCAACATTTATCCCCCATGATTTTCTTTCTTTAGACTAAGTTAAAGGGAGAAAAATCAATAATACATTAGTATTGAAACAAATTCTAAATGTGTGGTGAAGGATATAATCAGAATGGCCTACAATACTAATTCCTTGATTCTTTATCTGCTTTATAAACATCCTAGATTTGTTCTAATACCAACAAAATTACACACCTCAAATGTATTTAATCTAGGCCTATAACACAACTCAATTGACTTAAAATGGATTGTGGAAGGTCTGAAAAGAACTTTGACTGACATTTCCAACTTAATTTAAAGGGAGAATAAATATAAACAATTTCACTTATAATATGGAAAACATTAAGACAAGACATAGCATATACTATTTTTATAGGGTTGCTCTTCCAGAGCAGAATTTCATTAAAGGCATATATGACAATATGAAAGGTAAGGTTTTAAACAGAGATAAATATTAATTAAATAGTTACCGCTTACCCTTACTATAAGGCTGAATATTGTCTGGGAACAAATCAGATGAATAATAAGTGTACTCTTTTCGGCCATCTTCAGGCATTTTTCTAATCCATGAATGAATTATTGATTAGGCAAAAGTATCTGAAGGCAGTAATGGTTGGTTTGCTTTAGACTGCCTTCGGGAAGAGAAGCTACAGAGTATGAAAGGGAATGTTTACACATTTAAAAAACTCTATCCAAGCCACATGTTGACTAGCCTAGTGAGGAAGGACTCTGTATTATTCAGTTTAACTCAGAGTGCACTACTGCAGTACAGGCAACCCCCGCTTAACACTGTTTCACCTAGCGTTATTTCACTATAACGCTCATTTAAATTGATACCCAATTTAACTTAGCAGTCAGCGAGTTTCATTATAACACTTGCGGTCACCATCTTGGATAATCAAATACTTTCGGTTTCTCAGTTTTTCAGAAACCAATTAAGAGTGCTAAGTGGGGGTTGCCTTTATTCAGTCTCCCCTATATATTTTGCTACCTGCTTAAAGTTTCTTACCACTAGTTCCTCCAGTATTGTCAGATCAAAAGAACACTTTGGGGTAGCATCATGTTTCTACTGCAAGGCAAAAACAGATCACCAGAATAATAACCGCTGAAGTTCTATTATTTATGCTTTCCTCTTCATCAAATGTTCTTCCAGATCATATTATTTACATACCTTTTTTCATATCTGCAAGATTCTTTTTCCATTTCAAATTACTGATAGGGTTGTGTAGCCAATTGCTGTTCAGATACTGATCAAACTACTTTAATCTATTATTTTAAATTGGATAGTTTTTAATAAACAACACCCAAACTTAAAACTTCTATGCCACTAATGTTTCCAGACATCACCTTTGCAGATGTAACACCAAGGGAATAAGAGGACTGAGTCTCTAGCAATGTTGAGGTTATGAAACAAAACTCATTCCTTGACAAAATCAACGTTACATTTCCCACTGAGAAAAAGGGTCCAAAATCATGGAAGGAAAGAGGAAGAGCAAATGAACAGTGACTGTATATTGCTTTGCATTTGTTTACTCATCTGTTTAAATTACGCTAATATGCTAATGAAAACAGGAAATGTGTTTGGCCTTGGTAAGTAGAGTAATAGTTTAAAGGTTATATTTAGAAACCAGCTTTTTAAATATATCATCACAAAGTAATACTTCCATATGGATTAAAACAGCCTTCAAACAACATTAAGCTCTGTTGCAAATTTTAAAACTTTAAAAGCTTTACATAAAATTATGTTCTCAAGTCCATTTTCAATGGGTCTCCATGAACCAAATTACAATGGACACAAGTGGCATTTACACTATTGATGCTTTTCCATACACATAATAATAATAAAAAAAAAAAGCCCCCAAAACTTGGAAGTTGGGATTCATGACTGCAGAGTTCCTAGTACGTTTTATAATGGTGAATTGTTTATTTTTTTAATCTATTATTTGGGGGGGTTTTAGCCAATATAATTGTTATTTACATATAATTAAGTTGGTTGAAATGTTATCCTCAGACTCATCCAGAAATGCCTGACTTGAGAAAACAAGCATTAATTTTACTTTCTTTCTTCCTTTTCCTTCACCCTTGGAGTTATATGCAAAATTCATGCAAAATTAAGTCTTCATTAAAAAGGGCTAAAACATTATAAAAGCAGGTCCACACTGATACTGTACTTGAGCTAAGTATTTGATGTGAATGAGGAAAAGACTCTTTAAAAAGCTGACTACCCAAAAGGAGAAGTTCAGCCAACCATCTTTGAAAACATAAATAAAATTTTCTTCACAATGCTTGAAAAAATATTTGTGCTATCAAACATTTAGTCTGAAAAGGACCACAGTATTCTCTATTATGCTCCTCTTTCTTTCATGCATTGCAAGTTTATATCATCAAGTAAAAACAAAATATTGATGTTATGAAAAGTTAACTTATTTTCAAATGCAAGGACCTGTTAAAAATGTAATGTATACATCTTCTGTTGAGCATTGGTTATTTGACCTTTAATCTTCTGACATTTAGAAGTGATGCTACTCGTTCATATTGCATACAAAATACCCAGTCACTGTGGACTAGACTTGTTTTCCTCTACACACACTAAAACATTTCTGATAACCTCAAACATACGTTTTGAAGAAGAAGAATGCTCCCATATTATAAAAGGAGGAATTAGACATATTTAATATGGATAGTTCCATTTGTGCTTCATGGTCTTGCAAGCAGGTTGTAAACTCGCTGTGAGAAATCCCAGTTCCACTGTAATGCTGTCCAAGGGGAAGGCAACAAATTCACACTCCAACTTGGAGAAAGGAATCCTGCCTTATTTGCACATCAAAGAGCAACTCACAAAGACACTCTCACAGACCCAGAGGAACAGACTTCCATCTTCAGCTTCCTCTGTGCAAAAATGAAGTTTATTTTCTACTGATAGGGTCTTTTTACCATCTTTAACTTTCCCTGAGCCTGTGGAAGGGCACGTGTGCCCAAAAGCTTGCAGAAAAAGTTTTTGTTTTTTTTTTATTTCTTGCTCTAATAAAAAGTATCACCTCTGAACCAAGAGTTCTAGAGTTTTGCATTTCTATTTGCACTCTAACTTGGAGGCCAGTGAACATAATGCTAATGCTGCATGTAACAGAAATGGAATCTTTATGCCAACTGCTTTCTTCCTTAGCCCCAGTATCTATAAAGCTACCTTGTATATTAACTTGAACAAAAAAGATAAACTGACAAAACAAATTTGAAAATACTAAATTAGGATCACTCAGAAGGAAGAGAGAAGAGTTTATAATTAAATATCCAACTTCCCTACAGAACTATTTAAGAACTGTTTTCTCCTTGCTGGAGTTTCTCTCCCTTTCTTCTAAGAAACCACAGAATTACTGCTGAATAATCTACACTAGTATGAATGCCCATCTGGTATTCTATGAGTAGAAAGGTGGTGAGTCACATTAGTATAAAGCAGGAGTCAGGCAAGGTGGTACCTAAGTGCACTTTTACATGTGCTCTGGGGCTGGGGCTGGCACTTTAATTAGGGTGGCTCCAAGAGCTGCTCTAGTTAAAGTGCTGTAGCATCTCATGTATCAGCATTCCCATGCTTCAAAATGATGATGGGGGCACTTGAACTAAAGCTTGTTGGATGAACACACCCAACAGTGCCAAAGCAGATGGTATCTCACATGCTTTGACTGAGTTGTGATGCTTTGTCTGCCTTTCACAGTCGACATTTGGGTACTTTGAGCTACCCACTCATGGGAAGTCTCCCTTGACTCGCCTGTCACATCTTGATCTCAAACAGAAAGAATGAAGAAAAGGGAGGTTCTTATGCTGATACAGACTATTCTGAGTGTATTCCCACCACCAGTGTTTCCATGGGCCTCTGCCTCCCCTACACCCCATCCACTCCCCAACCAAGCTTGCTGGTCACAGATGTTATAGAACTTAGTGGAATGCAGATAGCGCTTTTATCCTTATTTTTCTCTTATTACTTTAGTTAGGACAGGGACAACCCTGTAACATTGGTCTTATGATCCCTTTGTCCTAACAATTCTATCATGGGTTTACAAGAATTCTGGGTCCAACGACTCTTAAATAAGTCATGTATGTATATATATATAAATCAATTAATCACTAATCAAAATAAGGAGATAATTGAATAAAAATGATATCACTGATTAATTCATCACACTTTTTTTCTAATTATATCAATTTTATCATCAAAATCCATTAGGAGGGCTCCCCCTCATCCACAATCAATTGTGTTCCTTTTTATCCGGTGTACAGAGTTCAGCTCCCACTCAGAGTCAGCACCCCTTCTCAAAATTCTGTCTTGCATTTTACACTTCAAAAATTATTCATCTGCTGAAACTCCAGCATGAGACTTCCCCAGCTTTATCCCTTGGAGTGTCAGTCTTCAGCTGCCAGGGTCTACTTGGAACTCCCTTCCCTGTTGCTCTGCACCATTTGGTAGCGGGAGACCCCTCCAGGTCTCCAGTCTATGGAACTGGGACAGCTGCTTATCCCGGTTCTGGTCGAGTTGGTGAACGCAGGTGTGTTTCTCTACAACCGACCAGTTCCCCTTGTCTTTTTTTAACTCTCCCAACGGGCAAGGGCTTGTGACATCACAAGCTGTATGACCCTGAAGTCTCAGTATGTACATGCTTATAAATCATGGAGGCAGTACCAGGCACTGCTCCAATCTCACTGGCTCCTCCTCTGCCGGTAAGTACTGGCCCTCTCCTGCCCTTTCTGGGCAAAACAAGTGGGAGGTTGTTGCCTCAGCTGAATGACTTGGCTCCCCGCCTCTACAGGGGCTAGTTGCATACCTTGTCACTCAGCGACAATGAACTTTAGTTAAAGCACCCCCACCACCATTCTGAAGCACAGGGATGCTGATACACAAGACCAGGAGGCTGGCTGGAGCATGGTAATTACCACACTCCAGCAGAGTAAATTAATCAAATCTGTTCTGATATGCTGTAATTACAGCACCTTGGAGCAGCCTTTATACTCATGTACAGGCACCCTAAAAGACTTACTCGTTCAGAGAGGCACAAGCTTTCATAGACAACAATCTACTTCCTCAGATGCTTTAGAAGACTAAAAGAAACAAATGGTTTTATATATATAAGGGAAAGGGGAAGGGATGCTCCTAAGGGAGGTAAAGAGGGGGCTGACTAGATAAACTGGATGAAAAAGGCAATTAACACCTTGAAGTATACTGGAATTACTAGCTAGTCCAGGTAATAGGGCAGAAATGTAAGATCAAAAAACATTTATTTCTGGTTGAAACTATAGTTATATACTTTCTAAAGCATTTAAAGTTTCCCTAATAAAGCAAGTGAAAATTGATTTAAAGAATTGCTTTTGAATCTTAATAGATTAATTCTGAAAAAAATCAATAAATGGACCTGGTAATTTACTGTGTATTCTAATAATGCATGTTCCACTAGTTTGATGATGCTGAACTTACTCCATGTTCTATCCTTAATGCATACCATTTAACATAATATAAATATTGAAAAACCATTTGTCGAATGTATTTGTAAAAACTGTAACTAAAATTTTCTAATTGTAACTCCCTCAAATGATGGAAGACCATTGTTATTCATCTTATGCACTAGGAATTGAATAGCTTCATACATTATTCTGTAAAACAAGGTTAAATAAGAGGCTTTACTAAATGGTTCTAGACTGGATTTCCTCAAATCGTTTATTGCTAAATGGCGTCTGTACTGTTTGTCTTGGCTTTATAAGGGGTGCAATATTATAAAAACTTAGTAAATATATAGTAAGAAGGAAATTTAACTAGGTTAAAATTACTTTATTTGAATTATGGGATTTAAGGTAAAAGAAAGTCTTTGGAGGATCAAGACCCACATTTTCTCCATGACAAAAAAATATCTTCTTAGAGTGCTCATATTGTATTTGCATGTACATTCTCTTCCCTGAAAATTGAAGTAATTTTATTACTTTAAGAAGCTTTCACTATATTAACTGAAATAGGATTCCTCATGCTTTCTTTAGTCAGCTGCAAAACACTAAATTCTGTTCTAAGTTAGCATTGCTAAAGTCTTGTGTGAACATAAATATATTGCATTAAAATAAATTCACATTTCATACGTGTCACAGGTGGGCCTTCTTGGGGCCAGTTAGAAGTTAGCCCACCTGCCTGTTTCTGGGCTAACTGCTCGCCTCTCTCTCCTGCCATGCCTTGATGGAAAATGATTAAGATATTAACCAGGTGGAAGGCTACCCATTTCCTGCCCTGATGCCAGAGAGCATTATCTGAGGCTTGAACTTCCCCTACACTCCAGTCCATGCCTTGCAGATGGCATTTCAGTTCTTAACATCTCCAGCCCCAACCTGGGCCCCATAACACTCTAATTTGGACCCCAACTAGATTCCTTCCCATCAGATTTTCATAGATTTCATAGACATTAGGGCTGGAAGGGACCTCGGAAGATCATCGAGTCCAGCCCCCTGCCCAAAGGGCAGGAAGTCAGCTGGGGTCATAGGATCCCAGCAAGATAAGCATCCAGTTTGCTCTTGAAGGTGTTCAATGTAGGCGCTTGAACCACCTCCGGTGGCAGGCTGTTCCAGACCCTGGGGGCTCAGACAGTAAAGAAATTCTTCCTTATGTCCAGCCTGAAACGGTCTTGTAGTAGTTTATGACCATTCGACCTAGTCGTCATCCCTTGGGGCGCTCTGGTAAACAAACGTTCCCCCAGATACTGGTGGTCACCCCTGATAAACTTATAGGTGGCCATCAGATCCCCCCTGAGCCTGCGCTTTTCCAGGCTAAAGAGCCCCAGGGCTCTCAGCCTGTCATCATAATGATAGATGACCTATTTTGCCCTCATTCTAGGCTGCTTAGCTCACTGTACTCTTCCCCCTCTTCCCCCTCTTGGGTGTGGTCCCCCCACCCCAGGACCTTTGGGCACACAGGTCTTGGCCTCACCTCAAAGACCAGTTGGAACCCCAGGCCCCCAACTCTGGGAGTCCCTCACGATGGGCCCTGGGCCCTTTTGACCCTTCTGGTCCTGGCCCCAGCATTGACCAGTCAAGAGTGCCTCAAGTCAGGCTTCTAAGTGACTAGCCCACACTCTCTTACGTGGGTCCACCTTCTCAGGGTCTACTATGGGGTTACCCACCCTGTTGTAGGGGCTGGGGTTGTTAAGGTGCCCCAACCCACCTTTCACCAGGGTGGTAACTGGCCTGGCATTTCCTGGGGGTTCCCACGCCCCCAGGAGCCCCACCAGGCCACCCATCCACAGCAGGGTGCAGTTTTTGGTCATGCCCAGGACCAGGAACCTCCAAACCATCCCCATAATCTCCTGCCCTTACCTCCAAGGTCTTCCTGGAGTGGCAGAGGTCAGCAGGGAGATGTTTCTTGCCTGCTGGCTGGTCACAAACTGTTCCCCTTTAGCACAGAGAGTTGGGCATTAAATGGCCACCCTCATCAGACACCTGCCCTCTCCCTGACCTAGCCCTTAAAGTGGCAGGCACCAACAGTACCTTGCCACAATAATTTTATTTTGTTTTCTTTCATAAAGTAAGATTTTCTTCAAGACACCCAACTATGTTAGAATAACTTGCAGCATATAATTCTTGGATAGCATTTTCTTTTCTCCTATTCAACATGTATTTTTCTGATTTTGTGAATTTGAAAAACAAACCAAAAACCGCTTTTTTAAGCACAGAAGTGGTTAGCCATATTAGTGTGAATGCAAACAGAAGGTAGGGCAGGTTAATGACTAACTGGTTCAGAAGGATACACATTTTCCTAAGCAATCTACTCTGTCAGTTGCAATCACTGCATACTATCTTATGAAGTAGATCAAAGCTGTGGCACTGATGAGCAGCTAGGGGCTGCACCTGGGTGACCACCAGAACTCTGGTCCATAGACTGAATAGATACCTAACCCTCACTGTACTGCACACCTGCATGTCCTCAGGCTAACTCTCAGATGGGCTGTACTGCACTGCCCCACCCCCTGGGGCAGGGGCAGGCAGCAAAAGCTGGAGGAGAGTGAGGAAGCCCAGAGACTCTCCTTGATGTTTCAGATACGACAAGTGGCAGCCAGGCAGGAAACTTGAAGTCATAAATTAAACCCTTGCAGGTTGCATGTAGCCTAGCCTGTCAGTTGGACAGACCTGAAGTAGGCTTGTGCCTAGGAAAGATCATAACTCTCTGAAAGAGTTAGGTGCTACCCTGACTTACCTTCTGGCTCTTTTAAAGCTTTAATTTGTACAGAGCTATCTTTAAGAAAGGGATGGTTTCAAAGCATATGCATTTGTTACTTCCAAAATCATGTGAAGGGAAAGTAAGAGAACAAAGGAAAGGAAATTCACAGTATTTTGGACAAATTAAGTTTATGCAGTGGGGTGAAAAGCAATATAAGAAAATGAGTGATGGACCAAAAATCATTATATTGGGTACAACCAAGTAAATGAGATACAGATGCTATTAGATAATTCCATAATATATCAATGTAATGTTTAGCTGAGAGAAGGAGGTAAGTTGGGTAACATGGAATATTTAAACATATTTAAAAACACTGATCTAATAGTAGGAACACATTAAGAAGCATTGCTGAGTTAAGCCTTGACTCAAACATTTATATGACATGTACTAAAGTTTCAGACTGTAGTTTAGAGTTGATAGATTTTTCTACCTATTCATTTTTCAAGAAAGTCAACCAGAAAAGTGAGATAAGGATTGTGTGGCTTAGTGGAACTAATACCAACCACATTGCTCTGCAGTGATCACTAAATATCAACTCAGAGCTGAATCTCATAGCAGGGGAAAAATGATTTGAGTTATTAGACCAGCAAGTTATATAGCGTTGCACAGATAATGCTCATCCTCTATACAAGATCTTGTAAAGCATGTTAGCTTCTTTTTAATGATATTTTGCTATCAGTATTTACAAGATAAATATAATTTCAAGTGTATTATGTTACAGGAAAAAAATCCAGTAAGAAACGCTCTATACTTTAACAATGTAATATTTACAAAAGTCAGCTTGTAATAGATAAGGACCTAAGCTTTAGAATTCTAATTTGGACCCAAAAAGTTGGACTTTTTTTTTCTATCTATGATGTTGACATATTACAGAGATAATGACTTATTCCAGGAATCAGAATATCCAATTTAGGTCTTTTTAGAAATACTTATATATATCACTGGAAATATCTTCTACACATACCTCTCCACAATAACCAAGGTTCAAATAGCAAAGGAAGGGTGGCAGAGTCCAGATAGAAGTGATATGCACCACTACTTACAAAGAAAAAATTACACAACAAGCAAAATGATGCATCTAAATCAGATGAATTTTACATCTGATCTGAAAGAAAGAGGAAACAAAAATAAAGGAGGGAAGAAAATGCCTTGGAAGTTGGTGACAGACAGAATCTTCCATCCCTTAAAACCACACAGCTGCTGAAGTCTTATTTTCTTCATCGTTTTTCTTTCCTATGCTGTTTCTTTCCTTTATCTGGCCTTTTCTCCAATATCCCACTTACTTTTTTTTTTGGCCTGATTACTATTAGATCTAAAAAAGTTCTACAATGTTTTTCCTTAGAGTATTTTATTACTTAAGTGTGTTTTTGTGATGTCACTAAAAAGAAAAAAACAAATGAGATACTTTATCTGACCAGTTAAAATTTTATATCTTCTATTTAATTTATTTTTAATTTAAAGAACATTTATGAAAAGAAAAATACAAAAAACTAGACCAGTGATCCTCAACCTTCTGGTCTGGTGGGTCAGAAAAGGTACATAGGGCCTGTCTGCAAGCTGGATCGAATTCCAAGCCCCAAGATTGGGCCTTACAGCCCCATGCTACCCCTACCTGTTGGAATTAGGTTCTGAGACACACTTGCACAGGTCAGGTTCCAGGAGGATTGTGCTGCCTCCATCCGGTTCTGCATGGGGGTATTGGGCTCCAAGGGCCCCACGCTATCTCTGCCTATGCCCATGTGGCGAGATAGGGCACCAGGACCCTATGCCACCTATGACCAGTCCCACATGCTGGGATTGGGCTTTGGGGGCTCTGTACCACCCCCAAGCACCAGGATCAGGCCCTGTGCTACCTTGTGTGACTTAACACAACTCAGAAAACACAGAGCAGGTACCAGTTCTGGCCCATGGGCCAGACAGTTCCCATTTGGATCAGGACATTGCAGTGTGAGTGGTGCCTCCTGGTGGTGACCCTCAGGGAACAGGCAAGAGAACTTCAGGAGGAAGTGGCTAGGCTTTGAAGCATCTACTGCCATGAGGCATTAATCGATTCAATGCTGGAGGATACCTCCAGGACTGTGGAGAAAGAAATGCCAAATGCAGTGCTAGAGAAGAGATAGGACACTCAAGAGGGAGGAAGTTGGAGGCTTGTGACTTCTAGAAGCAAGCAGAGATCTTCACCTCCACCTGCTGTCATTCATCTGGAGAACAGATATGCAGCCCTAACTGCAGAGTGGGAGGAGCACATTCCATTTGTGGAGGAAGACTGGCCAAGCCTCATCAAAGTTGGAAAGACTGAGATGACCACCACCAAGAAGAAGAAATGGGTGGCGATGGTCAGAGACTTCCTTTTGCAGGGGACAGAGGGAGCCATCTGCTGACCTGACCTGTTGTCTTGGGAGGTCTGCTGCTGGCCTGGAGTCTGGTTCCAAGACATAACTGAAGGACTACCGAGGCTCATCACCCCTCTGACTACTACCCCATGTTGCTCATCCATGCGGGCACCAATGATACTGCCAGGGGAGACCTTGAGCGTATCAAAAATGACTACAGGGCTTGGGTGCAAAGGTGAGGGGGTCTGGGGCTCAGGTTGTGTTCTTGTTGATTGTTCCAGTGAAGGGAAAGGGCCCAGGCAGGAACAAGTGTATCCTGCAGATCAACATCTAGCTGCACAGGTGGTGCTGCCAGCAGGGCTTTGGCTTCTTTGACTATGAGATGTTCTTCCAAGAGGAATGATTGCTGAGAAGAGGTAGGATCCAACTGATTAACAGAGGGAAGAGTGTCTTTGCACACAGGCTTGCTAACTTAGTGAGGAGGGCTTTAAACTGGGTTCACTGGGGGATGGTGACCAAAGCTCTGAGGTAAGTGGGAAAGTAGGACACCTAGATGAAGAGCAAGCAGGGACTACTTAGGAAAGCTGGATGTGTACAAGTCCATGGGGCTAGATGGGATGCACCTGAGGGTGCTGAGGGAGTTGGCTAATGTGATTGCAGAGCCACCAGCCATACTCTTTGAAAACTCATGGGAATCAGGAGAGGTACTGGATGATTGGAAAAGGGCAAAAGTAGTGCCCATATTTAAGAAAGGGAAGGAGGATCCAGGGAACTACAGATCAGTCAGCCACACATCAGTCCCTGGAAAAATCATAGACCAGATCCTCAAGAAATCCATTTCTACGCACCTGGAGGAGAAAAAGGTGATAAGGAACACTCAGCATGGCTTCACCAGGGGCAAGTCATGCCTGACCAACCTGATTGCCTTCTCTGATGAGGTGACTGGCTCTATGGATGCAGGGAGACTGGTGGATGTGGTGTACCTTGATTTTACCAAGGCTTTTGATACAGTCTCCCACAGCATTCTCATAGGCAAGCTAAGCAAGTATTGGCTAGATGTATGGACTGTAACATGGATAGAAACTTGGCTGGAGCATCAGGCCTAGAGAGTAGTAATCAGTTGCTCGATGTCTACTTGGCAGCTGGTATCAAATGGAGTGCCCCGGGGGTCCATTGGGTTTGTTCAATGTTTTCATTAACAAACTACTGCACCCTTAGGAAGTCTGCAGATGACACCAAGGGGGGAAGCAATAGATATGCTGGAGGGTAGGGCTAGGATCTAGAGTGTCTTAGACTAATTGGAGGATTGGGCCAAAAAGAATCTTATGAGTTTCAACAAGGACAAGTGCAAAGTCCTGCACTTAGGACGGAACAGTCCCATGCACCAGTCCAGGCTGGTGCCTGACTGGCTGGGCAGCAGCTCTTCAGAAAAGGACCTTGCGGTTACAGTGGACAATAAACTGAATATGGGCCAGCAGTGGGCCCTTGTTGCCAAGAAGGCTAACAGCATACTGGGCTGCATTGTTGGTGTGTTGCCAGTAGCTCAAGGGAAGTGATTATCTTCCTCTATTCAGCACTGATGAGGCCACATCTGGAGTACTGTGTTCAGTGCTGGGCACCCGACTACAGAAAGGAGGTGGAAAAATTGGAGACAGCCCAGTGGAGGCCAACAAAAATGGTGAGGGGTCTAGGAGACATGACTTATGAAGCAAGACTAAGGGAACTGGGTTTATTTAGTCTGTAGAAGACAAGACTAAGGGGGGATTTAATAGCAGCCTTCAACTACCTGCACAGAGGTTCCAAAGAGAATGGAGATAGACTATTCTCAGTGATGGCAGATGACAAAACAAGAAGTAATGGTCTCGTTGCAGCAAGGGAAGTTTAGGTTCCATACTAGGAAGAATTTTCTAACTAGGGCTAGGGACAGGCATTACACATAAACCAGTTTAAGTGATCAGAAACTTGTTTAAACCTGTAACAGAACAAAATTTTAGTGCACAGAAACCAGTTTCAAAATGGCTGAAACTGGTTTAAGATAAACCTGATTGAATGCAGTATCAGACTTAACTGATTTGGGTCAAACCGGTTTATGCAAAGTTTGTTCCAGGCCCCTTCCCAGTTTAAGTTAAACCAGAGTCCTGCAGCATCCTAGATGTTTTGCAGTCCTGGGCTGGGCTGGGCTGTCCGCTCCGGAGAATAGGGTTGGCCCCACCCCTCTGCTCCCTAGCCAGAGCTCTGGCAGAGACTGCAGGCACAGCAAGGTCTGCCTGGCTTCCCCCTGCTCCACCCTCCCTTGTACACACATGATTGCTCGCTGCTCAAGCAGGGATCCCTTCCTCCCTCCCTGTCCTCTCCCACAGCATGGGCCCCAGCCCCAAAGACGCTAGGCATGCAGCATGCTAACTAATGCTAAGGGTGTGTGTGTGTGTGTGTGTGTGTGTGTGTGTCCATCCAATTTCACAGGGACAGACAGATAGAACAGTGTCTGCTTACGGTTTTTTTGGAGTTAATCAACAGGTCATCTTGTAATGCCCCTATGTTCCTTCCTTGGAAAAAGTTGTTTAAGAAGAGCTTGAACTAATGAGAGAGGCTTTTTTTTGTTGATGGGCTGATAAGCACTGTGATATCACCTACCTACTGGCTCCCTTGCCTGTCAGGTTTGCAGACAGTATGAAGAAGCAGGGAGATTGAAAAGTTCAGTATCATGAACAGATGCATGCATTGCACACCCCCACCTTTGCCTCAGAGGGCTAACTGAGGGCTGGGATCTGGCAACACACCCTCCCCTTGAGTAGCAAGCAGGCAGGGTGGTGGTTTACACCCCTCCCTAATCAGAGCATCCTGCTGGGGCCCAGCCACACCCCTCCTCAGTTTAGCACTGTGAAAGGGAAGGAAGGGCTTCTCTAGCACCTTTTGGACTTCTTTGGTTCAATGTTCTTATTTTATTTATGTATTTATTTATTGCCAGCTGTGGTCTCTTGCTTCAAATATGTGAATATTAGTTTTGTTTTGTTTTTTAACCTATACCACATATACAACAAAATGTGGACACATTTATTCGGACAATGAATTCATT
>NW_005842095.1:1077502-1090121 GCF_000455745.1 Alligator sinensis | reverse complement strand
AGAGGCAAGAGTGGGGAAATGTCTACAAAGACCCATAATGGAGCTCATCTCTGAATTTGTCTCTAGAAAGAAACTGACTATAGCCTAGCAGAATAGGTTCTGGAGACTATGCATGACCCTGAGGAATCTGTGGAAGCCTTGTACTCCTGTGCTAGGGAACAGACATATGAATTGGCCAGGGGGTGTTTCCCAAAGATGGGCTCATGCAGCCCTTCTCCATCACACCCATGAGGCACCTGCAGTCTTAGAGAGAAAAAATTAAAAGAGAAATTGAGTTTAGTACCCCTCAGAGAAGAATAAACCTTCAAAACGGCATCTCCTAGAGGAGGGCCAGTTCACATGACAAAGGTTCAAGAGCAGGTTATCAATCTTCTTTTCTAAGGAGACTATTTTTTCCTCAATGTGTATATTATGATGTGAAATCCTACCCAAGTGAATGCAGCCGACTGTAGGAAAGCACCTTAGAGACCTCAGGCTTACCCAATTACTTTGAGCCATAACTGAAAACACTTTGAAGCAGCACTGGCAGAAAAGGCCTTTTTTTTTACTTGACAAAGTGAACTCCAGTCCTGCTGACAAGGCCTATCCAAGAAATTACAGGGCCCAGAGGAGGATACTTTCAAGAAAGTTTTGATCACACAGATGAAGTACAGACAGTCAAAAATCTGAGGCTGAATTCATTCAGTCTTCACAAACTAGTCAAAGCTACATAAATTGAACCAATAAGCAAGGGAACAGCCATTAATTTGATTTGGGAAACGCAGCCACATGCCCATAGTGGCCTGGGTCACAGGCAGGGAGGGCACTAAAGCTCCCAGCTTAGCTGGAACAGACAGCATGGGCCAAAGCTAGCCCACCTACCCTGCAAGGGCAGGGGTGGGGGAGGGTTGTGTGGGAGGTGAAAGGCATCCTGGAGTGCTGGGGGACTGTGAATTAACTTAAATCTGGAGGACATCTTGGACAAAAGTTCAGTAAACCAATTTAAACCAAATCAGTTAAATATGATACTACATATATCTAGATTTATCATAAACCAGGTTTGGCCATTTTGAAAGTGGTTTATGTGCACTGAACTTCTGTTGCATTACAGATCTGAACCAGTTTACAATCACTTATACCAGTTTGTGTGCAATTTCTGTCCCTAGCCACAAAGTCACCCTCACATGCCTGATCAGGTAAAGGGTCAGCTGAACTGAACTAAGTGGGTGATTTTGTAAAATAGCAAAGGGGTGATCAGGTAGTGTTGAGGTAATATAACTGTCATGATGTTCCAAGACATGCATGAGAAAATAATTCTAGTTGCCAATATCTTTTACTGGACCAGCTGTATGGTTAGTATAAACATAGGCAAGCTTTCATGTGTCATAGTATCTACCTGAGGAAAGTGCTATGATACCTGAAAGCTTACTTATGTCTATGCCAATCATACAGTTGGTCCACTAAAAAATATATCACAAGATAGACCACCTAGAGGCAATGAAGGGCAAACTCCAGCAAAGAGGCAGCCTCCCTGTTTTTGAATGCAAAAATGAAAATTATCACTTTGAGAAAGATGGTCAGATTGAATGACAGCTGATTAAAGGATCTAGTAATATGTGTTGTGTGAATGTATATTAGTTATGAAGATATAGCATAAGACAAATAGTTAAGTGCTTATGGTTTTGAAAAAGTAGCTACGTTAAGCTGAACAAGGAAGGCTCCCATAATGTTTGGGTATTCATAACAGAAATGTAGCTATGTTTTAGACTTGCATAAAATAGCAGTCGTAGGTCTCCAGGGAGTCAGTGTTTTCAGGGTGAACTCCATTAATATTATTTAACTCCATCCATGTTGTTGGATGTTGGCCTTTGAGACTACTTTAAAACTAAGTTAGCTACTTTGCCAGTACATCACATATGCTATACATAGTATGGCTAGTTCTGCATTCATTTAAGCCTGTTAGTAGAGTCTTCAAATGATTTATATATGCACTGACTAGTGGTTGAATTAATCAATACTCTACCAAGGCCTACAACAGTTATTTCTGAATCCTGTTTAACCCTTAAAGGTGTAGTGTACTCAGTGCAAAGCAAAAGTAAGGAGGAGGACATTACGCAAACCGTACAGAAATGAACAAGTTCCAAGGTAATCTTGTTCTTTCTAGAGAGTGGCTAATTAGTGAATGTGGTTGAAAAGTTATTCAACTTGCAGGCCCAGGCACTCCTATGATTTACTCCTTTATAATCCCATAAACTGGTAAAGGGATGCTTAATATACCAGACATAGACCACTAAAATGTAATGAGAAATATTTTGGTCAAACATTCATCAGTCTCCTCAAAACTAGAAGATCTCACTGTGGCTGAGTACAGACAGTCAAAAAGCCTCAGGCTCATACCAGAATCCAGGAGGTGCTAGAGCACAGCTCTCTGGCATGTAGCCAGCATGGGCTGTGTGTTCATTTCCTCTTCATGCTTCCAGGGGCCTCTGGGATTTGTAATCCACAGTCACAGCCAGCCGTACATTTTTGGCAGGGCAGGGCAGGGCAGCTCTGTTCTCAGGGGAAGGGAAGTTTAATCTGCCTCCCTGGCTTCAGCAGGGGTTTTCCTGGGGGAGGGCAGTCCCTGCCTACCCTCCCCCCCCCCCGAACCTTCTCTGCTGGAACAGACAGCACAGCCAAGCCCAGGGCTGCAAAGCATGCCGGGATGCTGGGGGACTGTGATTTAACTTGAACCAGAAAGGGGTTTGGGACTGACATTGCATAAACCGGTTTGACCCAAATCAGTTAAGTCTGATACTATATTCAACCAGATTTATCTTAAACCAGTTTCAGCTATTTTGAAACTGGTTTGTGTGCACTGAATGTCTGTTCTGTTACAGGTTTAAACTAGTTTCTGATCACTTAAACCAGTGTATATGTAATTTCTGCCCCTGGCCTATAAGAAAACAGGTAAGGGTTGTAAAGTTAATTGTAAAGTTATCTTTTCCTTGCCAAACAACTTATTTAGGGGGGAAAATTGTTGTTTTATTTGCTGAACTAGTTCCTCCTATTTTCAAGCAGTAATCTTCAAAGCTACTTAAATTTTAGTTGTTTACTGCTAACATAAATAAAAAATGAAAATTGCTTACAGTTTCTTAGAATTAATCTTCTGCATCTAGTATCTGCCTTTCCCTTCATCATGTCTCTTTTCAGATCAGACATTCAAAAATGTTGTATTTGCATTTTGATATAGATATACTGCCATTTTTAGCAATGGTAGCTGAATCAGATATACTTAATTTCTTTTCTCAAATCATTACATCTTACTGTCCCAGTTATTCAGTAGAAGCAATATTGTTCAAGCAGCTGAAATCCTGCTATAAATCTAAAGAAACATGCTCTCTTTTTGATCTGTCTCTACCAAATTCCAAGACCAGCAATATCCTTGGAAAGCACAGTGTAAGTGCTATGCTTTTATTTATTTTTTATATATATATATAGATCACTTCGTGGCCTCTTGAAGGCTCAGATCAGGCCCCCCACCCCAGGCTTAATTGGCTAACATTGTATTTTCTGTAACCTAGTTGCATTCTCCTCCTCAACGCCATCCCTCTTATGTCAGTCCCTTGCTTGGGCAATCTGTATTTCCCTACTGGCTTTGTCATCTTTTTGGGTTCATAACTCTTAACATCTACTAATGAAATGCAATCTATCTATCTATCGATATCTATATAACAATATCTATATATATTATGTTTACCATGTTATATCCAGAATATATTTCACCTTTTGCAGAGCCTTGAAAATCCATGTTTACAGGCAGACTGATTATACACAGGCAGATCACCTTGCAGAACTCCTTTCCTTGAGTCGAAAATTGAAAGTTTTCCTCATTTTTTGCTCTATATATTTGCAACTGAACTAATCTCCTTATGGAATCTACACCTTGCCATGTCTCAGCTGTTTCTGCTTAATGGGTTCCTTTTGCAGAATACAGCAGTAAAAAAAAAAAAGGAGGGTCTAGGAGGACTAGGCACATTTTTCTGTAGTAACTGCCACTGAACTCAGGTTTAAATAATTTCTTCATGGCTTTTTATTATTCTTTTTCAAATGTGTTGTTATTATGCCACAATTTATCTGGTAGCATTAGCATAAACTTTGAGTTTAAAATAATTCATGTAGATAACTAGTTTAGTGCATTGGACCTAAAGTTATAATTCCAAATTCTGATGTGGTTAACTGGAAAACACAGGATTTCCAAAAAACAGGATTTGGTTACAAGTCTTCCATTATTATTAAAGTACTGAATCCTAAAGGCAAGTAACTCCATTAGAATATATCCGCTCACATTCTGAAAGAAAAAGTAACTACCCTCTATGACTGTAAATATAAATGGAATGTGAGGAACTGTACCTTTACGAAGCTCTGACACAAACAATATAGGTACCAGTTAGGCTATACAGAGAGTGGTATTAAGCAATGCTGATCATTAAGCACTCAAACACTATGGGTGTATCTACACGTTGCCTTGCGGTAACATTGTTACTGTGCCATGCTTCAGTACTTCCACTAGGAAGTACTAAAGCATGGTGCAGTAACCGCCTGTACTGCACCATACACACAGTCTAGTTATCTTTAGCAGCTACTTCACCATGGTAGCACACTATACCGGAGGAGTATGCAGCTACAGCAAAGTAGCTACTGGTCACATGTATGATGCATATATCTAAATCACTTTTACATGTGCTCCAGGGATGGTGGGGGGGTAGGGGTGCTTTAATTAGAGAGACTTTAAAGTCTCTCTAAAGTCTCTTTAAAGTCTCTTTAAAGTTTCTCTATTTAAAGCACCCCTACCCCCCCCCCCCATCCCTGGAGCACATGTAAAAGTGATTTAGATATATGCATCATACATGTGACCAGTAGCTACTTTGCTGTAGCTGCATACTCCCCCAGTATAGCGTGCTACCATGGTGAAGTAGCTGCTAAAGATAACTAGACCGTGTGTATGGTGCAGTACAGGTGGTTACTGCACCATGCTTTAGTACTTCCTAGTGGAAGTACTGAAGCATGGCACAGTAACAATGTTACTGCAAGGTAATGAGACATTTAATTAGAGTCTCTCTAATTAAAGCACCACAGTGTCTCATGTATCAGCAGCCCTGTTCTTCAAAATGGCAGTGGGGGCACAGCACTTGAACTGAAGCTCGTTCAGCGGCCCTGATGCACACAGACCCTGAAACATGAGATGTGGGAGGCTGCTGGAGCACAGTAATTACCATGCTCCAGCAGACTCAATTAATCGAGCCTGCCCTGATGCACTGTAATTACAGCACATAAGAGCAGACTCCACGCTTGTGTACAGGCACCCTAACTTGCTAAACTAGCTGTTGAATAAATGGCAGCAGAAACAAATCTACAGAAGCACACATTGAATTCCTGGGAAGTATTGGAACAGATGAATAGACCTGCAGAATCAAGAATATTAAAACGTGCAAGTATAAATTAATTATGAAAATGTCATTACTTTCTTCTCCTGAAAGTGAAGGGTAAAACCAAAATTTTACAAGATTTTCAAGTGACAGAAAATATATAGTTTAAATTTATCCAAATTTATGCCATGCAAATTACTTTGGACTCTAAGCACTTTAAAGTGTGTTATAAAATCTCCTTTCCTATACCTGTTGTATGATATATTTTATGTGAAAACTGTTAGATACAGGAGCCTTGCATTTCATTCTCAAGCAAACATGAAGTGTTCAGGCAAGATATTTCCAGGCCAAGAGACTGAACTCTGGGGTCTTATCCTTGAATTTAATAATTATGCAGTTTCAGAAGAATGCAGTTGTTATGGAGGGAGCATAGTCACACAGAAAAAGATATGGCCTCCAGTACCTTAATCAGTTCCTATGACTGGCTGACCATAACCTTAAAGTTTCAATAGATATTCCATAAGGAATTGGTGTAGTGAACAAAGCATAATAATACTAAGTTATGTTACTTTAACACAGATTTTTCTTTCCAGAGCTGGTGCTTTCTTTTTTTTCTTTTTCTTTTTTTTTTTAACTTCAGTTAGCAATAACTGAACCTGAATTATTCATGAATCATCACATTCAGAGGCAAATGCAAGATATCCAATCATGTAGCCAGCTACAGATAGATTTATTTTGCAAATACCACTATGGATACCACTGTCAGCGAGCACTAATATTTTGAGGACAAATACTTTTTGCTTGAAGGGAACAATATGGGGCCTTTAAGTGGCTCCTGGAGTTCTTTACCCCTGGATTGTCTTTGCACATTAACACATAAAACTTATTTTAAGCGCTCATTAAGTGGCTTAAAGTTACACCACTGCAGCCTAGGTTACTCTCTGATCTGTGATACCCAGCTTACTGTATAGCCATTCTAAGCTATACTTTAGTGTAAACACCCCAGGTGTGTCCCCTCTTCTGGCCCAAATCAGACCCACTGTCTCCCCCTCCCACCCTGCCAATTAGATCACTGCCCCCTGCCCCATCCCCCACCAGCCTTGATCAGCCCCCTCCCCTCAGAACAGTCCAGCCACCCTCAACCCTAGTGGCCTAGATCCCTACTCCCCACTCCTCCCCTGGCTTACTTTCAGATGTCGGTGCTGTTCTGGGAGAGCAGGTAGGGAAGGGGAATCCCATACCCAACCCCACTGTTGCCATCACTGCCACTGCTCTCTGGACTGGGAAGAACAGCAAACTGGCACTGGCTAAGCAAGTGAGTTCCCCTGTCCTTACTTACTTTTTTGCATGTGGTATTAGCAGCTTTAAAGAATAAAGCAAAAAAAAAAACCCCAACAACAAAAAAAAGTTAAAAACAAAACAAATTACCAAATCCATTTTGATGAAAAACTAGACCATACAGTTCTGTTTCAAGTCACCAAGCAATAAATGCCTTGAACATGGCAAAGCAACATAGGCCTATTTGGCTACTGTTACAGCAGGAGGACCTAACAGCAGGTTATTACAAGAAGAACCACCTTGTTGTTATATAGTTAACATCTGTGCTTCCTAAATAGTAAAGTAAATGAACATAATGGTTATTACCCTGAATTCACATTTTGCCACCTGCTTTTGCATGGCAACATAGTTGGTGTAATCAAATCACAAAGCCAAAAAACCCCAAGTTCTATCCATCAACACTTCTATGTAATGTGCTAATACAGAAATGTACAGCACAGTAAGAAATGTTAAATACACACACAATCCAGTGTGTCTAAAGACTATTATCAGAATAAAAATTGCTGCTTTAAGTTTTGTAAGATGGAAAAAAAATTGTAGAAGATAGCCATAGCAAAAGCCTAAGGTTTACAGCATTTGTTCCCCTCCTGACTGAACACACCTAATGGTTTTGCAGTTAATACAGTAAAAGAGAAATCACAATTAAGGAATCCCTTAAGTACAATTATTTCATGTAGCACTCTTTAATGAGTGTTTAGAACATTTATAAATAGAGTTAAGGGCAAAAGTTAAAAAAAAAAAATCTCAATCCAAAACCTTAAGTAGTGGTGACGACTGAGGTCAAAAGTAGTAATTTATAACACTACATACTTTTCTAGCCTGCAAGACAATTTTAATGCCAAAATATAAGAAATCTGGAACACAGCAGCTGGGGTTTCTACACAAATGTTTGTTGGAGAATGTAAAGAAAAAAACAAAACCTGGGGCATTCCATAGTAAAAGGGCAGGATGGGAATAAGACAGTGTTTCTGTTTCTGTTACAATCTGAAAGATATTTGTTCTGTTTCTCATTAAGGCCAAGTACAGACATTTAAAAAGCCCAAGGTGGAATTTATCAAACGTATGTGTGTTTCTGTAAGTGATGTAAGTTAGTTCAGGAGCAGACAGAACACACATTCATACTTTGGGGCGGGCAGCATGCGGGCTGCCTACACTGGCCAAGGCCAGCAGGTTAGGCTTAAATGCTTCAATGCCTTCCAGTAGGTACTCTGGGCTGCCAGTGACTGCCAAGCACAATTGAGCAGCTAGACCACCCCTGATTGGCTGTTGGGCATGGCTGAGCACCCTCTCCCACTCCCCCATCATTGTCAGCCATAGCCATCTCTGTCAACTGTAGGCAGGCAGTGGAAGCAACTATGTTCACCCACCCCCAGCAACCTGACCAGCTTCTTTGGGACTGCAACCACTCATGGGGGCATGGGAGTCCCCAGGCAGGCTCCTGCACATCTACCTAGTAGGCACAGACCAAGGGAGCAAGTAGGCCAAGTAGGCATCTACAAGTAGGCACAGACCAAGTAGGCATCTACAAGTAGGCACAGACCAAGGGAGCAAGGACAGGCTGCAGGGCATGGCCAAGCATGCCTGCCTCCACTGCCCTGTCATCATCAGCCACTGTGCTAAATAGACTCTGCGAGAGCCTGGGGCTGGGTGCAGGGTGAGTTCTACCTCAGCTTCCTGCAAGGGGAGGCTAGTGGGGTCTCACAAAGGAGCCTGGGATGCCAGTGAACAGTGACCTAACTTAATTTGATAGGGAATCTGGTACAGAAATTCAATGCAAAATCTAAGCTAAATCTATTATGTTTGAGTGCATATTAATCCAGGTCCATTTAAACCAGGTTCCACCATTTTTAGACCAGTCTACATGCACTCAAATTCTGTACCATTATGGGTTTAGAATGTTTTCCAAGAACTTATACCAGTAAAAATGTAATGTCTGTACCAGGCCTAAAAGAGCTGCTATTTTAGCTCAAAACAGTCATAGCATGGCTCCTTAGATGCTATCCCGAGTTCCTCCTCACTCACTAAGTATATGTGGATCATGTTATCCCATTACAATGTCATATCTTAATGCTCATTTGTTGTTGTGTTTTTCCTTTTTGTTTCTATCAGTGTTCAAATGATATGATCATTGAATAAAACATTTGGAGTATAAACCCTTCCCACTTTTATATGCATTCTCCCAAATCATTAGCAATATGCTTTTAGTTCCAAAGCTTGTAAATAACTTATACACATTCATAGCTATATACTTCTGAATACTATAAGTGATTTAATTGGAACAATTCACAGACACAAAAAATTAAGCATATACATGTTTGGAGGACCCTGGTCTAAATTATTATCTGTTGCTGGTTCTAGGTATTGTTTTGAGATACAGGAATACATTTCCAGAGTTTTCATCCTTTCTTATGTATGTATATATACAATTATGATTGTGAATATTGACATTACAGCTGTAAGAAGCAAAATAAATTTCTTTCAATTCTGGTTTACTAGATCATGGTCCCTAATTCTGCTCTAATTTCTCATACTATGTGTGTTTGCTTAAGGTAAGTACATTATCATTCATCTATTTGAGTATAGCTCCATCTTTTATACTTTTAAAATCTAAATTACATGCCACATTGTGAACTAATTGAAATTCCATATCCCTCTATTTTCCTACTCAGTTTACAGCATACATTTAGAAACATTAAAAATACCAAGTTTGTTTGTTTTTTTTCAGATTGTTCTTTGCATTCTATTTTATGTGTTTATTGAACATTTCACCATAAAGGTCAATAAACGTACTGGGATATATGATCCACTTGATGCTAAACTACTAAGCAATATTCTTGAACAGATGCTCAAACCCTAAGATGTCCCATTGCAATACTGGAACAGAATTAACCATATGTCTCCTAAGGCAATTCTCCGTCGTGCATTGCAAAAATTCATATATAAAATGCAATCAAAAGAACAACAAATACATTTACTAATATGACAAATCAAAACACTTGCAACCATGATTTAGTGTTTTAGACACAAAGCAATGAAAACAGATTCAAGCAGCAATTCTAATGGTGTCAGTTTAATATGCTTTTGAAAATGAAAACAGTAAAACATTGGAAATCTTGTTTGAGATTGGTTAATTATCATACTCTAGTTTCTGAAACCTCTGCTTCTACCAAATAACATGTATACAAATAATCTTAATGACTTTAAATGAGATAACTTACATAAGAATATGCTGCTGACTGAGAAAAAGTTTGCAGATCTGGGATCTTGCTTTTCCTGTATCTATCAGTTTCTCAACACTATCCTTTTTATATGGCATAAAACAAAATGATCCAAAGCCCGTAGTTGAATGTGTGAGCTACACTGTCTTCTGCTGGTATGATGTTAATTCATGAGTCTGGTACGTGCTGTACCACTAATAGCATCAGACTTGCTCTCATAAATCATAAATCTCTTTCTTCCTGGGGTATCTTTTATGTGATATAGATAAATTGAACTATTTAGTAACTTCTGTTAACTGGAGAATATAATTCACATATCAAGAAATGACAATATTCCCACCAACTCAGAAGCTCAGAATTGAATAAAATCCCATGCATTACTTCCAAAAAAACCCCCAAAAAACCAGAAGTCCCAGCAAGGATGCAAGTATTGCCCTTTATTTATTTTAAACTCCCAGTTAGAGTTTTGCAGTGTTTCTTAGAAGTTCAGAACACATGTACCTTGCTAGTCACAAATTCATGGTACTGTCCAAGATCCATACATTGCAGATTACAAGATGTTGAAAAGCAAGCCAAGTTCAGTACTGTATTTAAGCACATTCTTAATTTCCATACAGAATGACAGAACTTCATTTGATTGTGTTCAGTGCTGTGCAGAGTATAGATACACCTAAAGGCTATACTGAGCTGTTCTGCTGACCTAGGACATTTGCAAATAATCACTTGTGCACCTTTCCCATTCCCTTTCCCTATACTGCACAAAAATATTAAGAAAGAAAACAAACCCATGGATACTGCAGTCAGTAAACATACACTGCTTTCTCCAATTACTGTAAATAGCAATTGATAATAACTAATACTACTTCATGCCATGCCACAGGTAATCAGAATATAAGGCATATTTAAAAAAATACTGGCAACTTGGCAATGCAAGACCATACTCAGTACCTCAGATATTAAAGTCTAATCTAGGAACACTGGTGAGTCTTTTTTTCTTTTGTAGTGGGGGAGCAGGGCTGGTAACAACTGTGAGTCAGTATTATGTTTAAACAACAACATTGACTATGGGGCTCATACAGACAGTAATTTAATCACACAGACAGTAATTTACATTGGTCATCATGCCTTTGGAGTTTCTGGGGATTTCTTTTTAAAGCCTAATTTTGGCCTGTCCTGTTCGTTACTGAAAGGAAACAAGGATGGAAGAAGCTGTCCAATTCACATGAGGCAGTACTCTTTGCAGTTGCTTCTGCAGTACATAATGGTATAGGCTCCACAGCACCAATAGATTTCCCTGTCATATTAGCAAGTGAGATGAGTGGGAATAACCTTGACTGCCCTGTAGCAGAGTTACTTCCTGAAGCCAAAAGAGTTATGTTATACTCATTGGCGATGCATAGGATGCATGTGCACCCCCTGAGTGTGGCAGTGCACCCCCTGTGAAAAGGCACCACCAATACTGCTGGCAGTGCTTGTGGGCAGTCACCGCTCGCCAGCCCCACCACACCACCGGTGGCATCTGTGGGTGATCCACGATCACTGCTGGCTGCTGCCACTGGCGTCTGCGGGGGGGTTGTTGACCACCTGTCAGTGCTTGCCACTTCCCCCACCACCACCACTGACAGTGCCGCAGCCACCTGTGGGAGCTCCCTGCTTGCCGCCGCCATGCTCCCACCACCAAAAGTGTCACCGCCGCCTGCAGGAACTCACCATGCCCCCCCAGTCTCCTTCGAGATGTAGTTGAAACCAAAAAAAACCCCATAATAAACAAACTCAACATGTCTAACATTATTTCATGACTTTGAAAAAATACCTTAATGTCAACGATATCCTAGAAAATTAAAATGTGTTTAAAACGCATCTTGGAGAGTAAACATAATCCAGTTTAATTCATTTTTTTATATGACTACTAGCTATTCACCTCTCTTCTCTACTTTGTCACTCAGATACATAGTACGGGGGGGGGGGGGGGAGAAGTTGGAAATGACTTTAGAAGATTATTGAGTGTTGGATGACCTAAAATTAGATATTCTAGTTCTAATTTAGTTGTCTGCACATATTTCTATTCTGACTCTTCACAGTTCTTCAAGGTCGGTTTTTGAGATGCAGTAATTTTCAGTGACAGGTTTATTACTGCTATTAACATTTTAATACATCAAAAATAGATATGGATTTCACTTTCAAAAAGCCACAACAAATGTGACTTTAATGTAAGCTCAAGTCTAAATTTGTTTTCATTGACATTATTCCTTTAAGCTAACATAACAATGCACTAAACATTGGCTGACACTGAAGAGACCTGCTGTAGTCAGTGTCCCTGTGCATTAGCAGGTGTGCTGTAAGAACATCATTTTGAATTTCATCAGCTCTAATCATTAACTTATCATGCGGTGAAAGGATTTTCTCAGAGTGACTGTAGTGCCAAGACATACTGAAAAGGCTTAGGAAAAAGTATTCAAGCAAGAACCAACAACAGATTTTGTTTACAGGTGGGGACTAAGGGGAAGCATTAATGCACTACAGTGTTTTGAAAGACAGATGGCAGAACATTGGATTCAGATTCAGTCATAAAAAAAGCTTTATTATATAGTTCATGGACATCTGGGGGCAGGAGGGGCTAACGGTAAGTATCCAAGTACACCCCACAATTACATTAAGCAGTGTAACTAATGGATC
>NW_005842095.1:1074752-1077492 GCF_000455745.1 Alligator sinensis | reverse complement strand
GGCAGGAGGGGAGATATTTATGCAGGGAGGGAAGCACCTTTTTATGGAGGGGTGGGGCCACAAGTAAAAGTGAAAGAGCTACAAATACAGGACCTTAGTTCTGGAAGGGGCCTCCAAGGCCATTGAGTCCAGTCCCCTACATTTACAGGCAGCCATCTGCCCAATTTAGATTCCTAAAAATATTCTACTTCAAATCCTTTCTACATCACAACTACAAGGCACAAAATCAGGAAAACCAAATACAGCCCACAAATAAAGCATAGGTAAGAAAGCAGGGAGACAAAAACACTGCTAAACGCCATGCCACTGCAACAAAAGAAGTAATATATGAACAGAGGACCCTAGTAAGAGGATCATACTCCAAATTGCACAGGAAAGGAAAAACACCAAAACCAAACCTTACTGTTCTTGCCAGTCTCAACAGAGGAAAAAATCCCTCCTGAGCTCTTCCTACCTGTGTATTAATACAAATACATGCTACTGTATATTTCATAGTTTCATAGTTTCATAGTTTCAGGGTCGGAAGGGACCTAATAGATCTTCTAGCCCGACCCCCCGCCAGGGCGGGAGAACAACCCAAAAAACACAAACAAAACCACTCACCCTAAAAACAAAAACGGGACTCAAATGAGTCCAGCCAGGTAAGTATCCAGCCTCTTCTTAAAGATCCCCAGGGTAGGGGCCAGCACCACCTCCCTTGGAAGTTGGTTCCAGCTCCTAGCCGCCCTGACTGTGAAGTAGTTTTTTCGGATGTCCAATCTGTACCTCCTCTCCATCAACTTGTGCCCATTACTCCTTGTTATGCCAGCGGGGGCTAGGGGAAACAGCGTCTCCCCCAAACCCTTCTGGTTCCCCCTAGTGAGTTTATAGACGGTCACCAGGTCCCCCCTCAGCCTTCTCTTGTGGAGGCTGAATAGGTTCAAGTCCCGCAGTCTCTCACTGTAGGGTCTGCCCTGTTGTCCCCGGATCATGCGGGTGGCCCTCCTCTGGACCCTCTCCATGTTGTCCACATCCCTCCTGAAATGGGGCGCACAGAACTGGACACAATACTCCAGCTGCGGCCTGACCAGCGTCGCATAGAGGGGGAGGATCACCTCCCTGGCTCTACTCGAGATGCACCTGTGGATGCACGACAAGGTCCGGTTAGCCCTGCCAACCATGACCTCGCATTGTCGGCCCATGTTCATCTTGGAGTCAATAATGACACCAAGATCCCTTTCCGCCTCCGTGCTCTCAAGTAGGGAGCTCCCCATCTTATAAGTGTGCTGCTGGTTCCTACTACCCAAGTGCAGCACCCTGCACTTGTCCGTATTGAAACACATCCTGTTCCTGTTTGCCCACCCCTGTAACCTATCCAGATCCTTCTGCAATCTCTCTCTCCCTGCTAGCGTGCTCACCTCCCCCCAAATTTTGGTGTCATCAGCGAATTTAAACAGGTTGCTCTCCACCCCAACATCAAGATCGCTGATGAAGAAATTGAACAGCGCAGGCCCCAGGACCGAGCCCTGGGGGACTCCACTACCCACCTCCCCCCAAGTCGAATATGATCCATCCACCACCACCCTCTGAGTGCGACCCTTCAGCCAATCTGCAATCCATCTGACCGTGTAGGCGTCTATGCCACAGTCGCCTAGTTTATTAATTAGGATGGGGTGAGAGACGGTGTCAAAGGCCTTGCTGAAGTCCAGAAAGACTACATCCACCGCGACACCTGCATCCATGGCCTTTGTGACCTGATCATAAAAGGCAATCAGGTTGGTCTGACATGATCTCCCCCTAATAAATCCATGCTGATTGCCCCTGAGCATCATCTCGGATGCCGGCCCATCACAAATGTGCTCCTTCATGATCTTCTCAAAGAGCTTCCCCAGGATTGAGGTAAGACTGACGGGCCTATAATTGCCCGGGTCCTCCCTTTTCCCTTTTTTGAAGATGGGGACCACATTAGCTACCTTCCAATCGTCTGGCACCTGGCCCAAGCACCACGATCGCTCGTAGAGCCGTGCCAGGGGCCCTGCAATAACCCCAGCTAGCTCCCTCAGCACCCTGGGGTGGAGAGCATCCGGACCCGCTGACTTGAATGCGTCCAGCCCCTCCAGAAGCTCTCTAACCCGGTCCTCCCCAACCTGAGGTCTGAAGGTGATCCCCTCGCGTCCGGCTTCTATCACAGCAGGGAAGTCCCGGTCCCTGCACAAGAAAACGGAGGTGAAGAATTGGTTAAAGAGGTCCGCTTTATCCTCTGACGCAACCACCAGATTGCCCCGCATATCCTGCAGGGGCCCCACATTACCCGGCGCCTTCTTCATCCTCCCAATATATTTGAAAAAGGACTTTTTGTTATCCTTAATCCTGGACGCTAATCCGAGCTCTATCTCCGCCTTGGCCTTCCTAACAGCCCGCCTGCAGGCCCGAGCAGAGGATATAATTAATCAGATATAATTAATACATGTATTAATTAATACTACCTTGTCTTTTCTATGAGCAGAAATTGGTGAATTTTATGCCAGTCTTTTGTTTCTGGGTGAAATGGTCCCATAGGTTTGAACTGGCCTCCCAAGAAACTATCTCCTGCAGGACGAACCATGCATGCCAGAAGAAACAATGGATGCCCGCTTGGTCAGAAGCATGTGTTCAGCCAATTGGATGAATCCTTAGTGCACAAATACCACGCTTTTCATTAGATCTCATTCTCCTTCACAAAGGATTTAAATACTGCCATCACAAACCAACCTCAAAAGCA
>NW_005842095.1:1073948-1074721 GCF_000455745.1 Alligator sinensis | reverse complement strand
AATGGTTTGGGGGGTTCAGAGGGTATCATGCATAGGTCTCCGAGTTTGATCTAGCTACCTTCATGTTAGATTTCATTCAAAAGCTAATAAATGGTGCTAATTGTTATCACGTGTATGGCTGTATAGAATACATTACTCTGTATGTATGTACACATGTATCTCTGAAATTTTGTGACATGACTTAAGTCAGAAGATTGACAGTAAAATTATAACCTTTAAAACAGGTGACAAAAGGTATTCCTCTCTAGTTAATGGCTATTTGCATGTCAAGAACTATGGCCCATGTGCCTAATAGATATTGCTGAGCCAAATTCCCAAGTGTTGATGGCCAGTTGTATTCCAATGGGGAAATCCAATGGCAGGTGTGTGGAAGGAGGTATCAGGGCTCCCCAGCCAAGTATCAAGGAGGAGGGAATCCCAGAAAGAGATTAATGGTACTACTTCTCTTGAATTGAAAAAAAGAAAGAATAACAATGAGCTAAATGAGGAGTACATAGCAGAATCTGGGAGGAAGGCCAGGCCCTAAAGAGAAGAAACTCCCATGCACCTAGAAAGCAAGGCTGTCAAAAATAGGGAGGCAACAAATCTCTGAGAAGGACATCAAAATATTCCCAGAAATGTATAGCAAACATCCAGGAATGAGAACCTTTAGCCCCATACAACAGCAAGTCTGCTGCAGGGAGAAGGGCAATTGCCAGGGGAATAGATTCATAGATTCATAGATGTTAGGGTCGGAAGGGACCTCAATAGATCATCAAGTCTGACCCCCTGCA
>NW_005842095.1:1073331-1073635 GCF_000455745.1 Alligator sinensis | reverse complement strand
AAGAGTGCTGGGTCTAGATGACCCCAGTTAGATACTCATCTAACCTCCTCTTGAAGACCCCCAGGGTAGGGGAGAGCACCACCTCCCTTGGAAGCCCGTTCCAGACCCTGGCCACTCTAACTGTGAAGAAGTTCTTCCTAATGTCCAATCTAAATCTGCTCTCTGCTAGCTTGTGGCCATTATTTCTTGTAACCCCCGGGGGCGCCTTGGTGAATAAATACTCACCAATTCCCTTCTGTGCCCCCATGATGAACTTATAGGCAGCCACAAGGTCGCCTCTCAACCTTCTCTTGCGGAGGCTGAA
>NW_005842095.1:1058624-1072564 GCF_000455745.1 Alligator sinensis | reverse complement strand
TTCAAATATTCCCACCAGTGGCTCTGCAGTGATGTTGGCCAGTGCCTTCAGCACCCTCGGATGGAGCTCATCCGGGCCTGCCGACTTAAAGGCATCCAGTTCTTCCAAATGACTCTGCACCATCTCAGGGTCTACGCATGGTAGTCTGGTGCCTTGCTGCTGCCTCTCTACAACCCCAGTGAGAGACTTGTCGTGCCCCTCACTTAGGAACACTGAGGCAAAAAACTCGTTGAGGAGTTCAGCCTTGTCCCCTCTGTCCGTCACCAATTGTTTCTGCCCATTTAGCAGGGGTCCTATTCCTCCCTGGGCCTTCCTTTTACTCCCAATATATCTAAAAAACAATTTCTTGTTGTCTTTTACTTGGGTTGCCATCCTCAGCTCCATGGCAGCTTTGGCCCGAATATCAGACCCCAGGCAGGAATACTATCTTGCTCCCTACTGAACAAAAAATAAAGATGGCTTTAAAGTATTTATGAGGCGCCTGTTGTCAGGAAGTAGTCTTTAGAATTCCCCATGCCTTGAGGTAAATCAAACCCATGCCTCCTTGTCGCTTGGTGGTTAGGGCACTTTGGGGAAGTAAGGGATGCATATTCAAAACTGACCATACAGAGAAGAAACTGAGCCGGGGTCTTCTATACCATAGGTGAATGGCCTAACAATTCTTATTTTTGGTAGACGGAGATCTTCCTCTATCAGGTTTGTGAATCTAGCCTGCTGTTACAAGTACTGGAATCAAGTACTAGTGTTTTTGGTTTAGCCCAAGAGCCAAATAATCAATATTCCAAAGTAAAGAACTATACAAACATGCATGCATGGTGTTTAGTTGATTCTTAAAAAGAGAGAAAAAAGAAAAAGAAAAACCCTTCATATTTCTTTTATAGTTGTTCTCGCTTCTTTCCAACTTCCAAAGTAGGGAGGCATATTAGATCCCCTACTCCTTCAAGTGCTCAGGTTTCACTTGTTCCATGTTTCTTTGGCATCCAGCTGACTGAGTCTACATGAGATGCTGACTTCACAGTAGCCTGCGACTACTGCACAGTAGCATCATGTGTCCGAAAGCAAGACATGATGCTAGTGCGCAGTAGTCTCCAGGTACTTCACAGATAGCATAACAAAAAAAAATTGTTCGACAATGCTACTGCACAGTAATTTGTTTATACAAGTACTAAATGAATGCACAGTAGTGACTGTGCAGTCAGTGTCTCGTGTAGACATGGCCTCCAATACCTAGCCTCAGAAAAAACAGTCAAGATACCTATCCAAATTTGCTACTCCTGTCCATTTTGCGTTTTACCTCCTCTAGAGAGTGCTCTGTGTAAAAGTACTCTGTGGGCTCTGTTACAGATTGCCTCTGTCGCGGCGCACCCCACTGCCTCGCTCCTAGAGAGGGGAAAGCTGCTGGGGAAAAGCCCTATCAGCGATAATGAGCACAGCTGCAGGTTGCCAGGGCAACTAATGAGAGTCAGCTGCCTGTAGGGGGCAAGGCCTGGCTCCTATAAAGCCTAGAGTCAAGGCCAGGCTAGCAGTTCCCTGCCAGCAGCCAGAGGGGCAGGGGCAGGGGCAGGGGCAGGAGAAGCCTAACAGCAAGTACCGCTCGATCAGAGTTGAGCAATGTTAAGTTATAGCCAGGCGGCTTTGAGTTGAGTTATAGCCAGGAGGCTCGAGTTTATGTTTGTGTTGTTGTGTATTACACCAGTGGTTTGGGTGAGGCTATAGGGGTTGGAGGAGGCCTCATAGGGACCCACAGGGGGTGGGACCCTGGCACCAGTGAGGGCGCAACTTGTGGGGTGTGTAGACCCCAGCCCCAGAGAGAAGCAGCTTTGAGAAGCCCCAGCGCGGGCACAACGAGGCCCAGAGAGAGGGCTATATTATTAGGAAGCCCAGTAGGGGCACAGCAAGCCCCAGAGAGGGGGCCATATTCTTAGGAAGCCCAGTGCAGGTGCGGTGAGCCTCTGAAACAGGGCTAGCGCTGCGGAAAACCCCGGAGCAGGGTGGAGTGCTGCGGTTGCCCCGACGAGAGGGGGTAGTGGCACGGTGAGCCCTGGGAGAAGGGGGCAGCAGCGCGGTGGGCCCAAGAGTCGGGGGGGCTTTACCGAGAAGTCCCCAGAGTGGGCGCAGAGAGCCCCAGACGGGGGGCTGTATTTTAGAAGCCTGAGTTCGGGCGACATTGCAAAGGCCCCAGACAAGGGGGCGACACTATAGAGAAGGCCCCAGAAAAGGGGCAACATTACAGGGAGGCCCTGAGTGGGATCGGAGAGCCCAAGAGAGGGCAAAACAAAAGAGGAGGCCCCAGAGAGCGGGCGAGAGTACATAGAGGAGGCCCAAGAGACGGGCCGGGTACATACAGAAAGGCATACCAGCATCTATCCCATCAGCGAGGCTTGGGGCGTGGTATTAGGGGTTGGTAGGAGCCACGCATAGCCCAAAAGGCTAGGGTACCTGGGGAGCACCCATCATACCGGGAGACCCCCAGGGGGGTCCGGGAACACACGGGGACAGAGGTCCCAGCTATCCATGCCCAGGGAGTCGTAAGGCAGCCTCCCAACATATATTAAACAGCAAAGACATGGCGGGCAAGAATCGAGGGTGCCCTTGGGCCGAATTGGCATGGAGAGAGGGCCTTAAGGAGATCACGGCCCTCCTATAGGACCCCGCCGTGACAGCCTCTAAAACATTTTAAATCTGTAGAATATTATGCCATCATAATATTAGAAGAGTTTCAGAGCAATCACAGGTAAAGGGTTAATGTTGTCACATACCTGCACAATTGTGACTTACCACAAAAGGGCCTGGTAACTAGGGGAGTGGAAAGGAAACAGAACTCTGGGTTGAGAGAAAAGGGTGGAAGGTGTTATTTAGCTTGGAGACACAGAAACCACCATGGGGATGTGGTTGGAGCTGCAGGTCATAGAGGGGGAAGGCTTAAAGAAACTATGAAGTGAATGTACAGGGAAGTGAAGTAAAGAGAATGGAGTGATTAAAAAAAAAAAAGAAGAAGAAGAAGAAATAAAGGACTAAAATCTTGCATGTGTTTCACTAAAATGGGATTGGGATTACAGTCAGAGGTCTGGGTCCGAGGGATTTGTTTCAGCTCCACTTTACCTCCCATCTCCAGCAGCATGTGTGCTTCCAGCAGGGAAGGGGGCAAGAAAATTGGCCCTTGGCTGGCTGAAGGGTTTTCCAAGTCCTCCTAGCTGCCTGTGGTTGGAGTTTTCCTGCAGCCAGCAGACATGGTTACAAGTGGTTAATTAAATAATGCCTGTGTTTCTGACAACTATGAGCTCTCTGGTATATCTGCACTGTTGTACTGGCCTGGGACATTAATTCCAGCTTTGCTTACTTTGCATCATCCCAGCCCCTCAAGCTGGTGCAGGGTGTTCAGTAGGGCTGTGTGAAATTTCAGCAGTCAGTTCATTTCAGAGGTGTTTTGGCCTGTTTTGGCACCTGAAACACCAAATCCAAAATGAAACGGAAGGCTCCGAAATTAAATGAAGCCGTCCAACATGTTTTGGAAATGTTTCAGATGTTTCGAGCCAGGCTTGCAGGGAAACAGAAACTAAGAGGGAGGGCGAAGAGGGGCAGAAGGACTGCTCTGATATTGACATCTGTAGCTGTCCAGTGTCTGCGATCTGTCCCTGAGGTCCCTGCCAGTCCCAGTGCTCTGGGGGAGGGACAGCAGTGTGCTGTCATCCCATGTGAAGATCTGGGGACTTGCACCCCCGAGAGGAGACTGGCACAGCCCCGCATCCCTCCAGGATCTGCATGCAGGATGACAGAATGCTGCCACTGCCAGCACCAGCATCTGAGTCTGCTCGGCACAGACCACACTGAGCACAGCTGGGGGATCCATGGGAGAAGCCCCCATGGCTGCCCTCATCACCTGCCCGGCCCAGCCTCCCGGCACTTTAAAAAAAAAAAAAAAAAAGCCCCTCACTCACAAGATCTGGCAGCAGTGATCAGGGTCTCTGGGGAATCATGGCAGAAGCCTGCAACAAAGCATGGGGGGCAGTGGGGTCACCCCCCGACCTAGCACCCCCCGACTTTGCACAACAGCTGCCCCATGGTGTGTGTGCAAAGGAGCTTGGCTGGGCACTATGTGCTGTCTGAGAGCTGGGGCCACTGGGGCTGAGTGGTGCTGGGCTCTGGCTGACACATGGAGCCGCCCCAGGTCCCAGACAGTGCACAGCACCCTGCCCAGCTGGTCTGCACCCACACCATGGGGCAGCTGCCACATGGGTCCTAGGCAGAGGTAGTGATCCTTACTGCCCTGCACTGCACAGGGGGGCTCTGCCACAAGTGCCCAGAGGCTCCAATTGCTGCTGCCAGAGTCAATGAGGAGCTTTTTTCTTCTTTTTTATTTTTATTTTTTTTAAAGTGCCAAAACTAGGCTGGGGCCACTCACATGGGGGATGGGGCCAGGCTGGGCAGTCAAGGGAGCTTTTCCTATGGCTCCTCCCACCCGGGGGCAGGGCGGCCCAGCCCACGGGAGAACCTGCAGCCACCTGGCTGTGCCTGAATCTCTCCAGCTGAGCCGAATCTCCCAAACAGTGTCAAAATTCCGCAACAGATTCGGACGAATCCAAACGGATTAGTGATCCAAAACACCAAAATGAATCACTGTCCTCCAAAATGGCTGAATCTGAAATCAAAACAATACATAGCCATTTTGCACAGCCCTAGTGTTCAGTTGAGCTGACCGACGCAGCCAGCTGTGCATTGCCAGCTGCAAAGGGAGGGATAGGTGCTGCCTGGGTGAGCCCTCCCTGGCCCTGACCCCAGCTTGAGCCTAATTAAGCCACTTGTCTTTAGGTTCCCCAAGACAGAGTTGGGTTAGGAGCTGGGTTACCACTCACAACAAGGCAGAGTTGGTTGATACCCATCAGGCTTGCTGCATTATTGTGACTTTAGGGCAGATCTGAGACCTAATGCTCTTGCTCCATGTTCAGGGGTGGGGGGGGGGCGGGACATGAATGGTGTTGACAGAGCTATTTCAAATAAATACTGGTTTCAGTTTAAATTAATACCGTGGGAGGGAGGGGAAATTGATGAGCCATGGTGGCAAGTAGCCAGGGGGTAGACAGGGGGGGGTGGGGCAATGAGAGAAATGGCTGCCCAGAGCTCAAGCTAATTTCCCAATTAAATTACAGTTAATTGGTTTTTTAACCCTTCAATAAAAAAACTGTATATTAAAACATCAGAAAAAAAATAATGGAAAGTCTTATAGGTTAATCTAAAGTGTCTGGTTTATCTCCCTGGTAAGAAATTAGTTCTCATGGTAGATTTATCAAGTAGAGAGAGGGGTTATTTTCAGTCTCATGGTTTCTGAATGTCCAATGCGTAAAAGTTCTTTGAATAAGAAGTATATTGTTAGTGCCCAATGATTAATAAAAAAAAAATGAACCATTTGTGATACAGTGGTAATTTGAATTTTCAATCCCATTAAAAATAACAATAATAATTAATAGTTTATCTTTATTTGTTTACTCTTGGAAAGTGTTACTTTTTTGAGAAATGGTTTTACACTCTTTTTGTGATCAAAACCCTTCCTCATACAATAAGTCAGTTATGCAAAGGTGGCTTGCCAGTTCTACCCATACTTGGATATGACCAAATTTTCTTGAAATGGTATTATGCCTAAACCTAGGTCAACCAGCTTAGTTAAACAAAATAAGAATCTCAGAAGAATCTTTGCTAAAATTTCAATCCAATCTTTTGGCATTGAGATACATCTACTACTACCATTCTTGTAGTGAAATATGAATTTATACTACTATTGTCTATTTTTGTTCTGAGCTGGAAACATGAGAATTCTGCAAAAAGGTTTGTATTTGGGCTTTGCCAGCAAGATAAGTTATCAGAAAAAAATGCAAAAGAACTTTCACACTGAATTTGCAAGTACTGCTTTGCTGGTTCGCAGTAGTACTTTCATTTATTTATTTTTACAACTCAAATTGTGCTTCATTAATTTAGATGAGTTTTGGGGATGATGAGCAGCTATCAACAGAATTCATTAAAGCTTTAAAGGACCACTCTGAAAGTTGCATCATTTTTTTTTTAATTGTACAAAAAGAAGCACTGCATCCCTAGTAAATATCTTCCTGCTAGACACTCATTGTGTTGTCTTAGTATGCTACAGTACTTCATCTCCACACCCTCACCTCCCTTTCTTTTCTTTCCTCTCAGAGACAACTTGTTATACATTCAGAAAGTAAGATCTGGTGGCCAGCTACCACAGGTCCCAAGAATGAAGCACCCCAGTAAGTACACACTTTCCTAAAGCTCCTTGTTTGTGGGAATCCTGGTTTGCAGATTACCTCTTCTGGGACACTAACTACTTGAAGCACTAACACACAGGCTTTGTAAAGGATTAACACAATTCTGCTTTACTTTAGAAGAACATGCTATAAATAGATCTAGAAAAAACAAGCCCCTCCTTCCCCCATCATTTCTATCCTTCTCTGTCTTACCATCATCACCACTCAAATTCTCTTTTGGGTCTGGTCATAGACATGTAGAATATATAAGTTACTCCTTTTCCTCTCCAAATCATGAAGCTTGTATTTCTCCTTGGTAGGGCTCAATAAGAATGTATTTTAGAAGCATCTTCATGATTATTTCCAAATGGATATAAGAATGGATTAATTTCTACACTGAACATGACCATACAAATGTGCTTCAGCTGAAAAAGAAACATAGGGTAAGGGCTGATTGGTCCATCTATTCCAAAACATTTACTATTTTTCTTGCTGCCTTTCCATTTCATTTAATTTGTCTGAGGTGCACATTAGCGGATATTCTTGATCAGTAGATCAAAAAACTAACTAGTAACAATACTTTACTTCACAGGTTTCCAACCTTTTTAAGCAGGGATTGATTTGGCACTTAAAAGCAACCCAAGATCTACTGTGTGCTGCCTCCCCCTCCCCCACCAAGCAGATAAGTCTGTGGGAAGGAGGGGGGAGGGGGGGCAGATTGAGGCAGAGGGACAAAAAATTATTTGGGGGCATGCCTCCACAGCAGGTAAGTCCCACCCAGTGAGGGCCCCACTGAACTTATCCATGCTCCTGCCTCTGTGGTCTCCACAGTGAGGGACAGTGCCACAATCTAGCCCCCGCCCCTTCCCTCCCCCATGGATTGACCTGCTGATCTGGGACACATGTGCATGCACGTGGGCACTCAGCCTCCCATCCCAGCCTCAGATTGACTCCAGGAGACTGAGATCTTCCACAAGAGGCTCCAAGATCTACTGTTGAATCAAGATCTACTGGTTGGTGACCACTGCTTTCCTTAGCTATAAATAGCAAAATAGCCAAAATATTAGCCCTTGGGAAAAATCACTCTGAAGAATCTGCTCTTACTGACTTTCTTGGTTCTGCAAATGTAAGGTAATAAAAACATCAAGTAAAAAGTAGCAAAGTGGGTGGGGGAGGTGGGGAGTGAATATATGCAAAGTAAAATGGAACTGAAGTACCTCAAGAGTTTCAAGGCTCAGGGGGAAAAAAAAGGTTAAATTATCTGCAAAATAAATCACAACTCATCATAATACTTCACATGTTCTGTACTGCAAGACTCTCCTCTAGATTAAAAAGAAGTACTGGTAAGAGATTGCTTTATTCTTCATCTTCCACCATGCTGGAACCTTTTAATTTTGACTTTTTTTTTAATATTAAAAATCTACATAGGGAGATTAGTCAGTCTTCTCAACTTTCTCAATAGGAGTACAGCAATTCTTTATTGCTCTTAGTTATTCTCCCTAGTGAAAGACTCTTCACTCACAACTAAGAGAAGATGAAACATACTAGAAAAGCATTAGATAGAAGTAATTCTGCCTTCTCAAGTTTTATTACTGTTTTTATAATGCTTTGAAAATAAAGTGCTGTGCAAGAGCTACATATTATCATAATTCTACTGTAAAAGGTTCAGCTACTATCAACGCCTTCCATGGTACAATTATTAATGAATTCAGAAGCTATAATTATAGGTGGAACTGCTCATAAATATCTATAGTTAAGGCTGCCAAATGTTTTCTATTACACTCCTCAATCTCCTGTTGTTTTAAATGATGTCAAACTTTAATAATTTCAGGTGAAATTTGCTTTACCAGGTCTCTAATTCAAACTGAATTTCTTCTTTTAAATCTCAGCCAAAACAGTTCACTTGCTTCCAATAATATGAACAGAAGAAAAAGTGATTTCCAGTATTATCTTATGACTTCAGTAGGAAACCCTGAGGTCTGGGTGATGAAGGATGGTCATGTTGGAGTTAGAGATGTCTTTTGCTGTGAAAATCCACCCAGATATACCTAAGCAATACACATAATAATGACAATAATGATTACAATGATGATAAAATATGGTTTACATATATTCCACAGAGATTTGTTAGTTAAGGGAGATTCTATGTCCAATTAAGATTCTTTACCTCAGGTATACTGGACTAATGCTTCTCCCATCAATTGAGAGAAATTCTAACATGCAACACAGGAAGTAAGGACAAGGAAACCATCTCAAATGTGACCTCAACATTCTTCCAGGCACCATGACATGCATGCAAAAAGTTAGGAGTAAGTTAGAACTCAGACACCTAAAGAGCAATTGTTCTCTTCTCCAAAAGGGACAGAAATAGACTAGGGATGGGAAGGGGCAAGAGAGAAGGAGGAATAATTTGGGACAACAGCAGCAGAGGGAGGAAAGTGCAAAAAGAGATGTGGGAGAACCATGATACAGGATGGGGAAGAAAGCAATAAAATCACATAGAGCCAAATCACTAGACAATATACCCCCTCGAAATGTGAAATTGAATTCGGAATCAGGAATCTCAAATTTCTGTGGCAAGTAGAAATGGACAGAAATTGGACAGAAATTGGTTTCTTCAGAAAAGATGGGTGGAAGAATACATATTTATGCTGCCTCTAGGGGCTTGAGCATGAAGTAAATACTGGCAAATTGGTTCTGTTAAGAATTTGGCAGGTGTGTGCTTATTAACCAGGAGCCCCAAAATGTTATCAGAGACAGGTTAGACACCTATGGCTAAATCAGAATGGCCAGAAGCTGCTGGAGAATAGGTTCAGGTTAGAGATTAGGAAGCACTATTTCACTGTTAGGGTTCTTAGGATCTGGAACCAACTTCCTAGGGAAGTGGTCCTCGCTCCTACCTTGGGTAAATTCAAAAAGAGGTTGGATGAACACCTGTCTGGGGTTGTGTGATCCCAGCATGTGATCTGGCTAGTGGTGGGGGGTCAGACTAGATGATCTATTTAGCTTCCTTCTGACCCCTAACTACTATGAAACTATAAGAACCTCCTTCAGGTGCATCAGTTTGGTGCTTTATACTGGCAACACATGGGAAGGTAGAATTAAAAAATAAACAACTGGGGAAAAGTAAACGCAGTTTCAATCTACAGAGATAAAACTGGAAATGAAAAGCAATCCTATGGGGTGCAATCTGTTTTAAATTCTAAATTAATGGAACACATGGGGCAGGGAGGCAGAGAATCTGAAGCAAATGTGAACTATTCCAATTTTAACAGGGCATTTGATACAGGTCTCAGCATTATGCCCCCAGGATTAATTCAAAATTAAATTTGAATGCAGTCCTTCATACAAGTTGTCAACTTGCTGGTAATCTATACCTATATGGTTTTAAGATACTGCAATGCATTACATTTTAGGGAAGGGATCTCTTTCTGGGTACTAGAAAAATCTTTGGTGAGTCTAATATTTAACATCTTCATAAGAAAGATGGAGTAACTACTAAGTTAAAAGTGCATAAAACCAGGTTTTTAAAAAAAAAATGAGGATAGTGAAAACAAAGATTAAGAAATATAGTCAGAAGCTAAATAAATTGGTTAAAAACTGCAAAACTAAATAACTTGAAAACACAGTTATGAATATAAAGGGAGAAAACTGTTAAGATTAAGATCAGAGACCTATGTAAGTGACACTTGAGAGCAAAATTGTTTTGTTTTGTTTTTCAAGAATGCCAGTGTAATGGTGAGTTAAGTATGCAGTTATGTATGTGGATATATTTTATACTGAGACAACATTAAAAAACTTGCTATATTGAATTTCTGCAGCTGCACCTGAAATTGCATATTCAATTCTGGGAACATTACCAAAACCAAACAAACCCAAACAAAAAAACAAAACACTAGCACATTAGAAAGAATTTAAACGAGTAACAAAAATTAGAAGCTTGACAGGGTTTTGTGTTTCATTTTTAAAGGTCAGATTTAGATAAACAAAATACAAAGAGCTTCCTTCAATGAAAACTAAAAAAAAAATGAGAACAAACAGTCAAATTTTTTTACAGGTGTAAATGACAAGACTGGAGAACAGATAGTTAACATCTAACATAAAAAGGAAAAAAATATTAAAAAATAATAAATGGGGAATTTAGTTTGACTATTGGGGAAGACTTTATTTATTTATTTATTGTAATAGTATGCTCTAAGTAGCTAGGGGAATAACCTCTAGGGAACGGATGGAAGCAGTGTTACTGACTCAGAATTAGACTAGAGAATGCACTAAACAAAAAGGAATCGATTCTCCCGAAAGACCATTTACAGAGAGACAAAATAGATGACTTGATAAGTAGCTTCCATTTCTAGTGTCTAAATTTATGAACCTGTTATTTTTCAATACTAAATCTGTATGCCTTAAAAAAATAAAAGCTCTAGATTCAACACTTATTCTACTCACATTTATACCCATGAAATCTCACTTATTAGAGCTACAAAATATAGAAAACTTTGGCCCAATGTAATCCACCAGAAAGTTTCTTACAATTAAACTACACTATTGAGGAAAGCATCCCAAACAATTGGACATGTATTTAGTTCATCTTTAAGAATACTTATATCTAAACTACTCAAAGTCACCCTGTTTGAAAGAAGACACCTAATCCACAAGAAAGAAAATCAAATGTCCCATGTTATATTGTCTGAAGAATTTATGAGAAAATAAGCAATTACAAAATAATGAAACCTAATAGACCTCTCATTGCTAAAAATTGAGGAAAGAAGCCTTAAGTTAAAAGGCCGGTTTTAGGGCTCTGTTATGCCCAAGTAAATACACTGCAATTCCTTTGACTTGATTCTAAATTTGTACCAGTGTAACCAAGAACACACTTCTTAGCTCAAAGTGCCTATGTTCTGTCTAACAGTTACAGGGCACATCTACATGAGATGTTTACTGTGGAGTTGCCTAATTAACTCCACTGTAAAGTCTCAGTGTCTTCATGTGTAGCCCTATTAGGCCACCAGAAATTAATAAATGCCACCGTAAGTTATTACTTATCAACACGGGGCATGTCTATGTGTACAATTAATGAGACAATAAACTCTGGTGCATACCACACCAGACTTTAATGCTCTCAGGTGCTACATTTACATGTGTGCCTGGGACTGCAGCATATGGAGCTGGGTTGGCATATTTGTTAATTGATTGCAGCCTACCGGGGCTGCATGTGTAGATACTGGGACTTCACTGTGGAGCTATTTAGGCAACTGCATAGTACATGTCTCACATATACATGCCCACAAGTACTATCTCATGGTGGCATTTAGTGCACATGTAGATGCTGCCTGCCAGCTAGCCCCACACAGAAGCACCTCATGTCCCAGCCAGCCCCTCCACAGCACACTGAGCTGGGCTAGAGCAGCCCCAGACTGGCAGGCTGATCCCCCAGGTCCCCTGCACCTGGAGCTGCTCTGATTCAGCTCAACATGCTACCATCCCAGGCTCACATGTAAATGAGGCTCCTAGGAGCAATAATCTCTGATGTGATATGTGCCAGAGTTTATTGTCACATTAATTGCACACATCAACTCACCCACAGCCAAAGAAAGATGCATTAAACTGGTGTATAACAAAAAGTGCCCGATCCTCACCCACAACAAACATTTAGCTCCTCAAATAATTGAACAAAATACACAACCTTCAAGCACATCCTCACACATTGCAAGAATCCAGCACATAGTCCTGAACAGATATAGGACATGACAATATTTTACTTTCATTTACACTACTACAAAGCATCAGTGACTCCTCTGAACTAAATTTTACCGAAATTCAGTTGAAGTACTAGACTTAACAACAGTCAGCAAAATAGACTTCGCCCTTATTTTCTCAAACAGAAATTGGTATCATTTACTGTGATTTAACCATTCACAAATGGAAGAAGAAAACAAAACCAAAACAAAACAATGCTCTTTAAATACATACTAATTCCTTTCCACATATCCTATGTCCTAGGAGAGTCTTCTGCCCTGAAGTCTATATAGAATTTAAGAGAGCTTTTTCCCCTTATTCTCTCCTGGTAAATTATTCCAGTTTACGTAAAATATCCTTGGAGCAGGAACAGAATCTAGGGTGTCCATGTTTATTAACCACCATGAGTGACTGGTGCCTCCTGAATCTGAGGGGGCACCCGCAGAAGCCACCAACAGCAGCGGCCCTGTCAGGGGGGCACCAGCCCTACCAACAACATCAGTGTCGGCCATCAGGGGAGACACTGGCCCCTTTGGGGGGGGCATGTGCACCCCCATGCACCCTATACCAGTTGCCTTTGTTAACCACTAGGATAAAGTAATTTGCTCCCTCTCCAGAAACATTTAAGAATGTTATAGTGCAAAACATTTAAAGAAGTTGGAGAGTTGCATTCAAAGTCCTTGCTTCTCAAATCTTCAACCAATCCTCCAAATAAAATAATGTTGGGTGGTTACCAGATTGGTTTCTTCAGAAAAGATGGGTGGAAGAATACATATTTATGCTGCCTCTAGGGGCTTGAGCATGAAGTAAATACTGGCAAATTGGTTCTGTTAAGAATTTGGCAGGTGTGTGCTTATTAACCAGGAGCCCCAAAATGTTATCAGAGACAGGTTAGACACCTATGGGGTAAATATGGCACTTCAACATTTGACTGAAATACTTATGGGGGCTGTTTTGTGCAGATCCCTTTAATGAACTGCACCTTCATTCCAGAGAATATTCTTAACTTGCAATAAAAATTACTACAAGGGCAGAAAAGTATCATGCTTTAAGTACTAATAAACCTGTTTGTTATTTTACTAAAGGACTTGGTCTTATTAAACCAGGCATTTGATTTAATCTAAAAGGCATTTCCACGATACAAGGGTTATTTTTTTCTCTCAGAATAAGTTGAGTGACCTAACTGCATTAAAAAGAGTCGTGAAGTCTAAAAGATTCTTGATCATTAGTATGACCAGAACCAGAAAAATCAGTCACTTTTCTTTTTTTTTTCCTTCAGATGTACCTGCCATAAGTCTGTATTTTACCAAGCATACCTCAATGACAGAAGCAGATCCAGAAGCATGCAGCAGAATGAGAAACTTCATTTCTTTCTTGGTCCTGTCACACGTCATCAAACTGACCTACCTCTTTGACTCAGCTCAGTTTGCCAGCCTCTTAGCTGGGGCTGCACTCGTTTTTGCATTGTGCCTCGTGTCAAACCTGCCTGTCTCACAGATGTGTTTGCTGCCCTTGAAGACCATCTCTGTACGACAGGCCCCTCCCAGATGGCAGCTCACTATACAGCTCTCCTCTGTTGCTGAATGTTTTTCTAGTTGTGGACAGCAATGAGTGAGGGGTCTGGTATTCTGTTGCCCCTCCCTGTGCCCAGCAAGAACAGTGATGGGATCTATTCTTAGATCCTTTCTGGGAAGGTACTTTACACACAAACAGTTCATCATGCCCATGTCCTTGCTGCCCAATCCTTACATGACTTGGAAGCAGTGCCTATTGGCAGCAAGAGCAGAGCATGCCTACCCAACCTGAACCTGATATACTCTTTACAAGCTACCCATCACTCCAGTGGCAGTGGCTGAATGTGGCCCTGGCCAGTGTCAGCACCTACACTTTCTGTCAGGAGGAGGTGGAGGTTTCTTTTTCATGCCTTCCTGGACTGTCCCCATGAAACCA
>NW_005842095.1:1044611-1055694 GCF_000455745.1 Alligator sinensis | reverse complement strand
ACTCTTTCCTACTTCCATCACCGTCTTTGGCACAATGGACTTGACTTCTCTGAGACTGTGTACATCTTCTCTATCTTGTACTGAGCAGTTAAGGGTGGGGAAGGTGATCTGCCTGGCAAATTTCCTGTTGGACCAGGCTATAATGGCAGCACTGAAGAACTGCAGAAATTGGCTCACAAGGGCCAGCTCCACTGATGTCCTCCAATTCTTCTGCTTCCTGGTCCAAGTATGTTACGCTTACATTTGGAAACTTCACTTTGAAACAAAATGTGGACCAGTTTGTGTTGTACTGGGACTTTCAGGGGGCCCTTTGCAAGATGGAAGGCAGACAACTGGTCCTACATATTGAACACACGAGGGCCAGCAGGGAGGGAGTTTCAGTCTCTAGTAAGATGGTATTTTTTCTCACAGATATGTGTTTCATGCTCAGCCTCTAGGAAGGCCACACACCTTTGCACATTCAACATTTCACTGATATCTCTTGAACATATATTAACATTTTATAGAAGCAGAGAATTGGCTACTGTGGTCCCCTTGCTTTACCTGTGGCAGGTTAGGATGTTATGTCTCGTATTGCATCAGGGTTGATGGTAGCTTTATTAAGAAATTAGATTATGGATTTGTCTAGGATGGATTTGTTTAGGATGGTTTGGACTGGAATGATCAAGCCTTAGGCAGGGGGTTGGACTAGACAAACTCTGGAGGTCCCTTGCAGCCCTACTTCTCTATGATAATGTCTATATTTGTTTCTAAAATTTGCATGAGAAAGTTTTAAACAGTAAATAAATATCACTGTATACATAACACACTTCTTAAAACAAAAAGGGCATTTATTACATTAAAAAGGTATGACACTTTAATAACACTATTTTTGCCTTATAGGAAAAAAGGCGTCAACAGTAAAACTCTCTTTGATTGAATCAATCTTCAGTTGATTCAGATGCTCACCTCTAGTCACAGTGAAGAGGTTAGAAAGAATGGCCATTAGATTCTATTCTACTGACTGCTCTGGAAACACCTGATGAGGAGGATAGCCAGAAGTTCCCATATGCCAACCATTTATATGGCAAGCACTATTCAAGACTATGTTCAACAAGACAAAACAACAAGAATTAATCATTTCTAGAACTGGAGACTTTTACATGCTGTTGCTTTACAATCGACCTGAAATTAAAAAAAAAAAAAATCTTTGAATGTGTGGCACAGACTAAGAGGATATGAAATGTGATCCTATATTACATTTAAATATTGCTCAAAGAAGTACTGCTTGTATTTACTCAAAGCAATGGAAACCTACAACAAAAAATTCCCCACAGAAAACTCTAACCTTAACATACCTTTGACGTGGCATATATGTCTACACTTTATGAATATCAGAATGTAGAACAAAGAATCTAAAGTTTATGTCCAAAATTCTATTGGAATAAAGTTTCTTGATAAGTTAAGTTGATGTTTAAACACAGAAGACAGATTGGATTTTGGTATTACTGTAAAGCCTCGTTAATTTGATATAGAATAGTTCAAAGTGTTGGATAGCTGAAAGTTCTTGTCACTCCCCAGCCAAAAGGATAGGTGTTTGCATGCATTAGGATATGGCTACTTTGAAATCTGAAGACATCTTTTCATGCTTTGGACTATACACCCATGAAAACATCTTTGTTTATTTTGAAGTACAGTAATATTATGTAGATAACACTACAACGTTAGTCTGCAGACACAGTGTACTTTTCAAGCACACAGTCTTGTATGTTATGCACAGCAACAGTCCCTACCACTGCTCAATAATGTGCCAGTAATTCTATATTGCCAGAACTGTAGATATGTTTCAGTTGTGTGAAAGTCCAGAAGGGGTGAGCATCATGGCAACCAAGAGCAAGTACAATGAGTTAACAGTTTTGCAGAAGTTGAAAGTGATATACAAAGTAACTAAGAAAGTAAAATCCAAACTAGAAATTGCTAAAGGATACAGTATTCTTCCTTCTACACTTTCAACCTATTAGAAGAATCAGGATTCAATAGAGAAGATGGCAATGGAAAGCCATGAAACTGCGATGAAGAAAAGAATCTGAGGTGCAAAGCATTCAGATGTACAAAAAATAACTATTTCAGTGGTTTTGTGATACAAGGATGAGTAATACCCCAGTACATGGGCCATTACTTAAAGAGAAAGCATACAAAATTGCTTTGAAGCTAGGAATTGATTTTCAGTGTTCTAATGGTTAACTTCAGAGATTCCAACATTATTGCATCATTTTGCTTTGTCTACACAGCAAAGCATGTTCCATTAATATCATAGAAAATGGGAGTGAACATATGAAGCCAATTCTCGACAAAAACAAACAGCGGGACAAATGCCATGCTGACAAGATAGGATGTTCTTTTTCAATGACCTGAAGCCTGATAGGTAGGGACCTACTGAAATCATGGCAGAAGTAGGCTGCATGGCAGTTCCTTTAATCTTGCAGGTTACTCCACGTACCCCACTCCTCCACTGCGATTGGCTGAGGGGCCCTGGTGGCCCTGCTGCTGACTGGCTGGAAGGCAAAAATGGCATCATATTTAAAACCAGTTTTTTACTCCTTGCCAATCAGGAGCAAGTGGTGGGGCCCCACTCCACCAACCAGCAGGGGAGGATGCATGGGGGAACCTGCAAGATTAAAGGAGCTGACATGCAGCTCACTTCCACTGTAACACACCACCCTGTATTCTGTTACTAGCAGAGGCCTGAGTGGCAGCTAGGCAGCCTGCAATGCCGATTAGGCAGAGTTGCTTGATTGGGAGCAGGGCCCAGCTGTGCTCTATAAGAGCTGAGCCCTGAGCTGCAAAGAGGCAGCAGTTTGCTGCTGCAGGTAAAGCATCAACACTTGGCTGAGCTGCTGCCCATGGAACATTCTTGGAGATAAGGGCTGGGGTATGGGGAAGGGAGAGGCCCCGTGGTCCTAGGCATGACTGGAAACTGCACCCTGACAGGGATGGGTGGTCTAGTAGGGCTGTCTGTGGTGGGACAGTCTCCCAGAAATGCCCAAAAGGCAAAGTGAAAGGCAAGTATGGGGTGCCACCTAGCCCCAGCCCCATACCCCTGGTGGGTGAGCTTGAGCAGGGGGAGCCTAGACTCACTGAGAGTACTGAGGCAGGGCCCAGGTCAGTGGAGGGACCTGTGGCAGTGCCCAGACTCTGCGGTGGAGGTCTGAGGCTGCATATAGGAGCCAGCATGAAGGTCTAGGGGGGTGGGGCCCTGAGCCTTGGGGAGCAATTAAGGAAGTTCCCTGGGCCACAGATAAGGAAATAGCTCAGGGAGGACTTGGGGACAGGGCTCAGAGCTCTGATCCCAGAGGCAGGCTTGGAGGCCTGAGGTGTGTGGGTTTGGAGCCCAGAAGGGGTTGAGAGAACCCAGGGTGAGGGTGCTGGGACCATGTGCTCCGGTGGGGAGTAACAGTCCCGGTGAGACTCCAGAACTCAGGTCCCAGTATGAGCCACTGGAGGAAAGATCTGTGAGGCATGGGATAGGATAAGAGGAGGTCACACTTGTATACATAGGCCCATGTCTTCAGGGCAGATAAATGGGCAGCCTCCACCTGATTAACATCAGATAATTAGTAACATCAAGGCATGGCAGGAAAGGAGGGGTCAGCTGGCCATAAGATAATGTTTAGACCAGCCCTGGGATGCTCACTTGTTATACCACCATGAATTTGGTAGATCCCTACTGATAGGACACTGGCACTCAAAGAAGAAATGTGTCATAGTGGGAAGAAAAGCAAAGAAAGGCTCACTGAATTATTCTGCTGCAATGCCAAAGTTAGTGAGAAACTACAGTCACTACTGGTGGGAAGTTTGAAAATCTCCGGTGTATGAAAGGGGTGAATCACCTGCCATGGCTGTATAGGGCCAACAAAAATGCATGGATGATGGTTAAGTTGTTTTGAGAGTGGCTTCTCCAATTTGAATGGCAAATGACATGCCAAAATCAAAACATGTTTCTACTAATTGATAATTGTGTTTCCTAATTGGGAAGGATTAGGCCTGAAGGATGTGCATGTACTCCTTCTCCCACAAAGCAGCATGAGTTACGTTCATCCCCTAGATCAGGGATTAATACACCACTTTAAGGTGGTGTATTGGAAACAACTGCCGTGTTACCTGCTGCAGGAGGTTTCCAAGAATGCAGCAGAGCCACAAAATGGAATGTTCTTAACACTATGAGACATGTTGTCATTGCATGGGATAAGGTTCTACCCCACATCATTGTCAACTGCTTCACAAAGGGTGGATTTGGCATTAAGGATGTCAAAGAAAGTGAGATGATCCTGACTGGGTTGAGCGTCAAAGAGAACTGGATTGCCCCATCAATTTCCAAAAGTTCAATGTGGACGATAAGTTGTCAAATTTTGCAGAAGGAAGTGGTAAAAAACCTAGTCAAGACCCTCTGTGGAGGAAGACAGAAGACAATGAAGAGGTGAACACACATGCCATGGAAAGAGGTATATACGGTCCTCAAGTCCATGCTGAAAGTGCTGCAGCCACAAAGGATGGGGGATTAATGAAAGTTGTGGGGGGCACAGGGAGAAATGGAAGGGGGTGAGGGAGGCAATGAAATTTGTCCATGACCTATATAACAAGATGGTCAAGCAGACTACAATAAACTCTTTCTTTAAGAAACTGTGAGAGAGATTATACAGGTACTATACAGTGAATAATAAATACAGTGTACTATAGTACTGTAATTTATATCATTTAAACCCATTTATTTCAAAGTTGGTATTTTTTGGTCCCCCGCTTTTCAAATTGAAAAGGTTTACTTTATATAAAATGTCAGTATGCTATTAAAAGTTCCTTTAACATAGAATTGTAAGTTTAGTATATATACATGTAACTACATATTATTATGCATGCAGTAGTTGTCAATAGGAGTTGTGGGGGTTTTTTGCCTGTAATTCATTATACACTGTAAATAGCTATGATTTCCTGTACAGCATCTCTTGGAAAATGCTGTTTGAAGTGTACATCTGCCCACACTGCCCCAGCCCTGAAGCAGTGGTAGAGGCAGGAAGCAGCAGCTGGAGAGTCTTGCTGCTGTTGCAGTTGGAGCAATGGAAGAAGTGGCAGCCAGGGAGGAGTCTGGGGCTTGCAACTTAACGCCTCATGGGCTGCCTGCAGCCCACAGGCCACCAGTTGGATATCTCTTTCCTAGCATACTGACTATACCCCATAAAGAAGAACTTGAAGGGACCTCAGGAAGTCACCTAGTCTAATTCCCTGCTCAAAGATCATCCTTATCTAAGCCACCTGATATGAGTGTTTGTATAACCTATTCTTAAAAACTCTTTGTGAGCAACCTTCTCGCACAACTGCCAGGCACAATGACCAAAATGTCAAATGCATTCTTAGATTGCTACAGGTAAAGCTGGGGGGTGAGGGTACAGTTAATGTCCTGACACAGAACAGAAGTAGTTATTAAAATAAGCTCGGGAGATGCAAGGAGAAGAGCCAGTATTTTCATGGGTAAAATTCCCTCCTGATCCCAAATGCGAAATTAGTCTTACCAAAAAAAGGAGCAAAACCCTGTAACAAGGAACCTCTAGGTTATCCAAGTCCCTGCAGGAACATCAGTGCACCCCAATCAAAATCCCCAGCCATCTACAGCCACCACTGAGTGCTCCTGAAAATGCAAAAGGGAAAACAAAACCGGTGGATCAAGGGGAGGGTCTCCTAGGCTTCCAAATGTTGCATTTTACAGCACACTCCAGCCATTACTACACCTAAATCTTTCCTGAGCAATGCTTACCCAACCTCTTCCTAAAAACCACCAATGAAAGATTCCCCAATTTTCCTGTACAATCTATTCTAACTGAAAATGTTTTTCCTGATATCCAACATAAACCTACTTTGCTGCAATTTCAAGCCATTGATCTATGTTCTAGTTTTGGCAGCAAGAACAGTTCTTCTCCCTCTCTATATATAGCAATCTTCAAATATCTGAAGGGCTGCTATCATGTCCTGCCTGTGAACCATACTCACTTTTTCTGCAAGCTAAAGATGTTTATTTCTCTCTCAGCCTCTTCTCATGTGGCTTGCCTTCCAAACCATTTATCATTTTTGTAATCTACCTCTAATTTCTCCATGTCCTTTTTTACATGGAACTGCACACCATACTCTAAATAAGGTCTAACCAGGACTGAGTAAAGTGGCAGTACCACTTTGCTCCTAATACATCCATTATCAGAATAGCAGGAAGTCCAAATGGAGTCCCTCAAAAGTCTGTATTAGGTCTGGTTCTGTTCAGTGCATTTAGTATTTAGACAGGCTATTTTGGGAAAATTTGCAGATGATATGGAAGTGGAAAGGACTGAAAATGCACTGAAAAACAGAAGTACAATTCAGAAAGATCTTGATAGTGTGCGGGCCGGGAGCGGTCTGAGGCCCTCGGGGGCACGCAGCGGGCTGTGGCCAGCAGCCCTGGCATGCAGGTCGGGGAATGCAGGCCGGCGAACTAGAATTAGGCACAGACACATAGCGGTTGATTAAAGATTATTTTACTTACACCATAGATGGTCGTGGTGCAGGCAGGAAAAGCTTGCTTGCGTTGCAGTTACAGACAGACACGTGGAGTTTGCTAGGCTCCACAACACGAACTCGAACAAGACCCGCAGAAAACTCGAGCCTCTTGAAATAACTCGGACAGAGCTCTGGATACACACACACACGAAGCTTGCTAGGCTCCGAGGAATAGGCGCGCAGGGAAGGGGTTCGTCGAGGGTTCGCGCTCGGCGACGGGGAGAGGCCAGAGGTTGATCAGACCCCTATAGCCTTCTTAAGGCACACGCTGGGTCCGTTAGGCTCCGCAGCACTTAGAGTCCTTCACGAGACGTGAAGTCCTCCTCCTCCACGAGATGGTTGTGGAGTCCTCCAACTTGGGCGGAAACTGCTCAAGCCTCTTATACGGCTAGCAAGCCAATCGCTAGCCGCCACGTGGGAATAATTTAGAACTGGCCAATAGTGGGACACAAATTTGCATGCGGGTGGCAGGAACTCCTTTGCACCGGGGTTTTCTCTTTGCAACTGAGAAATGCACTCTGCAAAGAAAGCTCCTAGTGGTGGGAAATAATTTAGCAGTGCCGAAGCGCGCGCACACAAAATCACACCCTTGGGTTGTGACAGATAGATTGGAAAACTGGTCTAGAAACAACAGGTTGAAGTTCAGTGTAGACAAATGCATGGTGCTACACCTAGGGAAGAGTAATCCAAAGCTAAATACAGAATGGGAGATATTTGGCTAGGTGGTAGCACTGCTGAAAAGGATCCTGGGGTTTTGGGAAATCACAGACTCAACAAGAGTCAGCAATGTGATGCAACTGCTAAAACACTGCATTTGCATTCATCAAGAGGAATTCTAGGCCAGTTTTCCAATCTATCAAGATCTTCCTGAATTGTACTTCTGTCTTTCAGTGCATTTTCAGTCCTTTCCACTTTCATGTCATCTGCACATTTTCCCAAAACAGCCTTGTCTAAATACTAGATTCACTGAACATCACCAGATCTAATACAGACTTTTGAGCAACTCCATTTGGACTTCTTGCCATTCAGATAATGAATCCAATTATAATTACCCTTTGCTTGCAGTTATTGAGCCAGTTGTCATTTTGTAGTGGGCTAGACAAAACTACATTTCTCTAATACTTTTATAGAATGTTATATGGGACTTTGTCAAAGGGAAAGAAATTCTCACCTGCTTTTAGAACTTTAAAGTCCCCAGAGGATCCAGAAAGCACAGTCCAGTCCAAAAAGGGAAGTGCAGCCATGCCACTACAGCCCTCTGGATTCATCCCCATCTAGTACCTTGACTGTCTACCATAAAATATAGTTGCCAGGGGCTCCAATATCCTTTCTACTAGTTACTTCAGTACCCTGGGATGGAGTTCATCAGGCTCCACCAACTTGAATTTATTGAAACCCAAACCTTAAATTGAAAAAAGCAGGAGTAATTTTGTAGTCAGTCATCAGATGCAATATGGCAAGTAGTAATAAGGTACTGATCCCTTTTCTTTCCTCCTGCCTGGAAGCCAGCAATTTTGCTCTAAGTTCTGGTGCTGTGAGTAAAAGCAGCTGAAAGAAAAACCTTCTCACCTTCTCTTAATCTGGGCAACTGCATACTCAGTTCTTATAAAATCTTCAGAAATGTCAAAGCATTTACTGATCATGCTTAAAAACAAAATTGCAGAGGCTTAAAATCAAGCCAAATCCGAGTGAACCTTCCAAATCATGTCAAAAAGCATCTTACTGCTTTAAGATGCCAGGTCCCTACCCCAAAGCATGAAACTGCAAGAGATTCTTAATTTTTTTTCAGTCAGTTACATTAAAAATACCATGGAAGGTAGGGGTATGGGAAATGGGCCATATGCAATTCAGATACGGCTTGAATCAGGGACAGTGATTCAATTTGTTGATTTGGATTACTGTCCCTCATTCGATTTGGCTGAATCCAAATTTGAAGATATGATGCTGCTTCGGAGAATCAGCAATTCAGCCACAGATAGAACTTTAAATGTTTTTTTTCTACATACCTTGAGGTACAGGGCAGGGCTCGTTAATGCTGTGATGCTGGGGCAGATGGAGCATCCCACAGGAGTGCGGGGTGGGGGGGTGCATGCTAGGTGGCGAACCCAGAAGTGAACCAGAAGTACTTCCAGTCCACTTCTGGGTCCACTGGGGAGCATGCAGGCCTTCCCCCCCCAACCCCCTGGCCCAGCAATTGGTACCAGGGGGACCCCAGATACCACCCCCTCCAGACCCAGGAGGCACTAGTCACTGAGCTGGGGGGCAACACAGGGGCGGGGGGGCCTGCATGCTCCCCAGTGTCTTGGACGGCCAGGGCCGACTCGAGTTGCATTAGAAATTGGTCGTACGTTAGGGCGGGCTGGTGAATGGAGAGGCAGACACAACTTATTGGTTGTAAAAAACTTTACTCACGCTGCTTGCAATCACGACGCAGGTGGTCCAGTCGTTGGAACAACCACACGAGTTGTTCCAGCTGGCGGGGCCCAAATCAGTTAATCCGTCCGCAATTCGAAGCCGGCGGGGAAAGGGGTACGTAGAGGCACTCTGCAGCGTGCTCAAAGCTCTTCGACTTGGGCGGAAGTCGCGCGGAATTTTAAACGGCCAGCGAGCCAATTACTAGCCACCACGTGTGAATAATTTAGCACTGGCCAATAGCTGGGCACAAATTTACATTCGAATGGCGGGGACTTTTTGCACCGTGCACTTCTGTGCTGCAAAGAAGAAATGCATCCTGCAAAGGAAACTTCAAATTGGCGGGAACTCTCTCCTACACGCGGGTTCTCAATTGCAGCAGAACACTCTGCTGTGCAAAAGAGCTCTCATGTGACCAGGAAATTCCATAGTGCCGAGGTACCAAAAATCACTGGGTTGTGACACCCAGCAGACCCATAAGTGTCTCTGATCCACTTCCAGGTCTGCTGCTGAGCATGCTGGGGAGCCCCTTGTGCTTCTGTGGGATGCTCCATCTGCCCCAGAATCTCAGCATTCACAAGCCGCCTCGTACCTTGATGTAGGTAGAAAAAACATTTAAAGCTGCATCCATGTCCAAATCATTGAATATTTCTGAATTTCTCTGAATTGATTCATAGGGTTCTGATTCGATTCAGAAAGATTAAGTGTCTCCTGATTTGATTCGGATTTGGAGATTTGACCACCGAGTCAGGCTGAATCTCTGCTGTATCAAAATCAGCAACCAAAGCTTTGCATAGCCCTAATAGAAGGTTGCACAGTTAAGTGTAAATCAGGAAATGCCAATACTGAGGTTGTAACTGTAACAATTCCTACCACCCTCTATACATATAGCACCAAACAAGCCTTAATTATGTGATTATAGACTACCTCACAGAAATTATGTAATAAAAGTAGCTGATATCCATTTTTCAGCTGTCTTTCAAGTTCAATGGAGCATTATGGCTAACAAATATATTTTGTATGCAAAGATCATCAGCAGAATATTTTGAGTCATAAATCTCTAAGCAAGAAAAATTCAAAAACAAAGGACCACTGTTTCTGTCAACAAGTGCTTTACAGTCCAATTTATAATAAAAAAAAAATTCAGTCAATTCATTATAGATATATGTGAGTCTTGTAAACAGATTAAAAATAATGAGATTCATTAGCACGGACTCCAAAAGCTAATACAGTTTAACCTTGCATAATGAATATTTTCCATGTAGTAGATGTTGGTAAAACATTCTTCGCATAGCTTATTCTTATTAGTAAGAAACATTTATCATAAGTCTGTCTGCTTATAATCTATTTCATGAACAAACAATAGCTACTGATTTTTTTTTTATATTAAAGATCATGGTACTTAGCTTGAAAGAAAAATGTGATATATTTTTATTTGGATAACATTTTTTCCATCTGCTATTCTTAATTTAATAACAGCAACTACATCTCACTTGTCTATATGTGACTTGAAAAAAGTAACAGACCTTCTATTTTAAACATCATTTAGAAATGAAAAATATTCTTCAAAACCTGTTTGACCAGAAGACTAGACTCAGCAAAATCAATCCAGCATTGCAGAAAAATATACTCTATTTGTGTAAGTTAGATTCTTTACATTAAAACTTACAGAAATGGCACAGTGTTTATTTGCCAAAACAGCTGAAACAGGTTTAAGATAAATCTGGTTGATTGTAGTATCAGACTTAACTGACTTGGATCAAACCAGTTTCTGACATTTCTGTCCCATACCCTTTCCTGGTTCAGATTAAATCAGAGACACCTAGCATCCCAGCATGTTTTGAAGCCCTGGACTGGGCTGTGGTGTCTGCTCCGGAGGGCAGGGCTGGCCCCACTCCTCAGTGATGGCTAGCTGACAGGGGGTAGGGGGAGCAAACCGGGCTGCAGTTGCAGCCCAGTCTGCAAGTGGGGGGGACTGCTCCCCACACAAGCCCCAGATGGGGTCTGGGGCCAGAGAAGGCCATTCAAATTTAGTGCTGGCTGTGGATGTGGACTAAGAATCCAAGAGGCACCTGGAAGCCAGAAGAGAAAGTGATGATCAACCTTGCAGATTCCT
>NW_005842095.1:1028640-1044580 GCF_000455745.1 Alligator sinensis | reverse complement strand
TATGATACTAGACTAAAAATCTGGGGATACTAGGGGGTAGCAGAAAGAGGAAACAAACACACAGCCCATAATGGATGTACCAGAGAGCCGTGCTCTAGCAACCTCCCCCACCTCGAGCCTTCTGGCCTGAGCCACTGCAGGCATGTGGCTGCATTTCCTGAATGTCTGTTCACTTCTGTTTCAATTTACTCTCTGCAGTTTAGACTAACCTGCAAAGGCTGAATCAATTCAGCCTCAGGCTTTCTGACTGTCTGTACTTATCCCTGGAGGCAATCTGGTTAAGCCACCCTGCTTGAGGCAGGATCATTCCTATCTGAACTTTTCCAAATAAATTGTTGCCTAAACTATTACTAAAATTATATAATCAACAGTAATACAGCCTAAGCTGCCACAGGTAAAGCAGGGGTGAAATGACAGTCAGTGTCCTGCAGTGTAACCAAAGCTCTTAGATATGTGCTTAGATTCTGGCTGTGCACAGGCATTATGTTTCTACTAGGAAAACTGACACTCTTCCAATACAAACTAACAAGCATAAGTGTTTATTCAGTTTCTGCAGGGGGAAACATACCCCCACCAGGAGAAAGATCTTCTGGGAATAACCAGAAAGATCTCTCCTGAAAGAGAACTCTGTCAAGAATGAATGCTTGTATGCTCCCCTCCTTGTCTGGTTTAGTAAAGGTAAGTGGAGAAGTAGTACAAAGTTTCCCACCCATATCCTAGACTGGGAATGGGCAGGGAGCTTCAATGACTGCTTCAGTTCCTTCCTGAACCAGCTTGGGAAGGGAGTGAAGCAACTGCACCTTGTTCTCCTGTCCCTCCATCCACTCTCCAGAGTAGGGTTCCTGACATGGGGAGCAAACCAAACGTTTGTCTCACTGGTCTAGTCCCCTTCCAGACTGAACCAGGAGAGGACTAGAGTGACCACACCTCCCCATGTCTTTCCCAGTCTGGGGAAGACATAGAAAACAGGGGAGAAAGGGCAGCTGCAAGCTGAACATCTGACACCTGTACTAGTTCTCCTTCTGCAAATAATTTGAGCAGTGGAAATTTATCATAACATTTCCAAAGTTAGAAATGAATGTCTCTCTCCATGGCCTCCCCTGTGATGAATGTAGAGACCAAAATCCTAGCCAAAAGTTTATCACATAGATTGGAACATGTCCTCCCTAAGGTAATTCACAAAAGTCAACTAGGAGTTATCAGAAAAGACACAATTCAGATAATACATGTCAGGTAATTTATAGTAGCATAAGTAAAAATTGCCAGAGCCCCTATGGCTCTTTTAACCCTTGAGGCAGAGAAGGCCATCAATTGTATTCCTTGGAGCATCTTCTTTGTGTATTGCAAAAGATGGGTTTTGATAAAGAATGCATAAGTTGGATACACCTGTTACATACAAATCTCACTTCAAGGAGTTGTTACCATAATATATCATCTGATCCACTTCTCTTGCAGAGCACGACTTTACAAGATGGCCCATTAACCCCTTTCTATTTGATTTAACACTGGAACCATTGGCTACTGTTATAAAGAATAAGGGTGATCCAAAAAGCATTATGGTAGGAAGTAGCAAACACAAGATCCCATTGTATGCAGATGATTAGGGACCTACTGAATTTGGGGCAGCTGCCCCCCAATTTTGTGGGCAGAATTCAGAGCCTGGCAGCTATTTCATGGGCAGAGCATGGCAGCTCCCCACAGCTCTTATTGGCCTAGGGGCTCCAGTGGCCCCAACCCCATGACTGAATAGCTGTGAGGGCTTCCTGTCATGCAGTCCTGCCCCTCAGCGTGGATTGGTGGAAAGGGGTGAAGCCACATGACAGGTGGCCCTCTCAGCCCATCAGTGGCGAGAGGTGGGGGTGGCAGCCATCTTGCTAGCAGCCCTTTTAGTGGGCAGATGCCCCTCCCCCCTCGGTGCGCTGCCGCACCACCCTGAAAACTGCTAGCTCCCTCTGGTGAGCTAGCACTGTCTTTTTAGCAAGGCCCCTCCCCCCGCGGATTTCACGGACATAGCTCAATTTCACAGGGAATGCCAGATTTCATGAAATCTGCAAAATCTGTGAAACTGCAATTTCAGTCAGTCTGAGAGATCAGTTCCTGTCCTTTTATCATTAATTAACAATTTAACAATGTATCTCGCTATAAAATTAACTGGACTTAATCTGAGTTACTTTGACTAAATAAGAAGTCCAAAGGGTATGTTTAGCAAATGACAGTACCAATGGCAATCAGAAAAAAAAAATTAAAATAGTTACAAATACTGATATTATTGTCTGCCAAGACTTTCAGAATCTTCTCAGTTTTACATTAAAGGATTTGAACAAATGAAGCATGTTGGCAGCATCCTTGTAGGGGCATGTTAATATTTTAAAAGTGAATGTCCTACTTTACCTAGTTTACCTATTACATAAACTACCCATTCTAATCTCACAATCCTATTTTGTTAAAATTAACTAAATATTCTACGGATTTCTGTGGGGAGATGATAAAAGGGCTTTAACTCATCAAAAAAGATGCAACTGCCATTTGAAATGGGTGGCTTCCAGCTTCAAAACCTTCCACAACATCACAATGCCATATTAGTAAATCAGGATGTGTCCAGGATGACTGATATAACTGATCACTGTCCTGTATGGATGAAAACTATATAGGCACTTGTGTTTCCCCTTCCATTATCAACCATTCCTGTCTTTATAACTCTAATTCCTACAATTTTTGCAACTCAACAAACTTTGAAAAATGTGGCAAACTTACTGCAGTTAAGCCCTTCATTATAGCGGAATGCCTTTTTGGAAGAATCCCTTTTTAATATATGGGTCCCATAAAAAAAATGGAGAAAGTGGGTGGATAAAAGTATTTAGCATGTTCAACAGCTTCTAGTAGGAAACTGTATTAAATCACACTCTGATATATGTGGTGAATATGACCTTTTGAAAACAGTTGAATGGCAATAGATATCACTGCATCAAGTATTAGAAAATCAGTTTCAACCTGAGGCTTTAGGCAGCAAATGTTCCATATGTATTATTTTTTTTGCCTTGACATCTGCTTCTCTTCCTGTGTTATCACTGTCACACAACAGACCTGATAGCTTATTTAGATTAAAATGGAATGCAGACCTATGTATCCAGAAGACAGAAGTCCAGTGGAAATCAGGAATTTGCAATACTGGAACACTGACAATTAATCTAAGACTTTATCTTATACAAAAGAATATCACTTTTTGTCTACGCTGGGCTCCCTATAAACTTAGAAAAATACCATATTTCCCCAAACCCAAGATGACTTGGAATGTAAGATGACCCCCCAAATAATTAGATTCCATAAATGGAAACTTATAAATGTATTATAATTTTCCATGTATGGAATCTAATTATGGGGGGGTCATCTTACATTCACACCCCCTACCACTGTGGTGGGGAAAGCAAGGGCAGGGAGCTGGGTGTGGGGGTGGTGAGAAGCAAGCAAACTAGTCTCTGACCCTTGCCCCTCACCACTCCCCCCGCTCCCCAACCTATAACCCTGCTGCCTGCCCTGCCAGCCTGCCCCTTGTTTCTGCTGCTGTTGCAGTTCTTCCACAAAACTAAACAAAAGTAACTAACAGAAAACAATTCTCTGTACCTGCCTGCATATACTTCAGGAAACTTGCATCAAGAGTACCTCACTTCATCTGCTGCATTCAGCATTCCCTGAGGTGAAGCCTTGATAAATATTTCTGATCCTGTGTAAGATATAATACAGACTAACTGCGATAAATGAAAACAACAGATTTTTCCATGTTTTATGTATTTACTTTGCTCATATTCAGAAACACCCAGTATTTTATCTTTAAATTATGCCCCTCTCAAAAGTGATCTCTTTTGTGAGATATTTACATGAACTAAAACAGATGTGTGTACAATAAGTACACTGTATAGAAAAAATGATTACTTCCTCAGTTAAAGATCTCATTTAATTTTCTTTCCATCTCGCTGTTTGGGTATCACATTCAATAATCCTTCTCTCATCTCATAGACTGTAAATCCTTCTTCTAGATGCATTTGATAATCCCCTGCATCCTCTACTTCCTGTCTCACATGATCAGTAATCCCCCACCTTGTTAGTCAGAAGTGGCAAGTAAAAATTAAAATGAAAGTGCACTATTTGGACATCTAAATAAACTATTTTAATTACCAAACACATATTAGTGACATATTTTATATACATACATAAGCGCACACATATATCAGGCCAAGAACTGTGTTTGGGAACAAGCCAAGAGTGGGAGTTGAAGGATCAGACAGAGCACAGAGTCAGAAGCAAGGAGCTAGGAGATCAAGTTAGGACAAGATGCGGCACACAAGCCAGAGAAAAGAATAAGGCAGGTTGGAATCAGATCGAGCCCTATTACCTGGACACTTCCTCTTCCAGGTCAGTAGTCGATGGAGTGGTGGGTCAGGTGACCCTGCCCAGCCACTTCAATGGCAGGGAGTGAACAGATGGCTAGACCCAAATGGAAGTTTTTGGCCACCCTGCTCAGCCTAAATGGCCAACTGAAGAGGTGACAGACTGGGATGAGCAGTGGGGCCTCAGCTTGCCTGGCACTAGGTTCAAGGCAACATCCAGACAGGTTTGAGACCTAGCTGTGTCCCCCGGCCTGATCCTGGGGCTCAGGTGGAGAGCTATGCTCCATGTTCATGGGCTGCCCTGTACCCTGTCTTCATGCTAAGCTAAGTAAGTGTCAGGGTGGAGCACAGGGTAGCCCCAGGTCTGGGACACATACCACAAAGTTCAATTTAAGGCATGATTTAAACCATTCCAATGATGTTCTACATTAAATGTGCAATATCTGTGTCACTTTTGCCATTTTATAACATATAAATTGGCTAAACATGTAACACATTAACCATGCCATAAAATCTAACTCACATAAATGTGATGTTAGGCATGGTCCACAGGGGACTGCTTGTGAATAAGATTCATAATTCTACCTCTATGAACTCACATACAAGATGCAAATTTCTCCTCAGTATGTATCTTCAGAATGAGAAACCTATATGATATAACTGTCAAATTAAGAATATTTTTGGAATTGTGACACCAGTAACAACACTTCTTAGCTTCTATTCTATACATCAAAGCACATTTGATCACCAAAAAAGGAAGAATTAAAAGTGGCCACCATGGGAGGACTTCCAGAGGCTTCCTTCTTTCAACAATCCTTTCATTGTGGTAGGGATAAAATATTTCTGCCCAAGTGGCAATTAGGCATGTTTTCTTGGTTTCTTCTTTGTAGGGATAGCCAGCATGGGTTGATTGCTTGAGCAATCTCATTTCTTTCTACGACCAGGTGACCTATCACCTGGACAAGGGAGAAGAGATTGATGTCATATATCTTGACTTCAAAAAAGCCTTCGATCTGGTTTCCAACGATCACCTCTTGGAGAAACTGGCCAATTGTCGCCTTGGGTCCTCCACAATCCACTGGCTGGAAAATTGGCTCCGTGGTCAGACCCAGAGGGTAGTAATTGATGGAAGTCACTCATCATGGTGTCCTGTGACCAGTGGGGTCCCCCAAGGCTCTGTCCTTGGACCCATATTGTTCAACATCTTCATTAATGATGTGGACACTGGAGTCAGAAGCAGACTGGCCAAGTTCACCAATGACACCAAACTTTGGGGCAAAGCATCCACACCAGAAGACAGGCGGGTGATCCAGGCTGACCTGGACAGGCTCAGCAAGTGGGTGGACAAGAATCTAATGGTGTTCAGCGCCGATAAATGCAAGGTTCTCCACCTTGGGAAGAAAAACCCGCAGCATCCTTATAGGCTTGGCAGTGCTATGTTGGCTAGCACTAAGGAAGAAAGAGACTTGGGGGTCATCATTGACCACAAGATGAACATGAGCCTGCAGTGCGATGCTGCGGCTAATAAAGTGACCAAAACGCTGGCTTGCATCCACAGATGCTTCTCAAGCAAATCCCGGGACGTCATTCTCCCCTTGTACTCGGCCTTAGTGAGGCCGCAGCTGGAGTACTGTGTCAGTTTTGGGCTCCACAATTCAAAAAGGATGTGGAGAAGCTTGAGAGAGTCCAGAGAAGAGCCACGCATGTGATCAGAGGTCAGGGAAGCAGACCCTACGATGACAGGCTGAGAGCCCTGGGGCTTTTTAGCCTGGAAAAGCGCAGGCTCAGGGGTGATCTGATGGCCACCTATAAGTTTATCAGGGGTGACCACCAGTGTCTGGGAGAACGTTTGTTCACCAGAGCGCCCCAAGGGATGACGACTAGGTCGAATGGTCATAAACTACTACAAGACCATTTCAGGCTGGACATAAGGAAGAATTTCTTTACTGTCTGAGCCCCCAAGGTCTGGAACAGCCTGCCACCAGAGGTGGTTCAAGCGCCTACCTTGAACACCTTCAAGAGCAAACTGGATGCTTATCTTGCTGGGATCCTATGACCCCAGCTGACTTCCTGCCCTTTGGGCAGGGGGCTGGACTCGATGATCTTCCGAGGTCCCTTCCAGCCCTAATGTCTATGAAATCTATGAAATTTTTTATTCTTAGTAGGGAGGGTGAAGTCACTACAAATAATTGTGACTCTCTATTTTTTCTTCATTAAAATAAATACCTACCACCTTTGAGCATGGAGCTTGGGTAATTAGTTGTGTACGGCAGTAATGGGGATTATACCTCATGTATATTACTTTGCACCAGATGTAGACTCTTGCAGCTGCTTCTGCTGTATGACACTGCAGAGTTGCATTTACCCCCATGTAAATGGGCAGCTGTGGCTATGTGCTGTGTTAACAGATGTTACATGTTGCACAGGGTACAGACCTGACATAATTTATTTCCTCCCTGGAGCAGTAGGGATACTGGGAAAGACTTTGGCCTATTTAGTAATAATCTCTTTCTCAGGCTGCTCCACAGGCAAAAAAAAATAGACTAACCTTTTTAGATCAGCTAATTTTAAATTAAGTAGCTAATCTCAAATTTTAAAAAGACTAAAATTAAATCAGCACAAGATGAGTTTTACACGCATCTGTCTTATTTCACTTCTGCTTTACATATATGAACCTGCAAAGGGTTAGACTGAATAGTTAATCATTAAACCATGAGTACAACAGCAGGGTCAAAGGTCCCAGTCAAAGACAGATGCCCTAACAGTAGGCCGACCACATAGAAATCCAAGACATCAAATCAGAAAAATCGAGGACACTGTGCCCCGCCCCCCCTCCTTACAAGTTGGCAGGGGTGGGGCAGCATGCTGAACAGGCAGCAGCATGGTGCCTGTCTGCCCACCTGCAAGTTGCTCTGCACTGCTCCAACTCCTGACCCACCACTTATGCATTTCCAGAATTCCCATTATAATTCTGAACAGCCAGCTGGGACTAGCCTCTGAAATCCAGGACTGTCCCAGCTAAAATGGGACAGATAGCTACCCTACCCATATACAGATCCTTCTTGCAATAAAGTGTTGAATTAATTTTAATATGGATAATATATACTTACAGACAAAAGACAAAAAATAGTACTGTAGCAAGATAACAAATAGCTATAGTACGTTATAACAGATGCTTAACATGGAACTTTAATCATACTGAATCAAATCATTCAGGAGTTTTGTGACATTTGTCTAATTTGTAGAAAAATATGTCAAGAAGTGAAATATGATTGTATAAAGCCTTCTGTATAACTGTTTTGGTTGTGATTATAATTTAGATTTTGTAGTTCAAAACTGGATCTAGACTACATTATCTCTGAAATCCTTCAAACTGGTATTACAACTTCATCTTGGCACATTCGTGGACTTGATAAGCCCCCAAAACGTCATCTGAAACATTAAGTGGGTGTGCTTGTTATCATCTGTGGCCATAACAATACTTTCATGTGCTATTTCAGTTCAAAACAATACTGAAAAGAAGATTCACTTCAGTCCACAATGATTTTTGCAGAATGCTTTTCCCCAAGGACCTTTATAGGAGTTTTAAATTTTTAATTTGTTTGATGTCTTCCTGGGTTTAAAGGTGACTTCAGAATAGTCTAACAAGCATTCTTTTTTTTTTCCTAATCAGTCAAACAAAATACTTCATTCTTTATGCTGAAGAAACATAACATGTCAGCATGCATCAAATGTTTTTTTGGGTTTTTTTAAATGGAAGTTCTATAAAGCATCCGGCATATTTGTAGAAGAAGTATATACTAGTTGTCTGCTATTAATATTCTAATATGCCCTTTTGTGGTCTAAGCAGCAGTGTAATGGGACTTGTGGTTGTAGGGCACTAGAACAGCAACCCTAGGTGACACCTTTGGGACGCAGGGTACAAAAATAACCAGTCTCAGCTGGCAGCTGGCCGGTAGCACAGGAACCAAAACCACCCGCAACACCACCACTGCCCAGAGCACAGCGCTGCCCTGTTATGCCTTTGGGTCTAAGGCTTCAGCTAGGTTAGTATTTTCTATGACCACGGAGTACTTAAAAATATCCAGCTGCAAGACTGAAAACATATCATCTTCTAGAGCTAATTACATGAATATGGGTCTGTTTACCTAAAACTTAAAACTATCATCTTTACAAATATCTCAACATTCTGCGATTACAAAGAGAAATACTTTCAAATTGAAAATTCAGAAGTCAGGAATTCCCAATTCAATGCTGCATTTGTTCCCTCTGATCCAGACAACCCTGATCACATTTCTTGAGGCTTTTTTCTCACTCATCCATCCCTAATCCCTCTTCTAAGGTTCTGTTTTTAGACTTTCCTTCCCCCTGCTGGTCAACTCTGAGACGTAGGATGGTGAGGGAAGCAATACCCCTTTCTTTCTACAATACCTAAGCCTACAGTAATTGACTCTAAGCTGATTGCCTGTCTTATCTCAAATTGTCCTTGTCTAATTCAGGCTTTTCTTAAGTGACTACTGACCCACTTTCAAAAAATCATAAATCCTTAACTAATTCTGTGTATAACAGATTATTTAGGGATGTCATCTGTTGTGCCCAACAAAAGTTCAAACCACTTGGAAAATTAAATTTGATTCATTAGGACACATGTTGGCATGACAGTGGTAAATGTCACCCTAGCAGAGATTATACACACAATTATGCATATATATTTATATGTGGAAGTTGTTGGTGTGTCATCTTAAACACAGTCCAGCCAAGCAATTTTAAGCTGTCCTCAACAGACAATACCCATGAACATAATGCAGACTTACACTGTGATAGAAAAGCAATGTGAACAGTAAAGTAGAACCAAATCTGATTAATGACATTTATGACTATAAATGGCTGTATGGTCTTCCTGCACATAAAAAGGAGAGAAAAAGACAGAGTCCATCCCTCAAAAATACACTTTCACCTACAGAAGCACAGGCAGTAAGGGTATTACAGGTGTCACTGCGTCTACTGACTTCTGCAACTATTTCTGTACAGTTCACAAAACTTCGTAATAATGCCTAATATGTTCCAAGTGGCTGTCAACAATCATTTCTTTCTTTTCAGAAATAAGGGTAACAAAACTGAGAGAACAATTTTACTTTAAGCAGACCCTTGAACAGAACCTACAAGGCTAATGTGACAGACCTTATTCTCCTCTGCCCACTGACATTTCCTTTCAGAGAGTCAGAAGTTGAAATCTGAGTACTTGACTATTATTCTGCCTGGAACAACTGGATCAATCTGGGAGCATAACTGCAGAGATCTACTTTCCAACAGAATGTTGGGTAAAAATAAAACAAAAATAGCTGTATATACTATGACAGGCTGTATTTACTAAATTATAAAATGAGGTTAGCCAAGAATGCCAACAGCATACTGGGCTGCAATAGTAGAAGCATTGCTAGCGTATCAAGGGAAGTAATTATTCCCCTCTATTCTGCATTTGTGAGGGCACATCTGGAGTACTGTGTCCAGTTTTGGGCCTCCCACTATAAATAGGATGTGGACAAGATGGAGAGAGTCCAGTGGAGGGCAACAAAAATGGTTTGGGCGATGCCGTACATAACTTCTGAGGACAGGCTGAGGGAACCAGGCTTATTTAGTCTTCAGAAGAGAAGATTGAGAGGGGATTTGATAACAACCTTAATTACCTGAAGGGTGGTTCTGAAGAGGATGGAGCTAGACTGTTCTCAGTGGTGACAAATGACAGAACAAGGAGCAATAGTCTCAAGTTGCAGCAAGGGAGGCTTAGGTTGGATATTAGGAGAAACTCTCTCACTAGGAGGATCGTGAAGCTCTGGAATGGGTTACCTAGAGGTGATGAAATCTCCATCCTTGGAGGCTTCTAAGGTCCAGCAAGACAAAGCCCTGGCTGAATGATATAGTTGGGGATGGTCCTGCTTTGAGCAGAGCGCTGGAACAGATGACCTCCTGAGGTCCCTTCCAACCTTAATTTTCTGACATTATAAGGTTCTTCCACAGGGGAAAGCCAATCATAGAACTGAGCACAAGGGCTATGTGGGTGGGGATAAGGCAGGTAGCTGCTGTGGCTCAGGCTCCAGCCCTTGCCCAGGGTCAGAGCCATAGCCACAGCTGCTGCCTTTCTCCCCTACCCCTATTGCACCCTGTCATCCCTCCACTGTAGCCTCTTCTCCCCATCACCCACCCCCCATGCAGCCTCCACTCACCTGCCTGCCTCCCTCCCTTCCTCCTCTTGCCCTTGCTCTGCACCAGCAGGCTGCATGTAGCCTCAAGGGCACTAAGCATGGCCCCAGCCCATCCCTGAAGCAGCAGTAAACACCCTGAACAGCTGTTATGGGGACAGATTGTGGTCATGCTCAATGCTCCAAGCTAGAATGGGGACAGAGCCTGCCAGCACAGAGCAAGGCTAAGGGGGTGGGGAAGCAGGGAGTAGATGCTGTGGGACAGACACAAGCCGAGGTAAGCTGCTTGACTTCCCCACAGCAGTGGGAGGAATGGATTAAAGGCAACCCTCCAATAATTAGATGTTATATATGGAAAATTCTAAGAAATGTTCCATGTATAGAATCTAATTTTTGTGGGTTGTCTTAAATTCACGGTCATCTTAGATTTGAGTAAATACTGTATGGTACATCTCCCTCTTGAGAAGAAGATACTCATTATAAAGTTTCTACCTAAGCTCCTGTGGATATGGCATATTGTATATATCTGAAGGATTTGTTTTCAAAATATGTTTACTACTATTGTAGAGAAAAATGTGTTATTTATGAAAGAAGGTATGACAGTATATACATACAAGAGGACAAAACCTGAATTTTAGTATCTGCCCTCTTCTGAGAGCTTGGTTTTTCAACCTTAGCAATTTAACATAAGGTGTCTGTTCTCCCCTACTCCCTACATAATCAAATGATTTTTTAGAAGCCCCTACATGATCTGATTTTCGTGAGTCTCAGCGCTGCCTTCAATGTCACACACACTGTTATCAAAATGCTTTGCAGCAATGAATGAACACACCAGGGAGCTGAGAAATACATAGGCCATGAAGACAACTTTTGCTACCCCTGCATAGCAAGTTGCCCCATATCAAGTTTGGGGCATGCTAGTATGGCTGCATGAATGGGAAATTTGTCTTTCCCCTGCCCTGAAGTGTATGTAGTAGATTTCAGTTAGCAAAAAGATCTTAAATAGCATCTGTTTCATTCAAAGTGAATACCAGATTCTGGGCATCTGAGTATTTGGAGCAGACCAAATTGATATCTATACTACAAAACAGGAAGAGAAACAATGGCTAGTACTTGCTTTTTCATACTGTGCCATCCACTTGCTCAAATGCTGTTCTGAAGAAAAAGATTTCAACACTTTCATCCAACTGTCAAAGGTGACATTTATGGTTCTGTTTTTCTTGCTGCAGTCACCTATACCAGGATTCAAATTAAGGCACCTAAGTAACCAGATTAAGAGATGCATTGCCTAAGTATTTACCTCTCTGCCATGGCAAGCAATTGAAGCTGTTCTAGGCAGGCACCTAGAACAGTGATTCTCACCCAGGATTCTGTGAGATCCTTTTAAGGGTGCTTCAGGGTATGCACAATATTAGCACCGTTAGGTATGGAAGCACCTACATATAATTCACAAGATAAGCCCAGAGATTTCAAATATGAATGCATACCTTCAAAAACATTCTGGCCTGTCGTGGTCTGTTTAAGATCTTTGCAACAAAAGAATTAATTTTATTAGTTTTCCATAGTCAAGAAATGAGTTAAGCACTATGCTGTATCTGTGTGTTTTACCTGAAGCATTTTAGCATACACATACAGTGGACTCCTACAGAACTTTAAAGTCCATGCTGGAAGTGCCCAATGAGTTTTGTGGCTAAAGCAAGGCCAATTTGCATTGCTATTTGGAACTTAGGCAAAAACTAAACTCCACCAAATTCCCATTCATGCACCTAAAGAATCAATCTGAATTCCAGTCCTTTTCACTGAAAATCATGGCACAACCATTGTGTTTATTTCAAATAACTACTCAATGATTCAGTGACTACAGACATATGACTCAGCATGAACGGTAAGGGCTATAGAGGGTTAATGCAATAGCAACTAAAGTCACTAGAAGTGAGTTCATATCTATCAGATTAAGCTTCAATTTATGCTTTGACTTTCTAGTTCCCTTCTATCAGTTGTTAATAATGTTCTTTGTCCAACACCTGTATGCCCATGGATGACTCATGTGTGTCATGTTGATTAATTTACTGACCACTTCAGCAGCTTTGGAAGTGTTTCTCAAACTGTGGGTCACAAACCAAAAGTGGGTTGCATGAATATATGAAAGGGTCACAAACAAACTTTAAAAATGGATTCTCCCTTAAAGGAGAAAAATGTGGGAAACTGGCTTTTCCCTTGCAGGCTGAGAGAGTTCCAGCCTGCAAGGGACTGATTGGGCCCCCCCATGCTCCACCCCCCCACCCCCGGGCCCCACACATCCACTGGTGCCCAATACATTGGGAGACTGGGGCCAGGAGGTAGGGGGCAGTAGGTCAGGAGTGAGGGGCACTGGGTCAACACAGGTCATTGCTGTTTACAAATGGGTCTTGGTACAACTAGCAGTCGAGAACCACTGAACCTCTCTTCCCCCCACCACTCACCTCCTTGTAGGATTTTTATATGAATGGTACATTTCAGTAACAAGAATTCAGATTATCAGAACTGTGCTAGTTAGAGGTTTACATGTATACCAATAAAGTGCTATTTAAAAAGAACTGTCAACAAAATATGTTTTGCAGGGTTGTTTAAAGGCACTGTTTTTCAGTTTTGAATTAAAGAAGTATTTTTAGATTTTTTTAGGCTAGCTCACTTGCTACAACATGATTCTCCTGTCATAACAGCATGGGATGCATCTGAGAGATGACACTGCCTGTCAATTGAGGAAATTGAAAACGGTGGAACTGATGTGTTTCCAACTTTAAGAGATTTCAAAGAGATGGTGCAATTGTCTGTAAACAGAGTTTAAAATACTAATAACATCTGTACTTTGAAGTGTTGCTCAAAAGATGTTTGATGCTCCTTACTGCGTCTGGTCAAGATAATTAAAATACCCAACAGTCTAAGAAGTGTTACACATAGAACAAACTGATTGTTTTTTGTTAGCAAAGATGGTGAGCAAGTTATCAAAGATGCATATAAATCTGAAATGATCATTCAAAGTTGGTTGAAGAAAATGTGCCTCCCACATCCCAGAGGAGAGAGAAGTATTGAGTTGGTACATTGTTATGATTCCCTCCTCCCTTAGGTGATGTGGATAAAAGAAGTATTTCTCAGTAGCAGAAGGGCAACAGAGCAGCTCACCTTTGGGAAATGGGAAAAAAAGATGTTTGTCTTCTATTTGGTCTAATTGAAGAGCTGATTAACAATTGTGTTTACTTTCCTCTTCAAGTATATTTTATTCCTGTTTTCTCTTTCCAACTTGAAATCTCTTTGGTAATAATACTATCTATTGATGACCTCTAAACTGAAGAAATCACAGTTACTCTATTGTATGAGGTTTTTATTTTTCCTTCTCCCTTCATTCTCTGAATTTTTAGGTTGCTGACAATTTTCTCATGTGTTTTAATATGATATAGTAAACCTTCTTATGGTGCTGTTGCTATTCAAGACTATGTATTCTTTTTACTTTTACGAATACTCCTAAAATGTAATCCTAGATGATCCTCCTTGCCACCCAGAAAAGAAATTTCAGTGTTTGTTGCTTCATCTCAAGATATTCTTTTCCCATCTGAAAAATCACTTAAAGAGTTAATTTATGGGAATAGAGAAACATTAATAGATATCTTGCAAGAACTAAATAAAACACTCCAATTAGGGGATCCCTAATAAGTGAAGGAAAAGCCCCATCAACCTCTAAAAGTTGGGAATGGTAGACAAATCTCTGTTCTCTTAGCAGTCCATTTTTGTCTGTTTGTTTTTTTGTTTTTAATAAAGTCATACACTAATTCTAGTCTGTTGCTTTGTCAGTTGGTTTCAGAGAAGAGACATGTTTTCCTATTTCTCCTTAGAGATATGATGATAGGTTTATAAGAAAATAGGCCAAAAGAGACCACATGAGCCCCCTGCTCAAGGCAGGATCATTCCTAACTAAATGATCCCATTGTCCTTTCACAGCATTTGGTGAAGTGATCTCAGGCTCCCCAAAACTATACATCTCTGCTTTACTTAGTTTATAAGATATAAATCTACCCTATCTTGGAGTGAGAGAAGAAAGTGCAGTTAGGACCTCGAATAGCAAGCTACTGATAGCATGGCCTGCTTCTTAATCCACACCTGCAACATGACAAAGCTTCTTTGAAGGCTTTCAGAACGTACATTTCTCCTGGACAGATACTTAATTTGTTTTTGTTATAATATTTTCAGAAACATGGTCAACATGGCCACTATTAGTATAAAATCAAGACTGATATACTCGACTTATCTTTCTCTGAAACCTAAAACTAAAAGCAAGATTACACCTCTGTTTAAATGGGAATGCTTACTTTTTAAATTAAAGACTCAGAAGTAATATATGCTCTTCATGCCACAAAATTTATTTAAGTCAATTTTCTAAATACGTCTTTAGGCAAAAACACTGTCATCATTTTGCATTGTTCAAGATTACTATATTTAGCGTAAACTATTTTTGATATATAGATACATATACCAGAGAGGTCTAGCCCTTAACAGCTCTGGGCTGTTATCTACTCAAGGAGTACCTGTGAGCAGTTAAAAACCCAGACAGATATCAGTGAGATTCAGCTATGGAGATAAAACAGTCAACAATCTAGAGATGTACTGAATTCTAGGCAAGGTCAAAAACTAGGAAGGGGCCAGAGTAAGGATTGTGTTTGCAGACTGTCTGAAAAGCTCCCTTGGGAACAAAAGTCAGACTGCAAGAGGCAGCAGGCTTATTAACCCACTTGCAGTACAGAAGAGTTACAAGTTATTGTTTTAGTATAAAAACGTCATTGTAGTTGTAGGTTCAAGTTTAGCCTAAACAGCATGGGCATATGTGTTACTGCATGGTATTAAGGAAGTGGCCTATTCACAATAGCAAAACTGAAAAAAAAACAAAAACTGAAAAATGAATAGTTCTACGTAAATCAGGTAGATATGACTATCTTTAAAGGTATTTTTTCCTCCTATGAATTCATAATTCTTTGAAAGAGGCCAAGATTTTTTGGGGTGATATATTTTACTGGACCAACTGCATGGATGGGCCACAGTCAGACAAGCCTTTGAATGCAAGACCTTCTTCAGGTCTAATTCTTTGTACTTGGCTTTTTATGTTGCTTCAGAAAGTAACACCAGAAAATATTCTAATGTTTCATAGTTTGTAGGGTCGGAAGGGACCTTGACAGATCATCAAGTCCGACCCCCTGCCATGGCAGGAAAGAGCATTGAGGTCAAACGACCCCAGCAAGGTGTTCATCTAGCCTCCTCTTAAAGACCCCCAGGGTAGGAGCCAGCACCACTTAGCTTGGAAGTTGGTTCCAGATCCTAGCCACCCTG
>NW_005842095.1:1014946-1026420 GCF_000455745.1 Alligator sinensis | reverse complement strand
CAAACTACTACAAGATCGTTTCAGGCTGGACATAAGGAAGCATTTCTTTACTGTCCGAGCCCCCAAGGTCTGGAACAGCCTGCCACCGGAGATGGTTCAAGCACCTTCATTGAACACCTTCAAGACAAAACTGGATGCTTATCTTGCTGGGATCCTATGACCCCAGCTGACTTCCTGCCCTTTGGGCAGGGGGCTGGACTTGATGATCTTCCAAGGTCCCTTCCAGCCCTAATGTCTATGAAATCTATGAAATCTACCCCCTCGTCCAAGTCACTGATGAAGACGTTGAACAGTGCGGGTCCGAGGACCGAGCCCTGGGGGACCCCACTGCCCACATCCCTCCAGGCCAAATATGACCCATCCACAACCACTCTCTGGGTGAGGCCCTCCAGCCAGTTAGCGACCCATTTGACTGTGTAGGTGTCGACACCACAGTCCCCTGGTTTTTTAATGAGAATGGGGTGAGAGACAGTGTCGAAAGCCTTCCTGAAGTCCAGAAAGACTACATCCACGGCTACACCTGCGTTTAAGGATTTTGTGACCTGGTCATAGAAGGCCACCAGTTTGGTCTGACAGGACCTGCCTCTAATGAACCCGTGTTGATTGCCCCTAAGCATAACCTCCCCTGCTGGCCCCTCGTGGACATGCACCAGGATAATTCTCTCAAAAAGCTTACCCTGGATCGAGGTAAGACTAACTGGCCTATAGTTCCCTGGGTCCTCCTTCCCCCTTTTTTGAAAATGGGAACCACATTGGCCCTTTTCCAGTCCTCTGGCACCACACCAGAGCACCACGAGTGCTCATAAAGCCATGCCAGGGACCTCTGCTAATTCCCTCAGCACTCTGGGTTGTAGGTCATCAGGGCCAGCTGATTTAAATACGTAATGGTTGAGTTACAGAAACTGAGAGACTGGTCAGATATTAAAATGTCCTTGTCACTGACTACAGGGGTAGGAGAGCACACTTTACAAACCTACAGATCCCACTGAGATCTGTTTCAAAGGCACAGGAACACCAGTCCAAAATTAAGCAATTCTACTCCTGAACCAACATAGAGAAACATTCTTAACAACCCACCAACACTCCTCCCCCATGTTTTCAGAACTGCTATACACTCATCATCAGGATACCTTTCAGGTTCATGTTGATAAGCATAATGATAATAATAGTACTTTGAAAACATTTTCTAGTTAACACTCATGTGTTATGTAAGCAAGGTATTATTCTAACTCAATAGATGCATACATTAAACAAGAGAAGAACCAGACATTTTTCCTGACTTCGGGTAAGTATTGGTCCCCAGAAAGAAACTGAAACTCTCCATTTCCTAAATCTAAATCCAGTGTTTAAATCACCATTTAATATTATTCTGTGATCACAGGGTAGATGACATTTACAAGAGATCCCTGCATAAAAATTTAGCCTCAGAAAATAGTCTAGTAGTCCTTAACAACAGCAATTAGTGTTACAATAAGACAAAAATATCACTCTCTATTTGTAAATGGGAATAAGGAATATTGAAAGCTGTTTTCTGATATGCAGATAGGACTACTCTATTTCTTTAATAACTATTATGAAGTGGGATTTACAAAATAGACTACAAATAGAATCATGAAATGAGAGCATGATTTATTATGGTTATTATTCTGAAAGTAATACTCAGTTTGAATAATTTGTATGAACTGTCCACTTGTCCTGTTCTTACCCAAGCTTTTAAACTTCAGTACATTTTAATCTTCCTTGTATGCCAATTTACTGAAAAAACAATATTAAACATATGGCTATATAACCCCTTTCAATATAAATAAGTTTCCGCTACTGAAAAAAAAAAAGTATGCCAAATTCTTTCAGAAGTGGTAAAAACTAGGAGTGTGTGAAGTAGGCTGTGTTTGATTCAGATTCATGTTTGGCCTGATTTGGAGGACAGAAATTCGATTTGTTGATTTGGATCACTGTCCTGATTCGATTCAGCCAAATCCGAATCTGAAGATTCAATGCCAATTTGGAGAATTAGCGATTTGGCCATAAACACAGCTTTAAATGTTTTTTCTACATACCTCAAGGTACCAGGTGCAGCTTGTGAATGCTGAGATGGTGGGGTGGATGGAGTATGCCAGAGAAGTGTGGTGCCCCCCCCCCCACCATGTGCTCAGCAGCAGACCTGGAAGTGGACCACAAGGACTTCCGGTCGACTTCCAGGTCCGCCACCGAGTGTGCCCCCCTGGCTCAGTGATCAGCTGTGGGGGGACTCCAGGCCCAGGAGGCACCAGTTGCCGAGCTGGGAGTCAAGGGGAGGGTCCCCCATGTGTTCCAAAGAGGACCCAGAAGTGGACTAGAAGCACTTCTGGTCCGCTTCCAGGTCCACCACTGAGCACACTGGGAACCGCCCCATGCTTCTGTGGGAGGCTCCATCCACTCCACCATCTCAGCATTCAAAAGCTGCCTGGTACCTTGAGGCATGTAGAAAAAACATTTAAAGCTGTGTCTATGTCCGAATCACTGAATCTCTCCAAAGCTATGCAGAGGGCTCCAAATCAATTCAGAGAGGTTAAAGGGTCTCCTGATTTGATTTGGATTTGGAGATTCAGCTGCTGAATCAGGCCAAATTGAATCAGTGACCAAAGCTTCGCACAGCCCTACTAAAAACTACAAAAAGTTCCTGGGATAATATTGGGTTTCATCAAATTTAGGATTGTTCCCAACTCCTCAACTTAAGGATATAACATATGTACTGCAATCAGGGAATGAAGGAATTTGCTCTTACACCAAATGTTGCCCTCACTTCTCCAAACAGCTTTTTTTCTTTGAGACTGCTCAGAGAAACAGCTACTTTTATCTACCCATGAGGCTTCCATTGCTTCTGTACAAAAATGGAGGAGAACTGCTCATCTCCGATGTTCAAAGGACCTCCTAAAGAAGTTATATATACGTATACACACACAAGCACACATATATGCATACACACACACACACAGAGATATACACACACACACATTTACACAAATATAAATGCGCACACATACATAGCATGATGCTACTTGGGTAAAGTGGACTCTCTCCTAGGAGGAAGTGAACCCTAGGTTCTGGCCCCTGTTTCCAGTACTGTTTATACATTCATTTTTTATTAAATGCAAAGAGCTTTCAGAACAGAACCAGGGCTCCCCTGCCTATACTTCAGGGGCCTGCCCTCTTCACTGGGACACAGGAATGAGGATCCATTTTTCTCTTTTTCCTTTGGCTCCTGCTTTCTAATAAGTGGTCCAGGTTCAACAAGAAGGGCAGAATGAGATGCTACTTAGGAGCTTAGAATATATCTGCACAAATTTTCTGCAACACTCCCAGGGAGGGACTTTTAGGAGCACACCTAATCCATCCAAACACCTAATCTACACTTAATATATGCCCATAAACACCTAAGCCTAACATTTATCTATACAACCATTTTATTAGGTACATATTAAATACCTAAGAAGACATAGGACAGGATTCCTGATTCTAGAAGGGGCATTTGAATTCAGCAGACAAAGATATAACAAGACCCAATAGCGGAAGTTGAAGGTACTTAAATTAAAAACAACAAACAAGTGTAAATAAAAAAAAGTCACCAAGGAATGTGCTGGGTCTCTATCATCTGAAACCTTCAAATATTTTTAAAAGGTGTACTATAGCTCAAGTAGAAGCTATGACCTGTGTTACATAAATACATCAAATTAAATGATTAAATGAATCCTGGCCTACAATCTACAAAAATATATGTGAATCTGCTGAAAAGGAGAGGAGAAATTATTTTTGAGAGCATGCACAGATGCTATACATCAACCTGCTATTGAAGGCAACCTAAATCCAACATTAATGCCCCATTTGGAATTGTATTCTGGCACTACTGAATACTTCCAGATTCTGTAAATACCAACAGAAATCTAAGAGAATGCACAAAACAACTATAAGTCAGCCAACTAATTTTCTAGTATAGCCAGCTTCTCCTCCCCCCACCCCCCTTTATTTTTTGGACTTGATTTGTCAGAGATCCCAGAATGAAGACTTAAAAAACAACAAGGGGGCAGGGGGCAACTTTTCCATCTTATTGCAGATTTTACATCTGTTTGCTTAGGAATTAATTAACAAGACCCTCATATAGAGATTGCTTTAATATCTCCAATAGGCTCATAGGTAAATAAGTCCTAGACAGCTGCTAAGATGCTGTTCAACTGAGAGCTCCCCAAATCATTCTACATATAGAGACTTACTTCATAAAACAAAACAAAAAACACAACATAAGAAAACTATGTTGAAAACTTATGGTTGCAAAGGCAAGAATTTGAGCACTGAACTGCCAAAGTTACGTATGCAAATGCAATCTTTGTAAACCTTTTGATGATCTTTTTCCTCATATAAAGCACATGCCTTGAGGGTGCTGAAGCTGAGAAATGCAGGGCTCTGTTTTAACAGAGGTGCTGAGTACTTACACTACCTGCTCACTTTATCCAGTGCTATGGGTGTTCAGCATTATTGAACGTATATTCCAGAAAAAGGAATTTTGAATTTGCAGCTGTGTGGAGTTTCCGATACTGCTGGTCCATATATATGCATTCCTGTATTTAGAGAGAATTCCTAAGATTATAAAGGGAGTTGTAGTGGTCAAGGCTGGGACTTTACTGGCCCCACTTTTGCAATGGATTTGTCAATTATACTAATTGAGGGGAAAGACTGACATTTGGCTCTGAGCAATAATTTGCAAATTATCTTTGATAAATTTATTCATTATAGCTTCTTATGAATAAGTACTGTGAAAATTTTAGCCTACAGGCTCTTGGGAAAGAGGTTATTAATACTCATATTCCATGCTATATGCAACCAAGCATGCTATATGCAACAGACTTTAATCAGAGGGATCACTATGTACCCAAAGCTTTATTAACAGAAGTCAGACTCTTTGTCTGTATAAATGGGTTATACCAGATTGTATTCACTGGAAAAGATTAGGAATCCATGTGCATATAAAGGTTTTTGGGGATTTTTTTTAAATGAGCATAGGATATCTTTAAGAGTAAACATTCCTATATTTATTTCCACAAATGTTCATTATGCTTTTGATTTCCACTACCATTGCTGGCAACAAAACTGTTCTCTCTCAAGTGCTTAGTAAAGAAAAATGGTTATGAAAGCAAGACAAAGTATCTGAGATTTTTTTTTTTTCCTCCAGGAATATTTGGAATATTTTGTGGTGTATTTAGTCAGCTTGAATGATGATCACAGTAAAACACAAAAGGCATATTTAAAATATGAAATCAAGCTAAGAGTCTTGCACTCTGCACTGAATGCACATATCTCTATATAACGGATAATAGAAGACTTGCTAAATATCATGAACATCAAATCATTGAACCCTTAAGTAATTTCCTACAGTACTAAATTAACATTTCAAAATCCTAATCTCTCGTTTAAAATCAGAGGAAAGTACTGCCTTATGTTTAACAATAATAGGAGCTGGATTTTAAAATACTTGTGTGGCTATCTAGTTTTCTATTTGCAAATGACTCTTCAGTTTGAAAACAAAGAACAATATTTTAAAGGGAATTAGATTAAAAATGAAGAGCCCTGGGGTCCCCCCTCTTCTCTGTACTCTGCCTCCCATCCTACCCTTTGTTCAGATTACAAAACCATTTCACAAAAGACACTCCCTGCCTCACGCTGGTTTGCACGTGTCAATCCCAATACCTGTTGGACCCCCAGAACCTTGCTGCCCTAATAGAATAATAAAATTAAATATGGTCACATGTCAAGTTAACGGCAGATCTGAGAAAAGGAATCTTAGATCCTGGTCATCTATCGTTAAAACGAAAAACACACCGCAACAACATTCTCTAAACCCAGTAGATATTAAAGGAATAATCAAGTTGCTTCCCCTACTATAGTACTTAAAAATTCTAAGTCTTGGATCATTAAACCATGCAGTTTCATTTTTTGAACATTTTGTTAGTAAAGGGGGTACCTTTTGGGAGACCTTGTAAAAAGAATAAACAGTCACCAGCTGGGTTCTAATTAAGCCTTCAGCTGCAGCTGCTCCTCACAATTCTTTACTAAGAAAACAAGATTTATTTTGCTTTCTGGCTTTACTCCAAGGAGTTAAATACTGACACCTATGGGACTTGAGTTTACTTGTTAAAATGTTGCCTCCCTACTACTTCTGCTCTTAGTTCAGTCTTGAAGACAATACATTCAATTTTGCAATCAATCAATCAATCAAGGCATTGTTCCACTGTGGAACACCAAAACCTTTCAGCAGTTCCTTGAAAGCATTGTAGCACCCTAAAACAACCAGGTAATCAGACACCAGCCATAAGGCACAGATGAAAATTTCTTCTGTCTGATTCAAAGGAGGGAATTCAACTTGGGTAGATTATAAATGTAGCTAGTGTCTTAAGTACAAGGTTATGAGTTCAGTCACTCTTGGTATCAGGAATCTGCGTCATGTAAATAATTCAGTATTCTATGGACCAGCAAGAGAGACTAATTTTACAGCCCAGTGACTGGGGCATTAACTTGAGATAGATCAATTTGAGTCAATGCAAACCAGGGAAAGCACCAATTTAAACTTAAATCATCCCCTTCTCCATCTCTTACCCAACTCCATGCAAAATGAAAGCTCGGACTTCATAGTTAAAAGACAGGCATTTGTTCATAAAACATTTTGGTTTCAACTAACAGTTAGCTCTATTCTTTCCTGCATATTATCTTTCCACAAACCTTCCATCTAATATCTCCTTCTAGGTCTTGTTTGTACATTTTCAGGATGGCCCCTTTTGTTTTTCTTTTTTTGGCTTGCTGTAATGTCCAGTGAAATCTATGGGAATCCTTTAATCTGTTTCTACAGAACTTGGATCAGGCCCCAACTGCACCCTTTCAATTAATTATATTTTTATTGTATAATTACTTCATTAGCTCAAGCCTTTTCCCTAGAGGCCTTTACCTCTGGCTGTGCTTTAGTGTACATCATGCATAGTGTGCATGTGTTTTTTTCTTATATATTTAGATTAAAAGTTACACACAAATTAAGAAAAATATGGAACATTAATTAGATATGTGAAAGCAATTTTAAGTCATAACTCTCAATTTAAAAATGCTATTGGAATTCCTACACTCAGCCATAATAGTAGTAGTAGGGTTTTCAACTGGTTCTTTTACATAAGGCTTATCAAAGGCTGTGTTTTCCTACCAGCAAAACTAAAATTTCTGCTTTAAAACTTCATCATACAGTTAAAAAGATGGATATATTCCCAGGACAGCCATATGCCATCTGCTTAAGCAAATACACTTAAAGATGCTTTCTACAATTGTGATAAAGTGACAGCAGATCTAAGAGCATACAGAGCTCAGATTCTAAAATGATGATTGTACAGCTGTAGTTTGCATCATTAGGGACCAATAAAATCTTTATGTTCCGTTTGAATGGCAAGGATCTTTATCAAAGAGAAGCTGAAATGGGCAAATAACAAAGAAATGATCCATTCAGCAGTTGTTTTAAATTTAGGAGTGCTAATGAAACAAACTTCTTAGCCATAATTAGTATTTAACACTGGAAAGGTATTCTCTCACTTTCAGATGTTTACATTGATATAATGAAGTCGCTGTTTTGCCGGACATTGGAAAGAGGGTTTTCACCTCACCTTCCTAAGGCAATTAGATAGGTAGAAGCAAATTCTAGATTCTCAACAACAATGCAGTCAGAATTCTCTCTATATTTAACAGGTTCCTTTTCTTCTTCTTTAATTGAAGCTCGGAAAATGCTAAATTCCTTGAGTTTTCCCTGCCCAGTGGGTTTTTCTAGAACACAAAGGCTGTGAATACAAAGAGCTTGCAATCATCCTAAACAGACAATACTTTAGCTTTTTCTATTCTACATAAATGTAATATTACTAAGTAACTATAAGATTTGTTTTAAAAGAAATAGAGCAAAGACTTCAATGGACTACATGTTTATTGGTAGCCTTAGCAATAATCCCTTAGAGAACACAGCTAAGAATTCTATAGCTTTACGCGAACCTAAGCAGTGGTCTACAATTAATGCACTTTTTCTCCTTTTTCTAGAGATTCAGCAGTACTAGTCCTTAAATGTTGCTGCCATCTGCTCTAGCCTCCAGGGAGACAAACTTTCCAGGTAGTACACAGTTAAGAACTTAATTCTGCCCAACCTAATAAAGATAAATGCAAAAATTCCATACTCTATCCACTTGTGAATGAAAGCTGCGATTGAGTTTTTCTTGGGCCTACATTCTATTTTGTTTCACTTACAAGTTTTATTTTGTTTCTGTTATTCAGTTTCAACAGTCTTGAAGTTAAATCAATATTATTATTACAGACATGCAGAAAACTAGCGGGTCTAATCAGATTTTATTTGCCTGCTATATCAGCTTCATTTAACATTCACTTAAGTATAAGGAAAAGCACATTTGGTAGAACAACTGGTTACAAAAATGTTTTGCAATATTAAGTAACAACATTCCTGGAAATTGAGCATCTTTCTGAGATAAGAAAACTTGAAATATACACAAAAAAAAATTCTAATATTTGAATACTTTACTTTGGTATCTTAGTTCTGTCCCCATTGAAGTAAAAAGGAATTGTGCCATTGAGCCACTGCCACTGAGAAGCAGATTCAGGCCCAACCAGTGGAAGCTAATTAATTAATTATATTAAACAAACAAAATATACATTTTGTTATTCTTTGAATTAATCTCTTAAAATCAATATTGTACCTTGCAGCTGTGCATGAGGGTCTGAAATGACAGTTTGGGGGGATCTTTCGGGAAACAGTCACCTCTGAACCACAGTGGACTACACTCAGTGCCTCTTCCAGTTCTATGTACAGTAGATCCACAGATGGCCAATTCCTGTCACAGTCATGGTGCCAGCTCATACTAACCTCAACACAAGCCAAAATTATCAACAATACTTCCATAATGTAATTTATTTGGATTCTAATTTGTAGCATAGAAAGTATAATGCAGTCTTCCCAGAGTCAGCCTTAGGGGTGAGCAACATGTGCAGCTGCTCAGGGTGCTATGGTCAGAGGGTGGCGCGCACACATGCATGAGCAGCCCAGGCTCACAGCAGCACTCTTCCCCCACCCCAGACAGGAGAAGGAGGAATGGCTCACATCCCAGCCCGTCCCCTGAGCCACCGCGCCATCTCCAGCCACTCCACAAGCGGAGATGGCTGGGCAGTGTGGGCACCATGCCACTGGACTTTTCCCCACACCTCTGCCTGCCTGCCAGCAACACCACTGACTTGTGGGATGGAGAAGCCAAAATACAAGTTTGTCGAGGGTGCCATTTTCCCTGAGGCTGATTCCGAGTCCTCTATACTAAAGATTTACTTTAAACCTATTATCTTGGAGAAAAGTAATTGGTAATCATTTCACCTCAGATGCCTACCACTGGATATGAGGAAGGGAGGGAAAGATCACAAGCCAAGCAGTTAGTAATCACATAAATCGGTAAATATTAACCATCTAAATCTAGAAATTCATTACTTATATTGCCAATTCCCTGAGTTGCCTAGTGACTTCTACAAAGAAGGAAGGGGAGGGGAAAAAGAACCCACACATGTGCATGCACACACAAATGCAACTCTTACAGCAATTTTCTTATAGAAACTCATATAGGAACTTTCATTTCTACCCAAGAAAACTTTTACAATCTTTTCTCCAATGCCTAATGAAGGGTGTTTGTGCCCGAAAGCTTGCAATCGATTTTTTTTTTCCAAAAATCTTGTTGGTCTAATAAAAGATATCATCTCTACTATGAGTCCCGATTGCCTGTTCCTCTAGACCAGTATGGCTACAACCTGGATACCTGCCTCTTACAGCAAGTTATTCAACAAAAATGCAATGTGCCCCAAGAAGGGTACTTTGTGCCTGAAAGATGGTCTAGTATTTTTTCCCCAAATAAACAGTTGGTCCAATAAAAACATAACCCCCCAAAAAGTCTTGCTGCTTGCAACTTTCCTAGACCATCACAGCTACAATACCACTGCAGCCCTTTTTCAGACCAAACATTCTAGGCCCAATTAAAGAGACAAAGACCAAACAAACTAAACTGTCAGTGTCTTGAACAGTGACACAACTTAGGCTAAGTACATAGTCAAAAAGCCAGAGGCAGAATCAATATATTTTTTCACAGTTTGCGTAGATTGGACCGATATTGAACTTAACTCACATTGGCCAAGGCAACTCACATTGGCCAAGGCTTTGGTTGGCCAAGGCAAGCAGAAGCCTGTACTTGCAAGGCCAGAGGGCAGGGGATGCTTGAGCATGCCATTGTCAAGTCCAGCTGAGCAGGGGCCATCCCCAGTTGGCTGTCCAGCACATTCCCCGCAGCCCTCTTCTGCTCCCCAGTCTCTGACCCACAGGGGGAGGGGAGGAGTCCCCCATCCCAGTGCCAAGACAGGGTCTGCCCACATGGAGGGAGCCCCATGCCTCAGAGGTTTTCTCCCATCTTAGCGAGGATCTCTCCTAGTTGGGGTCTGGCAAGTACGGCAAGCAGGAGCTGGGAAGGGAAGAACAAGGTGACATCTCCCTCTGTCTAGCGTCTTCACCCCCCACCCCCACCCCAGCCCCAGCCTCCCCACACTCCTGCCTGTTCTGTTAGCTCAGCAGAGGGTCTATGTGTTGTGGATGGGTCCAAGTAGGTGCTGGGCTGGAGCAGGGGGTGTGAGCCAAGTTCCAGCAAACCTCCCTGCAAGGGGCAGTTAGCAGGGGCTGCATTGCATCCTGGGATGCTAGAGGACACTAACATAAGTTGCATTGGGAGGGTATCTGGGTCTAACAAACTGATGGAGGGGTCTAACCTAAACTGATTAAATTTGATACTACAAGCATCCAGGTACATCTTAAACCTATTTATACCATTTTGAAATGGTATAAATTGCTTGCTGGAATTCATCATCCAGTGCAGGGTGACAAGGGCCTGCACTAAGACGGTAGCCCTAGACTTCAAGAGGGCCAACTTCAAGGAGTTGAGATTGGTGGGAGAGGTACTGGGGTTCTCGAGGGCAAGGGAACTCAGTGCCCAAGATGAGTGGTCATTCCTTAGGGACACGCTACTCAGGGCCCAAGAGGTGACGATCGCAACTAGAAGCAAGGGGGGCAAGAGTGCCCAAAAGCATCCCTGGCTCACCAAGGACGTCCGGGAATGCCTGGTTGCCAGAAAGGCGGCGTACACTTGGTGGAAAGCGGGGGCCATCTCCAAAGAGGAGTATACCTCCACTGCTCGGGCCTGTAGGGGGGCTGTTAGGAAAGCTAAGGCAGACATAGAGCTAGGACTAGTGTCCAAGATCAAAGATAATAAAAAGTCCTTTTTCAAATATATAGGGAGGATGAAGAAGGCACCGGGAAATGTGGGGCCCCTGCAAGATGCACGGGGCAATCTGATGGTTGCGCCAGAGGAGAAGGCAGACCTCTTTAACAAATTCTT